>NC_134488.1:50474049-50805678 GCF_040206685.1 Ascaphus truei | reverse complement strand
CTCCACCTCCTCCTCCCCCTCCCCCTCATCCCCCTCTCTTCCCCCCCATCCCCACTCCTCCTCCCCTCTCCTCCGCCTCCCCTCCCCATCATCCTCCTCCCCTCCCCATCATCCTCCTCCTTCCCCCCCATCCTCCTCCACCTCCTCCCCTTCCCCCCCCTCTCCTCCTCCCCCCCCCCACCCCTCCTCTCCTCCCCCACCCCACCCACCTCCTCCACCACCCCCCCCCCACCTCCACTCTCCTCCCCTCCCCTCTCCCCCCCCCCACCCCCCTCTCTCCCCCCCTCCCCCTCCACCCCCTCATCCTCCTCCCCCTCACTTTCATCTCTCCTCCCCCCCATCCTCCTCCCCCCCTCCTCCCCTCCCCTCTCCCTCCCCACCCCCCCTCTCCACCCACATCCCCCCCTTCCACCCCATCCTCCTCCCCCCCATCATCCTCCACCTCACCCTACCTTCGCTCCTCCCCCCCACTCCCCCCCAACATCCTCCTCCTCCGCATCCACCTCCTCCTCTCCCCCCCCCAATCATCCTCCACCCCCCCTCCTCCTCTCCCCCCCCCTTCCTCTCTCCCCCCCCCCTTCCTCCTCTCCCCCCCCCCTTCCTCCACTCTCCCCCCCCCATCCTCCTCACCCCCCCCCACCTCCTCCCCCCCCCCTTCCTCCTCTCCCCCCCCCCCTCCTCCTCACCCCCCCCCCTTCCTCCTCTCTCCCCCCCCTTCCTCCTCTCTCCCCCCCCTTCCTCCTCTCCCCCCCCTTCCTCCTCTCCCCCCCCCTTCCTCCTCTCACCCCCCCCTTCCTCCTCTCTCCCCCCCTTCCTCCTCCACCTCTCCCCCCCCCCCTCCTCCTCTCCCCCCCCCTCCTCCTCCTCCTCTCCCCCCCCCCTCCTCTCCCCCCCCTCCTCCTCCCCCCCCTCCTCTCCCCCCCCTCCTCCTCTCCCCCCCCTCCTCCTCTCCCCCCCCTCCTCCTCCTCCTCCTCACCCCCCCTCCTCCTCCTCCTCCTCTCCCCCCCTCCTCCTCTCCCCCCTCCTCATCCTCCTCTCCCCCCTCCTCATCCTCCTCTCCCCCCCTCCTCATCCTCCTCCTCATCCTCCTCTCCCCCCCTCCTCATCCTCCTCCTCCTCCTCTCCCCATCCTCCTCCTCTCCCCATCCTCCTCCTCCCCCCATCCTCCTCCTCCCCCTCCTCATCCTCCTCCCCCCCTCCTCATCCTCCTCCCATCCTCCTCCTCTCTCTCCCCCTCCTCATCCTCCCATCCTCCTCCTCCTCCTCTCTCCCCCCCCTCCTCCTCCTCTCCCCCCTCCCCCCTCCTATCCCCCTTCCTCATCATCCTCCCCACCCCATCATCCTCCTCCTCCTCCTCTACTCCCCCCCACCCCCTTCCTCATCATCCTCCTCCCCCCCCACCCCCCTTCCGCATCATCCTCCTCCCCCTATCTACCCCATCATCCTCCTCCTCCCCCTATCCACCCCATCATCCTCCTCCTCCCCCTATCCACCCCATCATCCTCCTCCCCCTATCCACCCCATCATCCTCCTCCCCCTATCCACCCCATCATCCTCCTCCTCCCCCTATCCACCCCATCATCCTCCTCTCCTCCCATCCCCCTCCCCCTCTCCCCCATCCCCCTCCCTTCCCTCTCATCATCCTCCTCCTCTACTCCCTCCTCCTCTACCCCCCCCATCCACCCCCCACCATCCTCCTGCTCCTCCCCCCACCATCCTCCTCCTCCCCCCCATCCACCCCCCACCATCCTCCTCCTCCTCCCCCCCACCATCCTCCACCTCCCCCTATCCACCCCATCATCCTCCTGCTCCCCCTATCCACCCCATCATCCCCCTCCTCTCCCCCATCCCCCTCCCCCATCCCCCTCCTCCTCTCCCCCATCCCCCTCTCTTCCCTCTCATCATCCTCCTCCTCTACCCCCCCATCCACCCCCCACCATCCTCCTCCTCTACCCCCCCATCCACCCCCCACCATCCTCCTCCTCCTCCTCCTCCTCCCCCCCATCCACCCCCCACCATCCTCCTCCTCCCCCCCACCATCCTCCTCCTCCCCCCCATCCTCCTCCCCCTTCTCTTCCTCCTCTCCCCCATTCTCCTCCTCTCCCCCTATCCCCCCTCTCCCCATCATCCTTCTGCTGCTCCTCCTCCTCATCTGCCCCCATCATCCTCTCCCCCCATCATCATACCCCCATCATCATACCCCCATCATCCTCCTCTCCTCATCATCCCCCCCATCATCCACCTCCTCATCCCCCATCATCATCATCTTCCTCCCCGTCCCCATCATCATCTTCCTCCCCATCCTCCTCCTCATCATCTTCCTCCCCATCTTTCCCCCCACCCTCATCTTCCTCCCCATCCTCCTCCTCCTCCTCTCCCCCCCATCATCCTCCTCATCTCCCTCCCCCCCCATCCCATTATCCTCCTCCTCTCCACCCATCATCCTCCTCCTCCTCTGCACTCCCCCCCGTCATCCTCCTCCTCCTCTGCACCCCCACCCCCATCATCCTCCTCCTCTGCACCCCCCCCCCCCCGTCATCCTCCTCTGCAACCCCCCCCCCCCCCGTCATCCTCCTCCTCTGCAACCCCCCCCGTCATCCTCCTCCTCTGCACCCCCCCCGTCATCCTCCTCCTCTGCACCCCCCCCCCCGTCATCCTCCTCCTCTGCACCCCACCCCCCCCCCCGTCATCCTCCTCCTCCTCTGCACCCCCCGTCATCCTCTTCCTCTGCACCCCCCGTCCTCCTCCTCTGCACCCCCCGTCCTCCTCCTCCTCTGCACCCCCCCGTCCTCCTCCACCCCCCATCATCTCCCCCTCTATCTTCATCCCCCCCTCTATCTTCATCCCCCCCCCCTCCCGTGTGCAGTGCTGTTGTCCCTGGCTCTCCTCCCCTCTCTGGGAATAATCCAGTTGAGCGTTGAGCGCTGTGCCCCCCTCCCCTTCCCTCCCCTCCCAGACCTGCAGTATCCCCCCCCGGAGCCCCCTCACATTACATTACATGCACCCCCCGGGTCTCACCTGGTGAGAGGGGCCCTGCTCGGATCCCGGTGAGGAGCAGGGTGACGGTGAGAAGGGGGAGAGCGGCTCCGGGCTGACTCTCCATGTCGGGCACCTGCTTCAGTCTGCAGCCTCCGCTTCACCCAGCGGCCACGCGCGCTAATCACATGCTAATTATATGATAAGCATATGCAGAGGGGCAAGGCTCTGCTGGCAGGACACGCCCTTTCTTACGTCACAACGGGAGGGCTCTGTGCCGTCAGTACGTTCGCGTAACCGCTTCAGTCACTTGGGGGAGAGCGCCCGGGTGAAAGAGAGAGAGCTGAAGAGAGGGGTAGAGAGAGCCGGAGAGAGGGATGAGAGAGACAGAGGGAGGAATTGTTGCGGTTTAGTTACTCGGGACAGACCCGGATAAAACAGAATAGAAGGCTGTAATAGAAAATCTCCCGTCAGTGTGGGCCCAGGAGCTTGCTCTCTTAATAGTATCAGCCATTCCAGGTTTCTTTTTTACCTTCATTTTGTTTATTTTTGTATCCCTATTTCCCCCCTGACTAAAGAGACTAATGGTTCTGCCGTTACCTGTCCCTCACAGAAGGCATAAGCCTGGGAGCCTGGGGTGATAGTGTGATCTTCTCGATGCAGCGCCTCCACCTGAGAGATTGCGTTGCGAGATAGACCCTCACAGGAACAATGTACCCAGTAATTACACACACGTTATGGTATAACAGTATTTACTATCGGCATAACAAATACAATACAAAGCATACACTATGTAGATGGATATATATATATATATATATATATATATATATATATATATATCCCCCTGCAGGGTATTTCCCCAGTACTTGGGGTGCAGGGGCACTAGAGCCCTAGTGTCCTTCCCACAACGTCACTCCCACCCAAGTATGATGCGTAGTGCTAGCCTATGGACTGTTGGTGCACTTTTTGGTATACCTGCTCGGGGCTCCAGCACCCGGGTGTAGTTGAACAACAATCAACGGTCAGTCTGTTCCAACGATGCCTTCCGCCTCCGCGTGGGGTGGCCTCCAGCAGGAGCGTCCCACCATAGATAGTCTCTGAACGTAGGTGGTCTGGTCCCAGACCACAAGTTACGCGTCACTGCATGGTGCAGACACTGTGTCCCTGACACTGCATAATACAGGGAAAATTTCCCTAACTATGGCCTTCCCTATACAGCTTCAGGTACCGACTGTGAGTCGGGAACTAACGGGTCTACAGGGGAAAGCTGGCCTAGTCCCAGGGCTACTGGCACCTGGGAACCTACCTCTTTTGTGTCCTGCTCCCGACTGGCTCGCTCTAAGCGCGTCAAATGTATCTCTTCTCAGAGGAGCCTAACAGCCCTATTGGCTGAGCTGCGCCACATGATCTATGCCCCAAAGCACTATGGGGCTTGTAGTTCCACCTGCGGAGCATGTAGGTAATGGCCGCCGCAACTGTGAAGCCTCTGCGCATGCGCAAGCTTCCTGAGATGGCTCCCGGGGTTCCTGGGTACTCTGCGCATGTGCGACTATTGCACAATGGCGGCGCCCTGCAACAGGTGCCGCCGTGGAGCTCCAGCAATCCGGTGCTGGAGCCGCCGATCACCCCGGGTTCCTATCAGCCACTGTGCTTCCCCTCTTCCCTGCGCCCGCATCGGAGGTAAGGAGGGGGCAGGGGACCCGGCTATTTCCTCCCCCTGGTGGAGACTCCAACGTCCCCGCTTGGGAACAACGTAACACAGAAAAGTTATATAATAAAATGCAGTATATGTTATATAACTTAACAAATACAGACCCTAAACAATATTGTACATTTCAATGAACATGTTGATCACCGAGGCTAACTTATTCTTAGCTTGCTGCTGAGACTCATAATGGGGTGCCCCATGCGAATCATATGCCAGTCTAGTGGGAGGGCATCTTACGCGCTGGCTCCTGCAAGTCTCTGTCTCGATGGCTTCGGCGTGGGAAAGGCTATTGTAGGCTTGAGGCCTCTACTCTCCCATAGGGTGTGAACTTGGTTGAACAAAGTATCTACTTGAGTGAACATTATCTCTACTTGGCACAAAACTTGGACTTCTGGGATCGAGCGGGCGACTTGTTGAAGCCGCTGGTGAGGGTACTTGAGGCGCAGGCCCATTACCCGGTGCTCCTTCAGGAGATGCCCACCAGTCTCTGGTGAAGTTGGTGGAGGTTCCCTCCAAAGGATCTTGAGTGGTCTCAGTTACTGAAGCTGGAGTCTCTGCAGACTCTTCTGGCTCATTGTCAGCTACTACAGTCTCTGGTTCTAGGTCACTTTCTCCCACTTGTGGGATGGGCAACAAGTGGTTTCGGTGCCAGACCTTTACGCGGCCATCCGCGTCACGTATGCTACACAGGGAGGCCTGCATCTGGGACTCTACTTCAAAGGGTCCTTCTCTCCAGCGATCGGCCAGCTTGTGTTTGCCTGGAATCCCCAGATTGTGTAGGAGAACAGTGACTCCGGGCCGAAGTTTCCGATAGCGGAGTTTGTGGTCATACCTCCATTTTGTTCTGTGCATTCAGTCGGGCGGTGGCTTTTTTCGCCAACTGATATGCACGGTGCAGGCTGTCCTGGAGTCGCTTCAAGTAGCGGTAGTGAGCCGTATTGGGTACCCCATCGGTAGATACCCGGAGTCTGATGTCTGCAGACAACCGGGCCTCTCGCCCGCACTTCATGAAGTATGGTGTGTACCCCATAGATTCATGTCAGGCGCAATTGTATGCGTGCACCAGTGCTTCAACGTGCTTGCTCCATTCGCCCTTTTTAGAGCCCTTTAAGGTGCCTAGCATATCTAACAATGTCCGGTTAAACCTCTCTGGGAGAGCGTCTCCCTCTGGATGATAAGGAGTGGTTCTAGATTTCTTAATATTTAGTAGAGTGAGGAGCTCCTTGATGAGCTTGCTCTCGAAGTCCCATCCCTGGTTGGAGTGCATCCGATTCAGCAGACCGTGGTGTATGAAATACTTCTCCCACAGTACTTTGGCGACTGTGAGAGCTTTCTGGTCCTTTGTCGGGAATACTTGAGAGTAGCGGGTGTAGTGATCGGTCACTACCAGCCCATTGCCGATGCCTCTTGAGTGGTTTGATGCACTAGAAGTCCAGACTAGACTAGATCCATCGGGCCAGAGCTTATGAGATGGTCCATTGGGGCTGCATGGGTGGGCATTGTCTTTCTCTGAATGCACCTTAGGCATTTCCGGCAATGTCGTTCTACGGGCATCTTGGGCCAGAAGAATCGGTCCCTTACTAACTCGAAAGTCTTGTCCACCCCCAGGTGTCCGTGGTCATCGTGTAAGGATCATAAGATATGGTACTGCATGCTTTGAGGCAATACCAGCTGTTGTCTATCTGGATGATTGTGGTAGGGGATGACCCGGTAGAGAAGGCCACGCTCTATTTCAAATTTGTCCCACTCATGAGGATGGCGACAGTGTCGGTGGTGGCCCGTTTCACCAGGGAGGGATTATTCTGATGCAGGGCCTCGTGGATACGTGATCCAGTGGCTAACGCTATGTGCGCCTGTACTATCTCCTTTCACTCCAGGAGAGTGTTTGGAAATACTTCCAGATTGTCTGGGTGGCGGTAGGCTGCGGGGAGTGCCTGGGGTCGACATCCCAAGGAGTCAGCTACTCTCAACTCAGAGAATGTGACTTTGTCTTCCACGATTGCAGCGGTGAAGCACATTGCCCACATTCCAGGTCCCGGGATTTCTTCCCAGGGGCCGTCGTCCTGCGTTGTACTCAGTCTAGGTCTACTGGATAGAGCATAGGCTCCTATGTTTAGAGGCCCTGGCTTGTATTTCAAGGTGAACTGGTAGTTAGAAAGGGCCGATAGCCACCTGTGGCTGGTGGCCCCAATTTGGCGGACGTAAGGATGTTGGTCAGAGGGTTGTTGTCCGTTCTGACTTCAAAGGAGACAATACAAATAGTCATGGAGCTTTTCAACTACAGCCCACTTGAGGGCTAGGAACTAAAGCTTATGAATTGGGTCTTCTGTTCACTTGGGGTTAGGCTTTGGGAGAAGGCCAGCAGGATAGTTCTGATGTAGTACAGCTCCCAGCCCATTGAAACTGGCATCTACATGCAGGACGTATGGTTTCTCCGGACCGGCGCACGTCAGGACCGGAGCTTCCATCAGGCTTTTCTTGAGTAGTGTGAAGGCCATTTCACAGGCCGACGTCCACTTGTCACCGAAGGGTGTTCTTGTAGAAGCGCCCTTTAGCCAAGGTTCCTCTGGGTAGATATTGAGTAGACTATTGAGTGCCTTGGATTTACTGGAGTACCCTTCCACAAAGCGGCGGTAGTATCCGCAGAAACCTAGGAAGGATCGCAATGCCATCACATCTCGGCCAATTCACCACGGCTTTGACCTTGGCGGGGTCGGTAGCCACTCCGTCTGCAGACACTATGTGATTCACGTAGGAACAACTTCAGGAATTCCTTGCCCAGTCTAACACCTTCAGAAGGCGTTCCTCGTGCTCTTTGAGAGTTCTTCCGAACACGATGATGTCATCCCCTCACTATCCAACTAGCACCCTCTCTATCCACCTTTTAGACCCACCTTAAGACACACTTGCTTAAAGAAGCATATGAATATCACTGTGCCTTATACTATACATAATACATAAAGCTTGGCCCCCTGCTGACGCACTTACCAAAACACCCTCCTACTGTCTCTATGTTCTCCCTACCAATTAGATTGTAAGCTTTTCGGAGCAGGGATTAGTCTTCCACAATGTTACTTTTATATCTGATGCACTTATTCCCATGATGTGTTATTTGTTATTTATATGATTGTTAAGTGTATTACTACTGTGAAGCACTATGTACATTAATGGGGCTATATAAATAAAGACATACATACATCGAGGTAGACCAGGCACTTGCGAGGGTTAATATCCTCAATGGTCTTCTCCATCAGCCGCTGGAAAGTCACTGGAGCACCACAAATGCCTTGGAGCATTTGGGTAAACTGATAGAAGCCGAGGGTGCAGACGAACGCTGTCTTCTCCTAGTCTTCAGAGCTCATGGGGACCTGGTAGTACCCAGATCTCAGGTCCAGCACGCTGAACCATTGGCTTCCCGTCAGCGCGTTAAGGATTTTCTGTATCCGCGGCAGTGTACTGGTCAGACACAGTACGCCGGTTTAGGGTCCGGTAGTCTACGCACAGACGGACGGACCCATTTTTCTTGCGTACCACCACAATCGGAGAGGCGTAGGGACTTCGGGATTCGGCCACTATGCCCGCTGTATCCATCTCCGGCAGAACGTTTCTCACGTCCTCCACATCTCTGGGAGCGATGCGTCTTGAACGCTCCCGAAATGACGTGGCGTCATTCAGCTGGATTGTGTGCTGGGCGGTTTTGCTGCAACCCACGTCCATCTCACTAGTGGAGAACACCTCTCGGCGTTCCTACAGCTTGACACTTAGCCGTCTCTTCCAGTCTTCTGACAAGGTCGATTCCCCAAAATCAAACTGTAGCCGGCAAGCTCATCTTGCACAGTAGCAGCACTTACGTGCGCCATAGTTTCTACAGGGATGACCGGGTATATCCTACCCAGCCACTGACCGGTTTCAAACGGAACCGGGTGCGGTGAGAGGTTGTGGATGGACATCGTCATTTTCTTGGGAATGGTGGATCTCCACTTCAGTATCTCTGGAACCATCTGGTACCCTCTCTTGAGTTCTTCCGTGGGTGTGGTCTCTAGAGAGAAGTATCAATCTTCTTTTTCGCGTCCTATGTATTTTACCACGGCTGTCATGTGCCTCACTCCCCCTGGTAGAATCTCGATCAACCCTTCCTCGTGATTGACGATTTCACCATACTCCTCTTGTGCCGCGATCTTATAACACTCGTTTTTGAGTACCGGATGGATCTGCAAAGCGGATAGGGGTAGCTCACCCGCCTCATAAAGATACGCCCAGAACACGGCCCACACCATGTTGGCGTTAGTCCCCAATATGATTGGGTAGCCTGGGTTTTCTCAGGACTCAGTACACACCAGAGCCTCCACTTCCATGGGATGAGTTTTGTTTGTGTTCAATTGCAGTATATTTACCCGGGCTGTCACCACACCATCAATGGGGTAGGCTTCTTTGCTGAGACCCCACAACTTCATCTTCTCTGCTGACTGCAGGGGCAGGTGGTTGAGGTGCTGGTCATAGAAAGGCCGATAGATGATGGTCACCTGGAACCCGGTATCCAGCAAGACCAAGGAATATATGCCTTCCACGACGACTCATGATCGCGGCTGGTCCTACCCTATTGTAGGCGTCCTGTTGGGGAGCTTCATCAGGGCTGGCCTCCGGTTCGCTCTCCGGCAGCTCTGGTATGGCAGCCAGAGATCGTGGCACTTTTAGACGTAAGGGTGGTGCCCGTACGACCTAGGACTTAACCCTAGTGGTGGGGGGCGTTGGACTCTGGGAAGTTTCTAGAGATATGACCATGTCGGTCACAATGGTAGCAGCGGATGTCATTCTGGGCCTTGAGGGCAGGATTAGGAGCCAAGCTCCTTGTTTCCTTGGGGGTGGAAGCCGCCGCCACTAGAGGAGAGATGTCTTTGGCACTTTTGGCCTCCTTAGGTTTCTGAACCGGCACCTCTTTGGTCTCCTCCTTGCAAGGTTCTTTGCCCTTTTTATGAAGGTGCAAACAAGTGTAGGCTTCATGCCCTTTCACCATGCTCAAGAGGTCTTACAGTGTAGGAAGCTCCACTTGCAGTAAGGAGCACCAAATCATTACGTCCCACAAAATCAGCTGAATCCGCTGAATAAATTCAGTTATTCCCCTTCTTTCTGGCGAAGATGGTAGTACTTGGACCAGAGCTTGCTTTCGTCTTCTAAGCCATAGGTCCGTGTCAGTGACGCCACCAGCATGTGTGCTGTGACATCTGCATTTTTGGTCTCTGTACATCTTCATCATAGTAGATGCGGGAGGTCTTAGACACTCCATTATCCTCTGTCTTTTCACGGTGTCGGGACAGGACCATTCTTCTAGAACCTGTAAAGTGTAGTCCTTCCAAGCGTCGAAGGCCTCTTTGCCTGCTGGAGTGGGCTTGACCCTGGAAAAAGTTTTCAGTTTACGGTATTGCTGTGATTAAGGTGGCTCGTTCTTGTCGACTCCCAACTGCTGTATGGCTTTAGCCAGCAGTTGAATGTTGTCTGAATGGCGGGAGCTGGAACTGCCAAGACTTGAGCGGCAGCTGCGACAGGATATGACATTGACTTCGCTCCCGCAAGGGCTTCCTGAGGAAGGTGGAGACATACACATAGCAAGTCAGTGGAAGAACTAAGGGGCTCCACCTTCACGTGCGTTTCGGGATAGATGAAAGGGCACCCGCTATCTAGCACTCCATAGAGCCATAAGGTGGGTGGGCCTCCTTCCACTAAGTCGTGTCCGCCACTTACTAAAACTAAGCACCATACTCTGTCTGGATTTCTGCTGCAGCCTAGGATTTTTGCGTCCCGTGGGTCTGAGTATTGACCCAGTAGTAGGCATATGTCATAGGAGGAGGTGTTGGCAGGGACTTGTCCAACAGCAAGCGCCTGTTGAAGCGGAACTTGCCTCTTCAACGTCCATTCATAAACCTCCCAGCGGGAAGGTTGATAGGTGGAACGACATAATTTGGTATGCTGAGTTTGGGCACCCCAGGTCTGAATCTCGGCAGCGTCTCCAAATGTAGCCCTCTTTCCCCCCTGACTAAAGAAACTACTGGTACTGCAGTTACCTGTCACTCACAGAAGGCCTAAGCCTCCGCCTCTCGGAGCCTGGGGTGATAGTGCAATCTTCTTGGTGCAGCGCCTCCACCTGAGAGGGATCCCAGCGTTGTGGGATAGCCCCTCACAGGAACAATGTACCCAGTAATTACACACACGTTTATGGTATAACAGTATTTACTGGACACCTAATCAGCATAACAAATACAATACAAAGCATACACTATTTAGATGGATATATATATATATATATATATATATATATATATATATATATATATATATATATATATATATATACAGTTAGGTCCGGAAATAATTGGACACTGATACAAGTTTAGTTATTTCAGATGTGTACCAAAATAAAGTCAAGTTACAGTTAATGAATATGGGCTTAAAGTGCAGTCTATCAGCTTTAATTTGAGGGTATTCACATCCAAATTGGAGGAAGGGTTTAGGAATTACATCTCTTTAATATGTAGCCCCCTCTTTTTCAAGGGACCAAAAGTGATTGGACAATTGACTCAAAAGCTGTTTCATGGACAGGTGTGGGCTATTCCTTGGTTATTTCATCATCAATTAAGCAGGTAAAAGGTCTGGAGTTGATTCCAGGTGTGGCATTCGCATTTGGAAGCTGTTGCTGTGAACCCACAACATGCGGTCAAAGGAGCTCTCAATGCAAGTGAAACAGGGCATCCTTAGGCTGCAAAAAAAAAAGAAAATCCATCAGAGAGATAGCAGGAACATTAGGAGTGGCCAAATCAACAGTTTGGTACATTCTGAGGAAAAAAGAACACACTGGTGAGCTCTGCAATACAAAAAGGCCTGGACGTCCACGGAAGACAACAGTGGTGGATGATCGTAGGATCCTTTCCATGGTAAAGAAAAACCCCTTCACAACATCCAGCCAAGTGAAGAACACTCTCCAGGAGGTAGGCATATCATTATCCAAGTCTACCATAAAGAAAAGACTTCAGGAGAGCAAATACAGAGGGTTCACCACAAGGTGCAAACTATTCATAAGCCTCAAGAATAGAAAGGCCAGATTAGACTTTGCCAAACAATATCTAAA
Source organism: Ascaphus truei (assembly GCF_040206685.1). NCBI lineage: Eukaryota > Metazoa > Chordata > Amphibia > Anura > Ascaphidae > Ascaphus > Ascaphus truei. The sequence continues at coordinate 50,793,870 of NC_134488.1, read as the reverse complement.
AAAAAAAAAAAAAAAAAGCCAGTCCAGTTCTGGAACAGCATTCTTTGGACAGATGAAACTAAGATCCACCTGTAACAGAATGATGGGAAGAAAAAAGTATGGATAAAGCTTTGGACGGCTCAAGATCCGAAGCATACCACATCATCTGTAAAACACGGTGGAGGCAGTGGGATGGCATGGGCATGCATGGCTTACAATGGCACTGGGTCACTAGGGTTTATTGATCATGTGACAGAAGACAGAAGCAGCCGGATGAATTCTGAAGTGTATAGGGATATATTGTCTGCTCAGATTCAGTTAAGTTGATTGGACGGCGCTTCACTTTACAGATGGACAATGACCCAAAACATACTGCTAAAGCAACCCAGGAGTTTTTTAAGGCAAAGAAGTGGAATATTCTGCAATGGCCGAATCAAACACCTGATCTCAACCTGATAGAGCATGCATTTTACTTGCTGAAGACAAAACTTAAGGCAGAAAGACCCACGAACAAACAACAACTGAAGACGGCTGCAGTAAAGGCCTGCCAAAGCATCACAAAGGAGGAAACCCAGCGTTTGGTGATGTCCATGCGTTCCATACTTCAAGCAGCCATTGCCTGCAAAGGATTCTCGCCAAAGTATTAAAAATTAACATTTTATTTATGATTGTGTTAATTTGTCCAATTACATTTGAGCCCCTGAAATAAGGGGACTGTGTATGAAAATGGTTGCAATTCCTAAACGTTTCATACAATATTTTTGTTCAATTCCTTTAATTAAAGCTGAAAGTCTGCACTTCTATTGCATCTCGGTTGTTTCATTTCAAATCCATTGTGGTGGCGTACAGAGCCAAAATTATGAAAACTGTGTCAGAGTCCAATTATTTCCGGACCTAACTGTATATATCCCCGCAGGGTATTTATTCCCCCTGTACTTGGGGTGCAGGAGCACCAGAACCATAGTGTCCTTCCCACAATGTCAGTCCCACCCAAGTATGACGCGTAGCGCTAGCCTGTGGACTTGGTGCACTTGTTGGTATACCTGCTTGGGGCTCCAGCACCCGGGTGTAGCTGAACAACAATCAACGGTCATTCTGTTCCAACGACGCCCTCTGCATGGGGTGGCCTCCAGCAGGAGCGTCCCACCATAGATAGTCTCTGAACGTAGGTGGTCTGGTCCCAGACCACAAGTTGCGAGTCACCGCTTGGCATACATACTGTGTCCCTGACACTGCATAATTCAGGGAAAGTGTCCCTAACTATGACCTTCCGTATACAGCTGCAGGTACCCACTGTGAGTTGGGGACTAACTGGGGCCTACAAGGGAAAGCTGGCCTAGTCCCAGGGCTACTGGCACCTGGAACCCTACCTCTCTCTACTGTGCCCTGCTCCTGACTGGCTCCGTCGCACTCTAAGCGCATCAAATGTATCTCTTCTCCTCAGAGGATCCGAAAAGCCCTATTGGCTGAGCTGCGCCACATGATCTATGCCCTAAAGCACTATGGGGCTTGTAGTTCCCCCTGCGGAGCATGTAGGTAATGGCCGCCGCAACTGCGAAGCCTCTGCGCATGCTCAAGCTTCCTGAGATGGCTGCCGGGGTCCCTGGGTCCTCTGGACATGTGCGACTATTGCACAATGGTGGCGCCCTGCAACAGGTGCCGCCGCGGAGCTCCGGCGATCTGGTCGGCCCCTCCAACCACCCCTGCATGCCGCCGCAACCTGTGCTGGAGCCGCCGATCACACCAGGGTCGTCCCTATCAGCCGCAGTGCCTCTCATCTTCCCCGCGCCCGCATCGGAGGTAAGGGGGGTACGGGGGGGCAGGGGACCCGGCTACATCTATAAGAAGCACTGAGCCCCATTGGGAGAAAAGCGCTCTATAAATAAAGTTATTATTATTACTAGTGATGCCAGCAGCCCGGGAATCAGTTGGACTTCCTTAGATCTTATTGGCAAGGTTCGTTACGGTGGTGATGTCAAACGTCACTCGCAGATACCGAGCAGCACAAGCACAGACATTAGATACTGTATATATACTGTATATATGTACATGCTGAATAGAGGAGATACACTGCAAAGCCCATATTTGTGTCATTTTTATTTTATTTAACCCGAGGTCATGAATAAATAAAAGTATCACTAAGCTGAAAACATGGACCTCGGCTGTATAGGGTGTCGTCAAATTAAAGGCTAACAAATATCTAACCCAGTAGGTTACACTAAATGATTGAACATTCACCTCTCCATAGTGCCAACATTGGACAAAACGTGTATTCAGAAACATTTAACGTGAATGTTCTATCTAAAGTAGTGAGTCTTTGACGTACATTACTGCATCACTAGAGGCATTTTATAATCTATAGGTAATATTAGAAGGCTGAATGCAGGATTCAAAGCAAATATCAGTGGCAAAGTCCTGGAAAAAGCATATTACAATGGCTAGCAGCAGATATAACATGAAAAGGCAAAACTAGAACAGATTGCTTTCCTTCTAATCAAGATCAGGGCCCTGAGGTTATGTAATGAAGCATAGGCCTCTGATAGCATCAGGTTCTTCTCTCTGCAATCTGCTTTGAATTTTGCAGTGAAGGTTGAAGCTTCTCTCTGGCCCAGGTGAACATATCAGAATTAACTTCTTCCTCTTAAAAAGTCAAGAAAATTCTTGAAAAGAGAGTCCTTTATGGTCCACATATTTGAGCATTTTAATCTTTCAGAATTCACGGGGTAGTGGTATTTTCTCTGAAAGATTCAGTGCCACATTTGCTTTTTACTGAAATCCTCAGTCCTGCTGATTTGGGATTGAATACTATTCAATAGGCGATAACTCGTGAGTGGACACGGAATATTCTCTGGTGGTTGGTCTTGCTAAATTAACTAAATCATAGAAATCATTAAGGCTTTCAGAAAAATGAAAAATAAAAGTCCACAATAAGTCTTAGATTTCAAGTTTCAAGGCATTTCGGTATCCGGCCAGCTCGATATTTAAAGAGAGCTGTTAAGGAAAAAATAACTTGTGAGCACATTCACATCTCAGACAGGTCTGCAACCCTGCTTTTTACTGTTATCTCCTAACATACAGTGCTACTACTGCAGCAAGGGATTCTGGGAAATGACATGCAAAGCACACAGTGTCACCTTTTGCTTCAAATCCATTTTGACATGTTAAGGAAAGATCCTTCAGGCTGTAGAATCGAGGCTTTTGTCAACAGTGACATTAATCCAAATAAGGCTAATTAAATCTGCGATACACCATCCACAGATAACATCCCCCACAACATACCACAATCAGGCAAAGGCCCAAACATATGGTATGCCACAATCTATAGAAAGAGTTTAAGACCACCGGGGAAGGTCAGCATCCAATACGGATCTCAATAGAGAGCCCTTAGATTGACCTTCACTCCTGTGGTTTAAATTGGCAAGTTAAGGATGGCTGTGGCATGGGAACGACCAGGTAGAGAGAATCGATGTTAAGCGGCCCTCTTGAGAGCAAGCCTCCCATGTGATCCAGAGACAGATAGTAGTGGTACTGTGTCTGATTTGAAAAAGATATCAGTGTATTAAGTATTGAAACACTGTAATGTTAGGTTTGTGATGTCAGGTTCAGCCTTTGCTTCTAATGCTATCTGAACAAGCTCCTCACCCTATCAAACGCAGAACTTATCACCTGAGATCTGAATCCAAAAGACTGTTCACGGTCCCAAGTTTCTACAAAGAATCCGTCCACTCCTTCTCTTACTGTGCACCTCACACCTAGAACCATCTACCAAACTCTCAACCCTAAGAGAGTCTGGAATACGAGCCACGGACATGCGATAAGTTAAAGTAAACTCTTTGTAAATAACGACACACTACACTATTACCTCCCTGCCTGCGCTTCCCACACTTCTCAGTTAATTATACTCCAGGGGTTACCACAAAAAGTGGTGATACTTCATACCCCCTAGTACTGTCACACCTTGAACACGAACCTGACCTGTCACCTCAGCCATCTCTTGTGACATTCAGTAAGCTGGGGTCAGTCACTGTGACTGATTTGGTAGTGGAGGTGACATGCCTGAGTGTAACTGTCTGCTGCTCATTTATCCTTCATAATATTCTTTCCTGTTGTTTTAACTGACCGTCTGTATAAGATGGTTTCATTCCTTTTCCAGTACAATGATTTTATTTTATGCAGAAGCCCCAAATCTCAGTGAGTTGATGTTGCTGCGGTATACATAATGACATGTCCGGTTTATACAACTATTTTGAGTCTGGTAGTTAACTATTGAAAGGCACAAATCAGTATGAGTTGTACAGATGGGAAGGGAGGCCAAAACACTAAAAAAACAACCGAAGCTGCAAAATGTGTTATCATTTATTTGTGAAGCACTAACATATTATTATAATCGTTTATTTGTGAAGTGCCAGCATATTCTGGCGTGCGGTACTTTGGGGTACAGGCAGTCGGTTATCCAACAGAATCGGTTCTGGAAGTAGTGTTGGATAGTGAAACCGTTGTAAAGTGAGTCCCATGTTAATCAGTGGCGGTGAGCGTTGGATAACGAATTCAGGCGTCAAAAAACGGCCCATAGGGTTGCATTGTAACGCATTGGATATGCCATTCGTTGTAAAGTGAAGCGTTGGATAGCGAGGAATACCTGTACAGACTTATGTATATTACAAACACACAAACTGTTATATACAAGTGAGGACACGCATGCACAAGCAGACACAAAGAGGTAGTGAGGTCCCTGCGCTGGAGAGCTTACAATCTAGAAGGAATGAGGGACAATGTTGAAACAAGAAGGTAAGGTGGCTGCTTATTGTAGGATGGGTGTTACTCAGGTTGGAATATGGCCAGTCTGACAGCTGAATCGATTAAGGTTTGGGGGATGTTACATAGGGTGGAGAGTGTTCCAGCCACACAGCTAGTCCCAATTGGGAGTGAGGGGGAGGGAAGCTGGCTTCCTTGAAAAGGTGAGTTTTCAGGGAGTTTTTAAATGTCTGAAAGCTGGGGGAGAGTCTGATGGTGTCTGGTAAGGCATTCTAGAGAGAGGGGGCAGCCCAGGAGTTGAGGAGGTAATAGGGTGGGAGAAAAGGTGGATATCGTGGGCAGAACTTAGGGGCGTTTAGGTATGTTTTTGGGATGAGGGCTGAGATGTAAGGGGGGGGGGCAGCGTCTTTGAGACCTTTGTAAGTCAATACTAGGGTTTTAAATTTGTTTGTAGAAGATATGGGAATCCAGTGTAGGGATATGCGTAGTGGAGCAATAGAAGTAGAGCGGTGACAGAGGTAGATAAGTCTGGCAGCAGCATTTTGGATGGCTTGGAGTTGAGAGATGCAGACAAGGGGGATGTCAACTAAGATAAGGTTGCCGTAATTGAAACGGGACAGGATTTTAGTTGCATCATGAGTGAGAAAAGGGTGAATCCTGGTGATATTTCATAGGTGGAGACAGCAGGACTTCGTGAGAGACTGAATGAAGGAGAGATAAGAGTCAAAGATGACCCATAGACAGCAAGTATGAGGTGTTGAGATTGTGGTGTTATTGACAGTGAGGGAGAGTGCTGGTGTAGGGGTGGCAGTAGAAGGGGGGAAGGCTATTAATTCGTTTTTGGACATGTTTAGGTTCAGGTAGTGGCAAGACATCCAGGAGGAGATAGCAGAGAGACAGTTGGAGACATGCGACATGGGAGAGGTCAGGGGAGGAGACATAGAGTTGGGTGTCAACGGCATAAAGATGATAATGAAAGCCAAAAGATTTTAGTCGTTCTCCAAGGGAAGAGGTGTAGAGTGAGACGTGCGAAGGACCAAGAACAGGCCCTTTGTGGGACTCCAACAGAGAAAAGGAGTGAAGAGGAGGAGACACCAGGGAAGAAAACACTTAAGGAGCGGTTGTATAGGTGGGATGTGAGCCAAGAGAAGGCTGCATCAGGTGGCCAATGGAGTAGAGAATATTTAGGATAAGGGGGTGATCGACAGTGTCTAGGCAGCAAAGAGAGATCCAGGAGAATTAGTAGGGAGAAGTGACCCTTACATTTAGCTGTGAGTAGGTAATTGGTCACTTTAGTTAGTGCTGTCTTAGTGGAGTGTAGAGAACGGAAACCAGGTTGCAAAGAGTCAGACAGGGAGTCGGAGGAGAGAAAGTGTGTCAGGCGGTGGTATACAAGCAGGGAGTCGAAGGAGAGAAAGTGTGTCAGGCGTTAGTATACAAGCATGGAGTCGAAGGAGAGAAAGTGTGTCAGGCGTTGGTATATAAGCAGGGAGTCGAAGGAGAGAAAGTGTGTCAGGCGTTAGCATACAAGCATGGAGTCGAAGGAGAGAAAGTGTGTCAGGCGTTAGTATACAAGCAGGGAGTCGGAGGAGAGAAAGTGTGTCAGGCAGTGGTATACAAGCAGGGAGTCGGAGGAAAGTGAGTCAGGCGGTGGTATACAAGCAGGGAGTCGGAGTAAAATGAGTCAGGCGGTGGTATACAAGCAGGGAGTCGAAGGAGAGAAAGTGAGTCAGGCGGTGGTATACAAGCAGGGAGTTGGAGGAGAGAAAGTGAGTCAGGCGGTGGTATACAAGCAGGGAGTTGGAGGAGAGAAACTTAGTCAAGTGGTGGTATACAAGCAGGGAGTTTTAGGAAAGTGAGCCAGGCGGTGGTATACAAGCGGGAGTCGGAGGACAGAAAGTGTGTCAGGCGTTGGTATGCAAGCAGGGAGTCGAAGGAGAGAAAGTGTGTCAGGCGATGGTATACAAGCAGGGAGTCGAGGAGAGAAAGTGTGTCAGGCGGTGGTATACAAGCATAGAGTCGGAGGAGAGAAAGTGAGTCAGGCGATGGTATACAAGCATGGAGTCGGAGGAGAGAAAGTGAGTCAGGCGGTGGTATACAAGCAGGGAGTCGAAGGAGAGAAAGTGAGTCAGGCGGTGGTATACAAGCATGTAGTCGGAGGAGAGAAAGTGTGTCAGGCGGTGGTATATAAGCAGGGAGTCGGAGGAGAGAAAGTGAGTCAGGCGGTGGTATACAAGCGGGAGTCAGAGGAGAGAAAGTGAGTCAGGCGGTGGTATACAAGCGGGAGTCAGAGGAGAGGAAGTGAATCAGGTGGTGGTATACAAGCATGGGGTCGGAGGAGAGAAAGTGTGTCAGGCGGTGGTATACAAGCAGGGAGTCGGAGCAGAGAAAGTGTGTCAGGCGGTGGTATACAAGCAGGGAGTCGAAGGAGAGAAAGTGTGTCAGGCAGTGGTATACAAGTCGCTCACATACAGTAGCTTGGATGCAAGTGGGAGAAGAGAGATAGAGGGCAGCGTGGTACACGGGTGTACAAAGTGACATCAACTACATAGACAGAATGACATAGAAATAAGGACAGACAAGCGCAAACAGATACAGAAGGTAATTAGGCCCTGCTTCTCAGGCCGCGTTATGTATATATATACACACATTAAAGATCACATAACACACACATTACAGATCACAAACTGTAGATATTCGGTGAAACTCCAAGTTTGCTGAAGTTAAAAGTGAAATTTAAAACTTAATTCCCATTGGTGCAAAACTCTACTTCTCCAATTTGCTCTAAATGTATCATCAGACAGAAAGTGTTCACAGATCAAATAGTAAGTGTATACAGGTCATATTGAGGAACTCTAAAACAATAATTATATATGGCTCTCATGCCCCCAGTACAGACGGAGTTAAACACAGAGACATTCATTGATTTCAGAGAAAGTGTGTCAGGCGGTGGTATAAAAGCATGGGGTCGGAGGAGAGAAAGTGAGTCAGGCGGTGGTATACAAGCAGGGAGTTGGAGGAGAGAAAGTGAGTCAGGTGGTGGTATACAAGCAGAGAGTCGGAGGAGAGAAAGTGTGTCAGGCGGTGGTATACAAGCAGGGAGTCGGAGCAGAGAAAGTATGTCAGGCGGTGGTATACAAGCAGGGAGTCGAAGGAGAGAAAGTGTGTCAGGCAGTGGTATACAAGTCGCTCACATACAGTAGCTTGGATGCAAGTGGGAGAAGAGAGATAGAGGGCAGCGTGGTACACGGGTGTACAAAGTGACATCAACTACATAGACAGAATGACATAGAAATAAGGACAGACAAGCGCAAACAGATACAGAAGGTAATTAGGCCCTGCTTCTCAGGCCGCGTTATGTATATATATATACACACATTAAAGATCACATTACACACACATTAAAGATCACAAACTGTAGATATTCGGTGAAACTCCAAGTTTGCTGAAGTTAAAAGTGAAATTTAAAACTTAATTCCCATTTGTGCAAAACTCTACTTCTCCAATTTGCTCTAAATGTATCATCAGACAGAAAGTGTTCACAGATCAAATAGTAAGTGTATACAGGTCATATTGAGGAACTCTAAAACAATAATTATATATGGCTCTCATGCCCCCAGTACAGACGGAGTTAAACACAGAGACATTCATTGATTTCAGGATGCAGAACAATGAAATGCTGAAAAACACAATTTGCATAATAAATATCAATAACACAGCAGCGAAAACAAACCATGACAAATCATCTGCAGCTAAGTGTTTGCGAATGTTAATTGTGAACTGGAGCCTGGAATGAGAGTGCAGACTGGGGTGTGTGTGTCCCCCTCCCATGCTGCTCTCTGCTGGTGTGTGTCCCTGTGCTGCTCTCCGATGATTCACCCCCTCTGTGCTTCTCTGCTGTGCCCCCCTCGTGTTCTTCTCTCTGGTGGCTTCCCTCTGTGTGGTGCCCACAGCTGATCACCCCCCCCCCCCCCACACCCCATTTATATCTTTCTGCTGGTGTTCCCCCGTGTTCTGCTCTCTGCTGCCCCCCCCCCCCCATGCATCTCTCTACTAACCCGCTACCTCTTTGCTGCTCTCTGCCGTCGTCCCCCTGTGTGCTTCTCTGCTGCCCTCCCACCCCCTCTGTTCTGCTCTCTACCGGTGTCCCCTGTGTGCTGCTCTCTTCTGCCCCCTCCGTGCATCTCTCTACTAACCCGCTACCTCTTTGCTGCTCTCTGCCGTCGTCCCCCTGTGTGCTTCTCTGCTGCCCCCTCCACCCCCCTGTTCTGCTCTCTACCGGTGTCCCCTGTGTGCCGCTCTCTGCTGCCCCCTCACCTGCGTGTTCTCTCTGATGGCTTTGTTCAGAGGTATGCAATGGAGACCGTTTTTACGGTGAAATTAAAATAAGGCTTTAGTGCCTGTTCCTTTAAACTACACAGCAACAAAAATATACACAAAACAATAAACACCTATTCCTTTGTAAGGGCTAACTTACTTCCCAGTCCCTCCAAGGCTGGGAGGGGGGAAAGCCCCTTACCCTATTATCACTCCAAAGTTTCAGCTGTACCTTAACACAGGTGGCCATTCAGGTCAGTGGTGTCCGGGTAGGTGTCTGCTTGAAAAGGCCAGCAGGTATGGTCCCCTTGTGTCTTTCTCTAGGACTGTGATGAGTGGTTACCACAAACAAGGTGGGACCGCGAGGCTGAGGTGGGGATGTTGATAGCCACCGACCAACAACCGAGCAGCCACGTCCGGTGTGCAGACTGGAGGTGATATAGCCGGGTCAGGGTAGGAGAGGTCAGGTAGGTAGAAGGTACTTGCCGTAGTCTGGGGTTGGAGAGTGTAGAATTGTCATGTATTCGTAGCTGTGGTCAAGGAGAGAGTGGAAGTCCAGAAGCGAGCCGAAGTCAAGGGAGCCGAGATGTCAGGAGTCCAAGTACGAGCTGAGGTCACAGGAAGACAAGATAAGGCACAACCAACGAGTAGCTTGAGGGAGCACAAGACACATAAACCAAAGTTTATGCTCAGCCAGTTTGTAGCAGGGCTGGCTGAGTACTTAAAGGGCAGGCAGCCAATGGTAGGAAAGCACACAGCTGCAGCGTAATTAATGCAATCAGAAATAGGCTGTCCGCTGCCAGGCAAGGGCGGGGTGCACAGCAGCTGAGGAATAATTAAGAGAATTAACCCCTTGTTTTCTTGTGCCCGCGCGGCGTCTGCGCGTAGCCAGCGTGCACCGTAGGTTCCCCGTGTCATCACGGGGGCGGAGGCTGTAGATGGTTCCTGCCGAGTTTTCCTTCCTGGCAGCGCGGCGCCTGCGCGCAGGTTGTGGCTGACGTGCGGCACTCGCAACTTTTCCTTAAGCCGTGTATATGACCAGGTGGCAGTGGTAGACAAGGAAGTAAACCTGATCCACGGGGTCAGTATTTTTCCTCATTTTAAGTTGCATAACGATCTCTAATATCGAGTTGAGAAAGAGAAGCAAACGCAAAAGATTCAAATGCAACTGTTAGTGCCAAGACCCTATAGAAATGAGGTATTACATTTAGCTCATACTCTTCCTTGTTCAGGTCATCTGGGAAGGAAGAAAACCTGAATCCGCCTCATGGCACGGTTCTATAGGCCAGGAATTTATAGTGTGGTTAGGGACTTCGGTGATTTGTGCCCTGAGTGTCAGATGGTTGCCCCAAAGGGGAACAGCAAGGCCCCTTTGGTGCCTATCCCAATAGTAGAGACCCCTTTTGAAAGGATAGGTGTGGATATTGTGGGTTCTCTGGAAAAAAGTGCTGCAGGATACCAGTATATACTCGTCATAATAGATATGCTACAAGGTACCCAGAAACTATTCCATTGAGAATGACATCCGCTAAGGTTGTAGCGACTGAACTAATTAAGGTCTTCTCCTGAGAGGGGTTTCCTACCGAAATTTCAACAGACCAGGGAACAAATTTTATGTCCAGGCTCATGAAGGAGGTCTGTGGTCTGTTAAAAGTGAAGTCGGTACAGACCTCGGTTTATCATCCGCAAACAGATGGACTAGTCGAACGGTTTAATAAGACGCTTAAAAATATGTTAAGGAAATGTATATCCACTGAGACACTGCATTGGGACGAACTGCTTCCACCTCTTCTCTTTGCCATTCGGGAAGTTCCCCAGTCTTCCACAGGGTTTTCACCTTTTGAGTTACCTTATGGAAGACAACCAAGAGGAATCCTGGATTTGGTAAAAGAGATGTGGGAAGAACGAATACCAAGGGTAAATAATGTAGTACAGTATGAATTAAAACTAAGAAAAAGGTTAGAAAGTCTAGGGGTGTTTACACTGGAAAATTTGCAAGAAAGGAATTATAATAGATGAGCTCGCACAAGAGAATTTCAGCCAGGGGGTAGGGTTTTGCTTCTGCTTCCGACTACAGAGTCGAAGTTGGTGGCAAAATGGCAAGGACCCTTTGAGGTAGCACGAAAAGTAGGACCCGTAGACTACGAAATATTGCAGCCAGGGAACAGAAAAGAAAAACAAATGTATTATATAAATCTTTTGAAGCCCTGACAAGTTCAAGAGAGTTTATCTCAATAAGAGAGAAGGAGTTAGACTTGGGACCACAAGTAGACCCTGGCAGGAAAAAGGATAGTGTCCAACTGGGGGAGAATCTGTCCTTGGAACAGAAAGTACAGGCACGAAAGATGGCGGAACAATTTTTTGAAGTGTTCTCTCCATTCCCTGGGAAAACACATCTGACTGCACACCATGTCGAAACGGAACCAGGTAAGAAAGTGAAACAGAGACCATACCGAATTCCTGAAAAATTAAGGGGAGTAGTAGAAACAGAACTAGAAAACGAGCTCAAATTGGGGGTGATAGAAAGGTCACGGAGTGAGTGGTGTAGCCCCATCGTGTTAGTCCTTAAGCCGGATGGGTCTACACGGTTTTGTATAGATTTTAGAAAAGTAAATGCAGTTTCTAAATTCGATGCATACCCCATGCCCAGAGTTGATGAATTGTTGGAGAGGCTGGGGAAGGCCAAGTATATTACGACGTTGGATCTGACCAATGGATATTGGCAGATCCCTTTAACAGGAAAGTCACAGGGAAAGACTGATTTTGCCACTCCCCGTGGTCTGTTTCACTTTCGGACCATGCCGTTTTGATTGCATGGGGCTCCCGCTACCTTCCAGAGGTTAATGGATCAGATATTGTTACCCCATAACAAATATGCAGCAGCCTACCTTGATGATGTAGTCATTTATTCCACAGATTGGAAAACACATTTGGCTAAAGTATCGCCAGTACTAAGGTCCCTTAGAAAGGCAGGCCTGACCGCCAATCCAGCAAAATGCTCAATAGGGAGAAGTGAAACAAAGTACTTAGGGTATATATTTGGCAATATACAAATAAAGCCTGTCTGCAGCAAGGTGCAGGCGTTGATGGATTGTCCAGTACCAACGACAAAAAAGCAGATGAGAGCTTTCCTGGGCTTAGCAGGGTATTATAGGAAATTCGAACTAATATTTTCCACGGTCTTTGGCCCTCTCACCAATCTAATAAGAAACGTGGAAGCCAATAAAGTCCATTGGACAGTATAATGTGAGGAGGCGTTTCAGGGAGTGAAAAGGATACTCTGTTCAGAGCCAGTTTTACAGAGACGAAGAGAAAAAAGGGGGAGCAAAGGATTAGAAGAGATTGACCTATATTACCAGTACTGAGATGACTTAATGGAGTATCTAGCTGTTTAATAAAGGTGTGGTGATGAATTGACAATTGTTTGTAGTCAAATACTCACACGGCCCTGTGTGAGCACATATGTATAAAGGTATCTTGCTTCGGACAGCTTCTTCTTAGCCCAAGAGGCTGGTTAAGTTCGGATGGGAATGGAGGGGGGGGGGTTAAAATATTAGTAATCATAAATTACTTACACGGCCATGTGTAAGCTCAATCCTTTGAGAGATTACTATGAGGTGCCTCTAGTGGACCCGTCCGTGGTAATTCCCGTGGCACCGTGTGTTCAGCTGCTGGCGGGCAGAGTGTTGGATGGGGGTTCCCCTTCCCTCACACGTTCCAATCCTCCCCCCCAGTTCAGGAAACGGGGATGTGTGGGGTGAAATGATAGCAGGGGGTCAGTGACAATCTTTGGTCAAGATAGAAGTTTATTAAACATATAAATAGAAAAAAACACTCACAAAATTATGTTAAAAAACCCCGTGACACTCCTGTCGGCGTGGTAGCAGGTCGCCTTCCAGCTGCGGCAGCAAGATACCTTTATACATATGTGCTCACACAAGCCGTGTGAGTATTTGACTCAAGGTCAACCTATATAGATATAGATATCTATCTATAGGTCAATCTCTTCTAATCCTTTGCTCCCCCTTTTTTCTCTTCGTTTTCGTATACTCTGATAGTTTGGATACCCCTCTCTGGGGTCGAGCAGAGGAACTCACCGCAAGCTACGGATCCCACTGTGAAAGACTACATACATTGGTTTTGGATTAAGTATTTTATTGTACTCTCCACCCTGTACTAATATCTTAAGGTAAGAGCCCGGTTTTTTGTCTGCACTTCACCTAGTTTTACAGAGTCCAGGCTTTGAGAAGCCCTTCATTCTGCAGACAGATGCCACAGATGTAGGTTTAGGGGCCGTCTTGCCTCAGGAGGTAGACGGGGAAGAGTGTCCGGTTCTATACCTTAGTAGGAGGCTTTTAAAAAGAGAATAGGCCTACTCTGTAATAGAGAAGGAGTGTTTAGCGGTGAAGTGGGCAGTATTAGCACTCCGGTATTATCTCCTGGGTACCACATTCACCCTGGTCACAGACCATGCTCCCCTGAAATGGCTTCATACAATGAAGGACACAAACCCCAGAGTCACGCGCTGGTAAGTCTCCCTTCAACCCTTCTCCTTCCGGGTACAACATATTGCTGGGAAGTTACACGCAAATGCAGGGGGGGGGGGATTGTTTAAAAAAGCGAATGTGTGAGGAGCAACACTATGAGGGGGAGGTATGTGAGGGAGAATACAAGAGGTTAAAAAACTCTCTCACTTTAGCAGACCAAAAGAACCACACCCTAGCTGGTAGGTCTGCTAGCTGATTGGAAAGGGGAGGTTTAAAAGGAAGACAGCAGATTTCTTCCAGGCTGTCATTTTGCTCTCTACCTGTGAGGAAACAGGTTGCAGAGAGCCTGGCTAAGGGGAGAGCCTGAACCCCCTCTTGTGTACCTGGAACTAAGGACTGTTGTTTTTGTTGCAGACTTATGTCATTTACTTTCATTGCTGTATTCTCTGTGCAACTACAACCTGCTTCCCTGGTAAGGGAAATAAAGCACTTTTCATTGCAAGAAAGTGGTGAGTAAGCTCTTTTCTGACCATACCGACAAGGCCGCTCCATCACATTTGTAGTGATGCAGCTGCAGGCGTGTGTGCAATGTGTGGTAGTGAAGCAGCTGCAGGCGTGTGTGCAATGTGTGGTAGTGATGCAGCTGCAGGCGTGTGTGCAATGTGTGGTAGCGATGCAGCTGCAGGCGTGTGCGCTATGTATTGTAGTGATGCAGCTGCAGGCGTGTGTGCAATATATTGTAGTGATGCAGCTGCAGGCGTGTGTGCAATGTGTGGTAGTGAAGCAGCTGCAGGCGTGTGTGCAATGTGTGGTAGTGATGCAGCTGCAGGCGTGTGTGCAATGTGTGGTAGCGATGCAGCTGCAGGCGTGTGCGCTATGTATTGTAGTGATGCAGCTGCAGGCGTGTGTGCAATATATTGTAGTGATGCAGCTGCAGGCGTGTGCGCAATGTGTTGTAGTGCTGCAGGCATGTGCGCAATATATTGTAGAGTGACAAGCTCACAAGACAGTGTGCTCAAAAGAAAAAATTCACACTTTGGGGGGGAGCAGGAAGTGCTAAGTTAATTGCTCGTGATCGCGGCCGGGGGGGTGGGGGATTCGGGGGCGTGGGATGTGGGGGGGGGGCGGGCTGGAGCCGTGGAGGAGGGGGGTCCCTTGAGGGTGTTTCTACCCTCCTGGTCTCCGTCGGAGGATGGAGTCCCCCCAAACACTATTGTTAGCCAGTATAGCAGGTTCACACCGTTTAGAGGTTCACAAGTAGGTGCATCTCTACAAGCATGTTTGTTAATAGGCAATAAATATAAGTATGTAGGAAGTAAGTAATATACAAATAAGTAAGAAATAAGTAAATATGTAAATAATAGAGGAATAAGTAAGTAATAAGTATGTTAGCAAACTTTCCGATAGATTTATAAATGTACATAGGCTCAGAGTAGACAATGTTATACTACAGGGCTTACAGTATCCACTGTTCCTGATCGGAGGTTGGAATCTCCTCAAAGATTATTGTTAGCCAGTAAAGTACGGTTTTAATGTTAGTAGGTTCATAAGTAGGCATGTTTCTATTTATACGCATGTTATTAGGCAATAAATATATGTACGTAAGAAATAAGAAATATATAAGTCAGTAAATAATAAGTAAGTTTGGAAATAAGCAAGGAATTAATCTGCAACAAGGAGGTTTATAAGATTACAGATGTGTAATATACACATGTTCCCTTCCTCCCCTCCCCCCTCCAAAAAATAAATATCATCCCCTAGATCTCCCCCTTTTTGGATTCCTTCAGGTCAGACACTTCCTAACTGCAATCTCCCACAACGCCAAGTTCGAAAACCCAACACATTTCGAGAAAATATGTGCAGTGGGAGTATATTGGAAGATCCTGATTTCTGGAATCTATTCGAGGCTAGCACGGTCCTCTATAACCGTCAACCACAGTTATATGTTAAAATGGACTGAAGACCTCAACCTGGATATAGACAGGGATGATAGGGAGGACATTTGGGAAGCAGCAAACAAAACTTCAATTTGCACCACTATCAAAGAAAACATTTATAAAAATGTTATTCCAATGGTACGTGACCCCGAGTAGGCTGAGCCAGGTCTTCCCTGGTCTGTCTGACCTCTGCTGGAGGGGGTGCGGCCAGAAAGGAGACCTGGTACATATATGGTGGACGTGTCCCGGGATTCGTTCGTTCTGGGGCATGATCCGCTCTCTGGTGGAGGAGATTGTGGGGTTAGAGGTCCAGCTAGACCCCTTGACATTTTTACTTGCAAAACCAATAGAAGGCCCCAATGCACAGATTAAGAAGCTGATATCTCTCCTCTTGACTGCGGCGCGTTGCTCAGTTGCAGCCAACAGGAAAAAGATTAGACCCCCCAGCAAACAGATGGTACTTCGCAGGATGAATGAAGTGAGGTTGATGGAGCTCCTGTCTGCACGCTTAAATCAAAAAGTTAAGAATTTCAATAAAGTATGGGGAATGTGGCCATACACTTAAACATATCAGGGGCCAACCAGATCCGGCCTGGGATCTGCCTTCCACCACGCCCCTCTACGCGGAGCAAGGATACAGGTGTTGGGTCGCCGGTGGGGGATGGGGTGGGGTCCCCGACACCCCCTATATCCCACGCTCTTATCCCTCATCTTCCCTTCCCCCACCCCCTCTCTCCTATCCCCCCTTTTTTTCTCTCTTCCCCCCCCCCCTTTTTTCTCTCTCCCCCCCCCCCTTTTTCCACTCTATCCACTCTTTAGGACATAAACGGGGTTTGGTTGTTGACTCTTTTGCTAGGTCCACCCTCCCGGACGGGAGAGTTAGTAGCTCCTTCACAAAAAACAAGACCAAAAGAGTAGTCATAGAAGTTTTTACGCCGTCCCACTACCTAAGATTGTGTGTACGTCGCAATCTGACTTAGAACAGTTAAATTACATGATGACGCTCCTGACGAAGCTGTATGCTACAGCGAAACGCGTAGAGCCGACTCATCAAGCTGCAGCTGCCTTGAAGAGAGAACTCTACCTCCACCGGATGCGGATAGACGCGAGAAGGAAGTGACGTCAGACGCCATTGCCGGCGGCACGTCTGGCGATAGAGGAAGACGGGGAGTCACCACTACAGCGGGCGCAACTTATCCAGCGCTAAAGATACCTTTATGTGCACGTTTTTATTGTACAAAGTGTGAGTACATGCCTTACCCTTACCGATTATAAATCCTGTTCTTTTTGCAACCTACACCATTGGGCTGTCTCTGCTTTCTATCCACATATACCATACTGGGATTTGAGTACTAATATTCACTGGAATAGCCCACCTGTGTGAGGACCGGATGAGGCTAACGTTTACCTTAAAGAAACATCACCAATTCCCTACTACCTGACTGAGTCAGACAAAAGCGAATTTTCTTTATTGTTGCTGTAAGTAGGTTCTTCATTAGAGCCAAGATTCATAACAAGCCAATATATAACCACAATACTGCACAATCATTGTTTTATATGTTTTTTATTTACATGATGTATCCCTGACTGGATCGCTCCCTTTCCACAACAAACCAAGAGTACATGTATATGGACATGTTACCAATCAACCACGGATGGGATAAGCTGGTCGTCAGGTGGATTTTCTTCTCCTTTTGCTTCTCCTTTGTTGCTCTCTGCATAGATCAAAACTGCCGTGGTGTGTGGCGCTAGCCCAACATCGTGGTTACAGCAGCCCGGTTGGATTCGTCTGTTTCACGGCTGTTGTTGCAGAGAAGCAAGCTCTCACTTCCTGGCTTTCGGCGTGTAACGTCTGCTTATGGCGCGCGTCAATGACGTCATCCGATGGTGCCAACAGTTTCACAGTATCGGCCAGTCAGGGAGGCAGCGGGAGGGAACGGAGATATACAAGAAGTGTATACAGGATAAAATAGCACCGCGGGTAGTACTTTGAATGCGTCCTCTCATCCAACGCGTTTCGTACTTTGAATGTACTTCGTCAGGGATGTGACTTAGAACAGTTAAATTACTGTGGAAAGCTTTGATGTATATTTTTAACCTTGTGAAAAAAATCAATAAAAAAATTGAAACAAAAAAAAGTAAAAATTCACTTAAATGCACAACACTCAAGTCTAAAATATAACTTTTATTAACATTACTTAAAACATATACTACCGATTGTGAGTGGAACAGTAATTAAAATAAGGTGTAGGACGAACTGCCTATAACCCTTACGAAATAAATAAACACTCAGACACAGTGTATTACTTGTCGGGTGGTAGGGATGAAAGACAGATGCAGCACTGGTGAAAATGACCAACTGAGACCAGAACCACAAATCTAAAATGGACCATTAAATGGCATTAGTTAGAAAACCATGTTAGAATGATTAATAGATATATCTGATAAGGTGCATAAAATAGTAACCATGAGCTGGATGTAACCTATATACCCAACCTGGGAGAGGTATACTGTATAACAGGAGCTAAATGCTGCCCTAATAATCTTAGTGTGTTATTATAGTATTGAATACCAACACTATAGAATTGTTGATATAAGTAACAGCACCAAGTATCCTAAGTTCAGATGCATGTGTGATCATGCTCAGAGTCACACATACAGCTTAGCGCAGCATGGGCTTAAGTAGAACACCCATACAGTACACTATAGTATAGTGCCAAATAATAAGCCCCAAAGTACTGTATGTTATAATACTGTATATTCTCAAATGGTAAGGTATATATACTGGTCAGCTGCAGTAACCTCTAACTAAACTAAAACAGCTCCATGTTGGAAATGCACGTTTCCCTCCAGCTACGGAGCTTCCTCAGGGACATATACAATATATTGTAGTGATGCAGCTGCAGGCGTGCTCGCAATATATTGTAGTGATGCAGCTGCAGGCGGGTGTGCAATATATTGTAGTGATGCAGCTGCAGGCGGGTGTGCAATGTATGGTAGTGATGCAGCTGCAGGCGGGTGTGCAATGTGTTGTAGTGATGCAGCTGCATGTGTGTGCGCAATATATTGTAGTGATGTAGCTGCAGGCGGGTGTGCAATGTGTTGTAGTGATGCAGCTGCAGGCGGGTGTGCAATGTGTTGTAGTGATGCAGCTGCAGGCGGGTGTGCAATGTGTTGTAGTGATGCAGCTGCAGATGTGTGTGCAATGTGTTGTAGTGATGCAGCTGCAGATGTGTGTGCAATGTGTTGTAGTGATGCAGCTGCAGATGTGTGTGCAATGTGTTGTAGTGATGCAGCTACAGGCGTGTGCAATGTGTTTATGGATGCAGCTGCTGCTTTGCTTCAGTGCTACTGCTGTGCTGCTGCGATGATGCTGTGCTGGGATACTGCTGCGATGGGGCTTTAATAATGCTGCACTGATGCCATGATGCTGCACGGATGCGATGATGCTGTGTTGCAATGCTGCTGCACTGATGCAATGATGCTGCGATGATGCTGCACTGCTGAGCCTCCCAGTGATATGAACTCCTCTGAATCATGCTCAGACACATTGTTCCTTCCTCCTTTGTCTTTCCGCTGCCGTCGCGTTAAAGACAGAACCCGACCAAGATGAGGCAGAAAAGTGCGGCAGTAAAACAGTGTCTTCCAGTCTCGCCAATTATTTTCTGCTCCCTTTTCCTACCTTGCACCTGTTCCACTCATCTCTCCCAGCTCTGCCCTGCCCTTATGTGTGAGTGCAATGCTCTGCAGTCACCCCCACACCACACTGTCCTATGTGAGTGCAATGTTCTGCAGGCACCCGACACTGTGCCGTCATTTGTGAGAGTGTAGAAGACGTGTGCAGAGGTTTTCAGACAAATTGTTTTGAAAGTTGTGCCAAATAAAAACCTAACTGCTTATTACCAGCAAATACAGGGTAAACAGAAAAGCAACAGCAAAACAGCCTAACTCCTGTTAGGAGCTCTCTCTGCACTTCCCTAAACACCCCACCTATGGGGTGGGAGGCTAGGCCCCTTTCCAACATCTCCACCTCGGCCTTTCGGGTCTGTCTCCTTGGCAGTACAAAGCAACATACACAGCCGTAACATGTTGCACAGGCCACGGAATGGACCCTGCAGAGGTGGAGAAGGCTGTATCCCTCCAGGGCCACCTCCTGGGTAGGCACCCCAACCACCTGGCTACGTTGGATACTAAATTGGACTCCATCGCCTCCACCTTGCAAACCCTCGCTACCCGTTTTGTCTGTGCAACACTGGCGTATTCCTCTTCTGCACCCACTCTTCTGGTCCAGAAAGTGGCACCAATTCTGGTAGTTCTTAAGGAGCCAACTATCCCCAACACTGAATGTTGTGCTGTCTCCCCCTCTGGCTGCAGGGGCTTCTGTAATCAGTGCCAGATGCACTTTGAATTGCAAACATCCTCTTTCGCTTGCCATCACTCTTGGGTGACAATTATCATGTCTCCTAGCTGGTGAGGCTCTGGCATGGGCGTCACCTTTTGTATGAGAGAGGTTCTACCCTCCACGACTCTGCAGCGTTTATCCAGGCTTTCTGCAGGGTCTTCGAAACTCCAGGTCAGACAATCATGATCAAAGCCACCCTTATGCAGATTCAACAATGGAATCGCCAGGTAGGCCGCTACGTCGTTGAATTCCAGACATTGGCTGCGGAGATTGCTGAAATGAGGGAGCCCTGATATCTGCTTTCCGACAAGGTCTCCAAAAGGCTCAAGGATGAACTTGCCTGCAGAGACATCCTGGCAGACCTAGAAGGACTGATTGCACTCTGCATCTTCTTGGACATCCGCATCCTGGAGAGGCAACAAGGCGGAAATGGGAACACCAAATTCTGTTGGTTTTTTCAGAACCTCATACTCTGAACCTCCTTCCTGTCCCAACTACTGTTGTGGAGGAACTCATGCAGTTGGAGGGTATGCGGCTTTCAGAGGAAATTAAGCGAATCCGACGTATAACCGGGCTGTGTCTCTACTGTGGTGAGAAGCAGCATATGGTTCGATCCTGTCCGAAGAAGCCGGGACACGCCATGCTCTAGAGAAAAAAGGGGAACCTTATCTGGGCACATCTAATTTCTGTCCTCCTTCCCCCTGCCATCTGATGTTACCCAACCGCCTCTCCTAGCAGGGGCAACCTGTTCATTAGTGGATTCGGGGGCTGCCGGCTCATTCGTGGACCAGGCATTCGCCATTCATGTCGGCATTCCGCTGAAAAGGAAATCTTTGCCTATGACCATCGTGACCTGGATGGCAAAGCGCTCTAATCTGGCATTATCTCTCAGGACACTCCTCTGCTCACAGCTAACATCGGGGTGCTTTATCACAAGTCTATACCGCTGGATGTAATTCACTCCCCAGCCAGTGATATTATTTTGGGACTCCCATGGCTGTGAGCTCACAACCCACAGAACGACTGGGTATCGGACCAGGTGATGGCATGGGCCCCCTCCTGTAGGTCCAAGTGTCTGGTCATTCTACACTCTTTGGGGAACCTTAATTGCTCCAAATCAGGGGCATTATCGGGGATTATTTCCGCCTACCAGGGGTTTTAACAACATTACGATAAAGAATTGCTACTCGGTCCCTCCAATTCGAGAACTCCTCGATCACCTTTGAGGGGCAACCATCTTCTCCAAACTCAATTCTAAGAGGAGTCTATAATTTGGTTCGAATTAAGCCAGGTCCCTGTTGGTGACGGCGCACCGCACACCAGTCACTCACCTCTGTAGTGGCAGGCCCCAGTGTCTCCTTCCGTGTAGGCTCATGAGCCGCTGTAGTTCAAGTCAGCAGGGGATACAACAAGATTGTGTCCCCGTGTGGCGACGCGGTCACATGGTGCGTTGTGAGCCAATGGGAGCACAGCAACTGTCATCTTGTATTTACTGCATATCCCACAGTGCGTGTGAGGTCAAAGCACAGACAGAGAAGAAAATCAGTGCTATTTAGGGACTAAAGTGCCACTGTATGTTTATGTGGGGACATGTTATACTACTTATACATTTATACAGAGTACTTCTATGCCGCTTACAACCTCCCACGCTGCCTTGTCATTTATCAGGGAACGGAACTCCACATTACTAATTCCGCGTCGCCATGCCTGGAATGTGGGGTTTGGGTGGTGCCAGTAATGCGTTAGAATGATTTTGGGGTGTGTATTGAAGGTTAGCGAGTATTAAAGGGATGATAGAGGGTTGCTGGTATTATTATTCCAATAATGTTTTGGGGTCCCTGTAGTGGAAGCTTTTAGTTTCCTCCTGTTATACTCACCCACCCTGTTTAGGCCACACACCCGCACCTCCGCTTGCTCCTAACAGACCACAGATCGCAGTTTCCAGATGTGTACGCAGCGCCAGAACACAAGGCGCACATGCAGCAGCTTCCAGCGGGACCTTAGCCTTAGGCAAGGGGACGAGTGGAAGACTACTTTCAACACCAGATATGGGGACTAGGAGTATCTCATCATGCCCTTTAGGTATGTAATGCCACCACAGTTTTCCAATTTTTTGTGAATGAGATCTTCAGAGACTTGCTGGCTTATTGTATCATCGTCTATCTCGATAACTCCCCTATTTTTTCTAAGACCTTGGATTAACATTGTCAGCAGGTGGAGGTGGTTCAACGCCTTCGTGAGAATAAACTTTTTTTTAAGCTTGAAAAAAAATACGAATTTGAAAAAAAAAGTCTTGCTTTCCTTGGATACATCATATCCGCTCAGGGATAACAGGTGGATCCTACCATAGTCTCTGGCAGATTGGTCACTGCCCAAGGGACTTGGCAGATCCAATAGTTCCTTAGATTCGCAAATTGACGGTTTATCTGGGATTTCTCAAATAATCGAACCTATAATGGCCATGACTAAAAAAAGGGCACCAAAGCATGTTTCTTGGTCTCTGGAGGCAAAAACTGCCTTTCTCAAAGAGACTCTTCTCCACAGCTCAAATTCTTGTTCATGAAGACCTTCTCCATCCTTTCAAGCAAGGTGGACTCTCGCCACCCACTTTAACTACATTCTTTTAGATTGGGATCTGAGAATGTTAAAGGTGATGCTCTTTCCTGCCAGTTTCCCTCTGAAGATTCACAGAAGACGGACAAGGGTCCCATTATCCTTCCTTCCTGCATTGAGGCCACAATAACTCCCACTGTCATGGATAACATTTGCAAAGCCCAGTCTGAGCTCCCCGCTTGTTTCTCTGTACCCCCTTGTTGGCTCTTCGTCCCCTCCCCACTTCGTCTACAAGTTCACCAATGGGGTCATCACTCCAGATTTGTGGGTCCCCAGGTATTACGAAAACCACTGTGTTTCTTGAGCGAACCTTCTGGTGGTCGGAGATCAGGAGCAATGTCAAGGACTTTGTCTCGGCCTGTGTTGTATGCACATGAATCAAGGTGCCATGCGAGCTACTTCTTCCTCTTCCCGTTCCTCTTTAAGTTTGTCCATGGATCTCCTTGTGGAGCTTCTCCCCTCCCGGGGGAATTACAGTAATCCTGGTCGTAGTTGACCGCTTCTCCAAGCAGGCACATTTCGTCCCTCTGAGAAAGCTTCCTCCAGAGCTCACGGATATTTGCATCAGGGAGGTATTCTGCCTGCATGGTTTACCAACAAAGATTGTCTCAGACAGGGACTCTCAATTCATAGCGAGATTCTGGAAGGATTTTTGTCTTCGTTTGGCAATTAACCTCCCTTTTTCCTCCGCCTCCACCCGCAGTCCAACAGCCAGATGGAGAGGACCAATCAAACGTTGGAGCAGTTTCTCCGGTGCTATGTCTCCCAGCAGCAGGATGATTGGGGGGATCTCCTGCCTTTGGCAGAATTCACCATGAACTCCCTGTCCCAAGTGTCCCTGAAATGCTCAACGTTCTTCACGGCACTAGGGTATAACTCTACTACCCTTCCCTGCAATTCCTCGGAAGTAGGTGTCCCTGCAGCTGATACCAGGGTCGACGACCTGCAGGATCTCTGGAAAGGCATACAGATGACTCTGCGCATAGCGGCAGAGGAACAGAAGAGAAGCGTGGATAAATGCAGAAGGCCTTCACCAGAATGCCAAGTCAGCGATGAGGTTGGACTCTCGACGCGTAATATCCATCTACATCATCCCTTCGCAAAATTTGGTCCTTCTAGCATTTTCCAGAAGGTGAACGAAGTGGCCTCCCATCTTTAACTCCCTACCTCCCCCCTCCCCACCCCCCATTGCTGAGGAATCCCTCCATCTTCCATGTCTCTGCTGAAACCAGCTATCCAGAACTGGTTTTCTAGGACTTCACCCCCTCCCACTCCAATTTCCATAGACGGTCAACCGGAGAATGTCGTCTAGAAGATCATGGACTCTCGGATCTCTAGAGAGGCCCTCCAGTACCTGATCGATGGGAAGGGATATGGCCCTGAAGAGAGGAGTTGGTTCAAGGCATCTAATGTTCACGCTCGTGCCTTGGTCGAATACTTCCAAAAGGCTTTCTTTTTAGAGATTTCCATTTCTGTGCCGAAACTTCTGAACTCCTGATGAGATATCCAGCTCTACGCGGAGAGTGTGCACCTCTTTCTGAGATCTCCAGCTCCGTACTGAGACTGCAAATCTCTTGAGACTCTCAGGTCTGCACGGAGACTGCAAAACTCCATTTGAGAGATTCCCAGGTCTATGCTGAGATTCCTGAGAGAGTTTCAGCTCTATACTGAGAGCCTTCTTCTGAGCCTCCTCATACCTCTGCTTCCCGTCAGCAATAACGTCATCAGAGCTGCTCTGTTTGTTGACCATGTCAGTAATAATGGTGTTCGCCATCTTCTGCTCAATCGTCATATCTTTGTAGTCTCTCAGCAAGCAACGCTCCCTGTTCATCACAGTCCCACAGTCAAAGGCGAGTGTGAGCCGACCACTCTGTAGCTCGGCGTTGACTTATTCTATCTCCTTTTCCAATCATTTATGCAGGGGATCAGATCACAGATCATTTTCAGGGCTGGTGAAGGGATCGTCAATTATTGGTTTCCGGCTTTGCTTCCCTGGTTCTGCTTTTTGAGGGTTTCTCAATGTCAAAATCGGAAAGACATGTCTGCGGGGTGCACGACTTCTGCCTTGGGTCATCTCGAGATCTTGCCATTTCTGGGACGAATCCGCCAGTTGGTCTAGGCTGCAGGTCATCTCGCCTCCTTTCTGATGTCGCAGTGTCTTCTGCGGACGTGTCTGCAATTTCCACGATAAGCTGAGAACCTCTTTTCTCTTCCTCTTTACTTTGGAAGATTCAGGCGCATCAGGGATACAGAGGTCCCCTTTTCTGCTTGAAACTTCTGCAGTTTCACTGCACCCACTATGCTTTTCTTGCAGTAGAAAGCGGATATATTCAGCGTTCAGCTGATCCTGCTTTTGCTGCTGCTGTTCTCAGTCATGGTCATAGGGACATGACTTGTCCGGGTGAGGCTCACCACAGCCAAAACATGCAGACATTTTTTGGTTGCGTCTTGTTTCTGGGAACACATGTCACATCCTCCTGAAAAGGACTGAAAGGACGCTCTCATGTGCCTGGGTTCATTACAGACATTACACATTTTGCCATCCTGGCACTTTCTGGTGGATTCTTCACACTGACCTCGGGAGGCGCTATTGTGGCAGTATTTTCTGTATATGCCAGAACACAGCTGGTAGTCATACAAGTGGGCAGACTGCATGTGACGGGAGCTTTGTGACAAGCTATTAATAATACACAAAAATATATATAACTGGGTTGAACTGGCACGAGACTTAGATATGATAAAATATAATTTATTCCTTGATAAAGGTGAACACACAAAATATACAAATAACAGGCAAAATATAGACACTTACTTAAAGATTAGGACAAGAAAGCCATCAGGATACAGGATGGGCCATTTCTTCCATAATTCAGTTGGCATCACAGCAATACATGCTTCCCATGAATGAAGACCCATGCATGAAGACACAGGCATGAAGACATGAAGACATGCAGACATGCAGACATGAAGACAATAGCCCTAGGCTGAGCCTGGTTCTTATACAATTATTTCCCTTTGAACACAACCTAAACCCAGCCCCTCTCATAAATCAGTGGTGAAGTTGACAGTTTTCCTCAGAGTAAAACTCCTCCCACCCAAGGTCGTTTACAAACTGCTTTTCCTATCTAAATAATTTCATAACTTCAGTTCAGTAATACTTACTGGCACGCGAGACATATTAATACATTCCGGCCCGCGTGACGCTCCCAATGAGACTAAATATTACCATGTAGTACTAAAATTAAGAGAGATATTAATATCTGGCTCTTAGTATCTGTTAGATATCAAGTGTTTAGAATCATTATTTGTGGCTTGGTCCCACGAATACACATATGTAATTTTTAGCATGTTCAGCCGAGGACATCTCATAATATTCTTATATTTAATAAGGTCCCCCATTCTGATATCCCCTTGGTAACCGCACCCCCTGGCCCCCATCAAAAAATCCTTTGAAGCAGGGACCCCTGGGTGGTGGACATTTGTCACCTGGTGCTAAATGTCACACCCAATGTCCCAGCCTGGGTCTAGCTGTCTCTAGCAATATTCCCTTGGCTGCAAATGAGGTATTAACATACTGTGCACCAAAAACCCCTTCTGCTTTTCACACCCAACTTCAATCAAGCCTTTTAAAGTCCAGATTTTCTGAAAAGACACCCCACAGTTGTATTTTCTTAAACTGTATCTTATTAACCCCTTAAGCCCCATTGTGTGTGGTGCAGACACTGGCCCAGAACAACACATTTTTTTACAGGGGATTAAGCATTTGGATATTGAAGCGAGGTAAAAACACATTACTGGACCTCAGTCCAGTTAACCCCTTGCTTCCCAGGTGAGGGTAGAGGGTGGCCATTGGGGTGTAACCCCTTTAATCCCGGGCCAAATCCTCCCCATCGTCACACTGCACTTGCAGAATTCATAGCTCTCGCAGACTTTTTTTTTTTTTATGAGCGGCCATTTTAAAAACCCATGTGATTTTTTTGTGGGGGTTTCCTGCACACATAACGGGTAGTGGTTGGTCACAGAATCAGTACCTTGTGTGGGTCACTGTCTATAGCAGTCCTCCCAGTCAGACTGGAGCTTGTGGCTTTATCCAGGGCAGTGTACTTTTTCTGCGTGGATCTGTAGCCCTTTATTCCTGCTTACCTCTGCACGTGGTTCTTCCTCTGTTGCTCAAGCTTTTGTAAATAAAAACACAAAAAAATTCCCAGGCGGCCCCCTTTGAAATTCAAGGGCCACTTCTCATCCCACTTCTGCACTATATACAGGAGATCGGTGCAGAGGGTTTCAAACCAGGAGACGCTTTAAGAGAGAAAAAAAAAAATAGGCTTTTTATTCGCCGCAACTTTCAAAACAAACAGCTTATTACCAGCAAAAACAGAGTCTCCGGTGGCCACGGCTGTGTGCACGTACCGTAGAGAAAATACAGCCCTCTATAGGGCAGGCCCCAGTACCCGGTGTGTGTGTGTGTGCGCGCGCACAAGGCGCGATGCGCGACCACCTTGGCCAAAAGGCAAGATATTTTTCTTTTGGTGCAGCAGCCAAGCTGTGTCCACGTCATGGCAACGGTTCAGCCAATGAGTGCAATGCAGCCGTGTGATGTCATGGCTGCGCCCCTGCTACGCCTCCCCCCCACCCCCCCCCGTCGGACCTCCTGCTCTTCACCATAAACCACAGGTCACGGCTGAAACTGGTGCACGTGCCGTCAGCGCTCCGACACGACTGGAGCCATAGCCTAACTCCTGTTATGGGTGCTCACTGCACTTCCCCATACACAGGGGGGGGGGGGGGGGGGCTAGGCCCCTTTCCAACAACATATCTAGGCAGCAGAGTGGAGGTCAGTTGCCTCCTGCTGGTTAGGGTTCTGTGCAGGGTTTCTCTCCTGAGTGGTGCAGGGTCCCGTTCCTTCCTGGCCACAGAGATCCAGTTTCTCTGTGATACCCTGAGCAGTGCAGGGTGCCTGCCTGGGCTGGAGATCTCCCTGCAGTGAATGCTGCAAGCTTGTTAAAGGAGCTGACCAGCCAGCTGAGCAGGTTAATTAGGACTGTCTGTTCTGATTTAACCTGCTCAGTGCCGGGCTCAAGCTCTCCACACAGGTGCTCCTGCATAACTACATAAACAGGGAATGCACCTGTTACAGAGTGCAATGCTCTGCAGCCACTCCACTCTGCGCTGTCATTATGTGTGCAATGCTCTGCAGCCACTCCACTCTGCGCTGTCATTATGTGTGCAATGCTCTGCAGCCACTCCACTCTGCACTGTCATTATGCGTGCAATGCTCTGCAGAAATCCCCACGCTGCGCTGTCATTATGTGTGCAATTCTCTGCAGCCACTCCACTCTGCACTGTCATTGTGTGCAATGCTCTGCAGAAATCCCCACGCTGCACTGTCATTATGCGTGCAATGCTCTGCAGCCACTCCACTCTGCACTGTCATTATGTGTGCGTGCAATGCTCTGCAGGAACCCTCACTCTGCTGTCATTATGTGTGAGTGCAATGCTCTGCAGAAACCCTCACTCTGCTGTCATTATGTGTGAGTGCATTGCTCTGCAGCCACCCCTACACTGCTGTGTTATTATATGTGACTGCAATGCTTTTCGGGCACCCTAACTCTGCTCTGTTATTATGTGAGTGCAATGCTCTGCAGGCACCCCAATTCTGTGCTGTCATTATGTGTAAGTGCAATGCTCTGCAGTCACCCCCACTTTGCTCTGTTATTGTGTATGGGTGCAATGCTCTGCAGGCACCCCCATTGCGCTGTCATTATATGAGTGCAATGCTCTGCAGACACCCCCACTCTGCGCTGTCATTATGCATGCAATGCTCTGCAGGCACCCCCACTCTGCACTGTCATTATAAGTGCAATGCTCTGTAGGCACCCCCACTCTGCGCTGTCATATGAATGCAATGCTCTGCAGGCACCCCCACTGCACTAACATTATATGAATGCAATGCTCTGCAGTCACCCCCACTCTGCACTGTCATTATAAGTGCAATGCTCTGCAGGCACCCCCACTCTGCGCTGTCATATGAATGCAATGCTCTGCAGTCACCCCCACTGCGCTGTCATTATGAGTGCAATGCTCTGCAGGAACACCCCCATTCTGCGCTGTCATTGTGTGTGTGTGTGTGTGTGTGTGTGTGTGCAATGCTCTGCATGCACCAGAACTCTGCTCTGTCATTACGTGAGTGCAATGCTCTGCAGGCACCCCCACTCTGCACTGTCATTATGTGTGTGTGCAATGCTCTGCAGGCACCACAACTCTGCTCTATTATTATGTGAGTGCAATGCTCTGCAGGAACCCTCACTCTATTGTCATTGTGTGAGTGCAATGCTCTGCAGGCACCCCCACACTGCACTGTCATATGTGAGTGCATTGCTCTGCAGGTACCCCCAATCTGTGCTGTCACTATATGTGGGTGCAATGCTCTGCAGCCACCCCTACACTGCTTTGTTATTATATGTTAGTGTAATGTTTTGCGGGCACCCTAACTCTACTCTGTTATTGTGTATGAGTGCAATGCTCTGCAGGCACCCCCACTGCACTGTCATTATATGAGTGCAATGCTCTGCAGGCACCCCCACTGCACTGTCATTATATGAGTGCAATGCTCTGCAGGCACCCCCACTGCATTGTCATTATATGAGTGCAATGCTCTGCAGGCACCCCCACTGCACTGTCATTATATGAGTGCAATGCTCTGCAGGCACCCCCACTGCATTGTCATTATATGAGTGCAATGCTCTGCAGGCACCCCCACTGCATTGTCATTATATGAGTGCAATGCTCTGCAGGCACCCCCACTGCACTGTCATTATATGAGTGCAATGCTCTGCAGGCACCCCCACTGCATTGTCATTATATGAGTGCAATGCTCTGCAGGCACCCCCACTGCACTGTCATTATATGAGTGCAATGCTCTGCAGGCACCCCCACTGCATTGTCATTATGACTGCAATTCTTTTTACTGACTGTACTTAAACAGTCATAAAAGACATAGAAAAGACCCTGGGGTTTGTGTATAACAAGCTGCTCGTATTCGCGCTGTGCCCACTCTGTGCCGATCATTATATGAATGCAATGCTCTGCAGGCACCCCCACTCTGTGCCGATCATTATATGAATGCAATGCAGGCACCCCCACTCTGTGCCGATCATTATATGAATGCAATGCTCTGCAGGCACCCCCACTCTGTGCCGATCATTATATGAATGCAATGCAGGCCCCCCCACTCTGTGCCGATCATTATATGAATGCAATGCAGGCACCCCCACTCTGTGCCGATCATTATATGAATGCAATGCAGGCACCCCCACTCTGTGCCGATTATTATATGCAGAGGGAAAGTATTCTGGGTTGTGATAAATGATGAAGTAAAAGTTGGTAAGAATAATGCTGTTATCCTTTGTACATTAGGAAACTTCCCTAACGTCTTCTACTGTGTCCAAAAAACACTTCCTATAACTACTCTTATTGCTCCATAAGAGGAGCAGGGACCGCCTCCCAATGAGTGAGACCGCCTTCCCAATAGCGAGACCACCTCCAATGAGTGAGACCGCCTCCCAATGAGTGAGACCACCTTCCCGATCAGAGAGACCACCTTCCCAATAAGCGAGACCACCTTCCCAATAGCGAAACCGCCTCCAATGAGTGAGACCACCTTCCCAATAAGGGAGATTGTCCTTTAATGAGTGACACTGCCTTCTAATTAGTGAGATCATCTAGCATTGGGTGAGACTCCATTTAAGGAGAATAAATCCAACTAAAGGTGGGACTTCACTAGACAATCTTGGCCAAACTATTTTCTTCTAACAGTTAACAAAACAAATGACATAAAACTGGCAGCAGAGAGAGAGTCGGCTGTGCTGGGAGCCTGGCTAACCTTTTTACTGCCATATAATGAGTGAGAGGACATCACTCACAGATAGTATTCTTTTCCCAGATTATATCGAGCAGAAATAAAAATCACTTTATATTCTTGCATCATATCCCTCGCAGACGGGAACAAACTCTCCGGCCGTAAAGTTTTCTCACTCAGCCCCGGCCCTGCTTGTAGTTGTGATGGATTTGAAATCAGGAGGGTGCTTGAACTGGATTTATTGCTATTGTAAGGGAAGGGACTGAAATCTCTATGATGCGACACCTCGGCTTTATAATGAGACAATGAAGTACCAATTTAAACTTAAAGCAAATGAGACGGTCTGGGTCAGGTCCCTGCTGGGTAAGTGCCGGTATCTGCCGCGTGCGGACTCCTGCATTCGTGTGGAAGGGTGACTCCAGTCCTCTCCTCAGGCTGGAGCTGTGAGGGACGTGTGCAGATAATGTCTTTGTCTCATTGTCTCTCCTCTTGTTTCTCAGCAGCCCAGATACAGGAATTAACCTTTTCAATACCAGCTGGGTCCTGCAATGCATGGTGGGACGGGTTAAAGAGTCAGCTGCAGTGAGTTTTAATTACTAAAGCAGAATGAGATATCAGACTCGTGCCATTGAAATGTCCCCCACATTAAGGGGCATTGAGAATTAGAAACCGCATATAGAAAAATATACAGGATATCGGGTACACTGGGATCTATGCAGATTCTACATTGCTCGTATAATTCAGATGTGAAGGGCACATGTTGGCATGTATCAACTATTTGGAATGAGTCTCACTTGTTGGGAGGACATTCTCACTCATTGGAAAGCAGTTTAATTCATTGGGAAGGATGTATCACTCATTGAGATGTAGTTGGACTTAATGGGAGGGATATTTGATTTCAGTCTCGCTCATTGGGAAGGCAGTCTCGCTCATTAGGAAGGGAGTCTTGCTCATTGGGAAGGCAGTCTCGCTCATGGGGAAGGCAGCCTCGCTCATGGGGAAGGCAGCCTCGCTCATGGGGAAGGCAGTCTCGCTCATGGGGAAGGCAGTCTCGCTCATGGGGAAGGCAGTCTCGCTCATGGGGAAGGCAGTCTCGCTCATTGGCGAGGCAGGCTCGCTCATTGGGAAGGCTCGCTCATTGGGAAGGCTCGCTCATTGGGAAGGCAGTCTCGCTCATTGGGGAGGCAGTGTCGCTCATTGGGGAGGCAGTGTCGCTCATTGGGGAGGCAGTGTCGCTCATTGGGGAGTCAGTGTCGCTCATTGGGGAGACAGTGTCGCTCATTGGGGAGGCAGACTCGCTCATTGGGGAGGCAGTGTCGCTCATTGGGGAGGCAGTGTCGCTCATTGGGGAGTCAGTGTCGCTCATTGGGGAGACAGTGTCGCTCATTGGGGAGGCAGTGTCGCTCATTGGGGAGGCAGATTCACAAGTGGCCTATAGCGTCACTAATTAGAAGCGAGTCCCAATCATTGGAAGGCAGTATCACACAATAGTCTCTTACTAATCAAACTAATTTCCTCTAAGCATACAAAACACTAATACATTTAAATGATTGAGATACGCAGTTCACAGGCTGCCACATAGAAATATACTGAGAGAAAAAACTTTCCTGTAGCCAAAACAGGTAGAGAGTTGGGTATTATTGTGGGAAACATGGCAAATAAAATAATGAGGCCACCCCTGACTATGGCAAGAATGCCAGCTCAATAAGCAGAAATAGCTACACACCATGCTGGTGATACTCACTGTCACTATACAGTGGGGATGCATGTTCCTCTCCCTGTGACTATGGCTGCTGCTTTAATTTTAGTGCATTCAGCGTGCTCCCCATCCATTATATCCGCAGGAAAATTGCATGAGATACAATCTGACTGTGTCCTTGACAACCACATCCCCAATAAGTGGAGAGCTTTAGATTTCAAACTTTCCGGTGCAAATAAACACAGGACTTCCATGTGTGAAATGGAGTTTAATTGCTTGAGGTACACAATTTATTCCTCTCGCAAAGCGAGGACGGCAACACGCTCCTTGAGATGTATCGCAATGAGATAGGGCATCTTAAAAATCCTCGCCTGCTAATCTCACGATGGTCTCACAGGGGCCTGTAGTGGCCTAGGATACGTCACTCCAAAAACAATTCAATAATAAAATAATGTGCTGAATGAAATTAAAACTCTTCATCTTAATTACCACCAGGCAGAGATAGAGGAAAATATAGACACAGTTATTAAGATATCAGCATGGGAAGAACTCGAGGAGGAGAGCAGGCCCAAACTGTTCATGGTCTGTGCTGTACACGCTCACTGCTCTCAGAGGATGGGGACAGACAAAAAGGGACAGTGACATAGAGAAGGAGGAGAGGGGTCAGTGACAGCAAGAAGGAGAAGAGGGAACAGTGACAGAGAGAAGGCGGAGAGGGGATAGTGACAGCAAGAAGGAGAAGAGGGAACAGTGACAGAGAGAAGGCGGAGAGGGGACAGTGACAGCAAGAAAGAGAAGAGGGAACAGTGACAGAGAAAAGGCGGAGAGGGGACAGTGACAGCAAGAAGGAGAAGAGGGAACAGTGACAAAGAAGGAGATGGGACATAGACAGAGAGGAGGAGAGGGGACAGTTACAGAGCGAAGGAGGAGAAAAGAAACTGGAAAGTGACAATAACAGAATGAGCAGAAGGACAGAGATAAAAGGATGTAGAAAGTAAAGTGACGGATATAACGAGCAGAGGAGAGGGGACAGTGACAGAGAAGCAGGAGAGGGAACAGTGACAGAGAAAAGGAGGAGAGAGGACAGTGACAGCGACAAGGAGCAGATGAGACAGTGACAGAGAAGGATTAGAGGGGACAGTGGCAGTGATAGAATGA
Source organism: Ascaphus truei (assembly GCF_040206685.1). Classification (NCBI taxonomy): domain Eukaryota; kingdom Metazoa; phylum Chordata; class Amphibia; order Anura; family Ascaphidae; genus Ascaphus; species Ascaphus truei. Next base: position 50,760,665 of record NC_134488.1, on the reverse strand, counting down.
AGGAGTAGAGGGAACGATGACAGAGAGAAGGAGGAGAAGGAACAGTGACAGAGAGGAGTAGAGGGGACAGTGACAGAGAGAAAGAGGAGAGGGGAAAGTGACAGAGAGAAGGAGGAGAGGGGACAGAGAGGAGGAGAGGGGACAGTGAAAGGGAGAAGGAGCAAAGGGAACAGGAACACAGAGAAGGAGGAAAGGGGACAGTGACAGAGAGAAGGAGGAGATGGAACAGTGTCAGAGAGGAAGGGAGGGAAAGGGACAGAGAAGGAATAGGGGGGATAGTGACAGAGAGAAGGGAGAGAGGGACAGGGACAGATATAAGGAGGAGAAGGAACAGTGACAGAGGAGGAGGAGAGGGGACAGTGAGAGAGAAAAGGAGCAGAGGTAACAGTGACAGAGAGAAGGAAGAGAGGGACAAAGAGAAGGAAGAGAGGGGCAAGGACAGAGAGAAGGAGGAGCAGGGAAGGTGACAGAGAGAAGGAGCAAAGGGGACATGACAGAGATAAGGAGGAGAAGAGACAGTGACAGAGACAAGGAGCAGAGGGGACATTGAGCAGGAATGAGGAGAGGAGGACAGTGATAGAGAAGAGGACAGGGGAAAGTGACAGAGAGAAGGAGGAGACAGGACAGTGACAGAGAAAAGAAAGAGAGGGGATAGTGACAGAGAGCAGGAAGAGAGGGATAGTGACAGAGAAGGAGGAGAGGGACAGGGACAGAGAGAAGGAGGAGAAGGGACGGTGACAGAGAGGAGGAGAGGGACAGGGACAGAGAGAAGGTGGAGAAGGGACGGTGACAGAGAAGGAGGAGAGGGACAGGGACAGAGAGGAGGCGAAGGGACGTGACAGAGAGAGCAGAGGGCACATGACAGAGACAAGGTGGAGAAGGGACAGTGACAGGGACAATGAGCAGAGGGGACAGTGAGAGGGAAGGAGGAGAGGAGGACAGTGATAGAGAGAAGGAGAAGATGGGCTGTGGCAGAGAGAAGGAGAAGGGACAGTGACAGAGACAAGGAGCAGTGGGGACAGGGAGAGGGAAGGAGGAGAGGAGGACAGTGATAGAGAGAAGGAGGAGAAGGGCAGTGGCAGAGAGGAGAAGGGACAGTGACAGAGACAAGGAGCAGAGGGGACAGTGAGAGGGAAGGAGAAGGGGGACAGTGATAGAGAGGAGGAGAGGGGCAGTGGCAGAGAGAAGGAGAAGGGACAGTGATAGAGACAAGGAGCAGTGGGGACAGTGAGAGGGAAGGAGAAGGGGGACAGTGATAGAGAAGACACTCTCTATACTCTCTATCTGCGTTGTTTCACCACCTTAACACTTTCACTAATCTGAAACTGAAAGAAAACACGTAAATTCCTTGATACCATTAAAGAAGTTGCAGGGTAATACTGGCTGAATCTGTAAGTGCAGCTCTAGGAGAGCGAGACCTCCTCACATTGCAGAAGACCGCCTTCCAATGCATGGGACCACCTTTCACTTGGGAGAGCACTTGCCAATGAGTAAGACCGCCTTCCAATGAACGAGAATGCCTGACAATGAGAGAGACCCTCATTTTACGTTAAACACGTGAGTGCAAATTCTATAGAACTTCCAGCATTGAAGCTATTTTGTTGGAGTAGACAATATTGCACTATTTTGTGTTTCTACTTTCTTTTCCATGTCCTGATGTGATTTGCGCACCTGTTTCTACTTCGTTTGCTGATTGAATGTGGTTTGAATTCTACGTCAGGAGCGGAACTCATTAAGGATAGTATATCATCTGTGTTACCTTTGATTTGTTGTAATATTATTTGCGCTTGTTTTTTTCTTTTCACGAGGAGAACTTTAGGGCTTGATTGGGGCGGTTTAATTTTCCTTACACAGTACACTATTGCATGGTCACTGAAAATGTCAGGAAGGATGCCAGAGGATTGAATTCTGCTGGGATTTGAGGAGAGAATCCAGTCTAGCAAGGAATAGTTGTGCGATTTCAAGTTTGTCCGTGTGGGTTGGGAAATGAGCTGCGATAGGTTAAGCGATTTGATTTGTATCTGGATTTTGCGGTTTTTAGGGTCAAGCCAATTGAAGTTGAAATCCCCAAGAACTAGCAGCTCAGTCTTCTCATTCAGAGAGGAAATGGAGGCAAGAAACTGGGTGATATCAGTCAGGGACTGTAGAGGGGCTTTAGGGGGCGGAAGATGCCAGCAAGCAAGATGGGCTTAGAAAAGGGGAGGCAGATTTTGCCAATTAGAATTTCAAAAGAGGGTGGGCTTGGGGGACAATTTAGCAGTGTATATTGTAAGGTGTAAGCAATATAAAATAACATGATAGACCTGCAATGTGCTGTGTTAGAAGAGGTAGGATAGGCCTGCAATGTGCTGTGTTAGAAGAGGTAGGATAGGCCTGCAATGTGCATTGTTAGGAGAGGTAGTATAGCCCTTCAATGTGCTGTGTTAGAAGAGGTATGATAGAGCTGCAATGTGCTCTGTTGGGAGAGGTAGGATAGGCCTGCAATGTGCTATATTAGGAGAGGTAGGATAGGCCTGTAATGTGCTGTGTTAGGAGAGGTAGGATAGCCCTGCAATGTGCTGTGTTAGGAGAGGTAGGATAGGCCTGCAATGTGCTGTGTTATAAGAGGTAGCATAGGCCTGCAATGTGCTGTGTTAGAAGAGGTATGATAGAGCTGCGATGTGCTCTGTTGGGAGAGGAAGGATAGGCCTGCAATGTGCTGCGTTAGAAGAGGTAGGATAGGCCTGCAATGTGCTGTGTTAGGAGAGGTAGGATAGACTTGCAATGTACTGTGTTAGGAGAGGTAGGATAGGCCTGCAATGTGCTGTGTTAGAAGAGGTAGGATAGGCCTGCAATGTGCTCTGTTGGGAGAGGTAGTATAGGCCTGCAATGTGCTATATTAGGAGAGGTAGGATAGGCCTGCAATGTGCTCTGTTGGGAGAGGAAGGATAGGCCTGCAATGTGCTGTGTTAGAAGAGGTAGGATAGGCCTGCAATGTGCTGTGTTAGGAGAGGTAGCATAGGCCTGCAATGTGCTGTGTTAGGAGAGATAGGATAGACCTGCAATGTGCTGTGTTAGGAGAGGTATGATAGACCTGCAATGTGCTGTGTTAGGAGAGGTAGAATGTACAGAGACATGTACAGAGAGACGTACAAAGGGACGTACAGAGGGCCGTACAAAGGGACGTACAGAGGGCCGTACAGGGAGACGTGTCCCGATGTGCTCACCACAAGCAAGGCGTGACCACGGGGCCAAGGTGGGGATGGATATAAACACCAACCAAAGCCACGTGGGCGCATCTGCAGTGTAGGTTGGTCAAGTTAGCCGGGTCTAGGTTGGAGAGGTACGGATAGGCCTGCTGTGTTAGGAGAGGTAGGATAAGCCTGCAATTTTCTGTGTTAGGAGAGGTTGGATAGGCCTGCAATGTGCTGTGTTAGGAAAGGTAGGATAGGCCTGCAATGTGCTGTGTTAGGAGAGGTAGGATAGACCTGCAATGTGCTGTGTTAGGAGAGGTATGACAGGCCTGCAATGTGCTGTGTTAGGAGAGGTAGGACAGGCCTGCAATGTGCTGTGTTAGGAGAGGTAGGATAGACTTGCAATGTGCCGTGTTAGGAGAGGTAGGACAGGCCTGCAATGTGCTGTGTTAGGAGAGGTAGGACAGGCCTGCAATGTGCTGTGTTAGGAGAGGTAGGAGAGGCCTGCAATGTGCTGTGTTAGGAGAGGTAGGATAGACCTGCAATGTGCTGTGTTAGGAGAGGTAGGACAGGCCTGCAATGTGCTGTGTTAGGAGAGGTAGGATAGGCCTGCAATGGGCTGTGTTAGAAGAGGTAGGATAGGCCTGCAATGTGCTGTGTTAGAAGAGGTAGGATAGGCCTGCAATGTGCTCTGTTGGGAGAGGTAGTATAGGCCTGCAATGTGCTATATTAGGAGAGGTAGGATAGGCCTGCAATGTGCTCTGTTGGGAGAGGAAGGATAGGCCTGCAATGTGCTGTGTTAGAAGAGGTAGGATAGGCCTGCAATGTGCTGTGTTAGGAGAGGTAGCATAGGCCTGCAATGTGCTGTGTTAGGAGAGATAGGATAGACCTGCAATGTGCTGTGTTAGGAGAGGTATGATAGACCTGCAATGTGCTGTGTTAGGAGAGGTAGAATGTACAGAGACATGTACAGAGAGACGTACAAAGGGACGTACAGAGGGCCGTACAAAGGGACGTACAGAGGGCCGTACAGGGAGACGTGTCCCGATGTGCTCACCACAAGCAAGGCGTGACCACGGGGCCAAGGTGGGGATGGATATAAACACCAACCAAAGCCACGTGGGCGCATCTGCAGTGTAGGTTGGTCAAGTTAGCCGGGTCTAGGTTGGAGAGGTACGGATAGGCCTGCTGTGTTAGGAGAGGTAGGATAAGCCTGCAATGTTCTGTGTTAGGAGAGGTTGGATAGGCCTGCAATGTGCTGTGTTAGGAAAGGTAGGATAGGCCTGCAATGTGCTGTGTTAGGAGAGGTAGGATAGACCTGCAATGTGCTGTGTTAGGAGAGGTATGACAGGCCTGCAATGTGCTGTGTTAGGAGAGGTAGGACAGGCCTGCAATGTGCTGTGTTAGGAGAGGTAGGATAGACTTGCAATGTGCCGTGTTAGGAGAGGTAGGACAGGCCTGCAATGTGCTGTGTTAGGAGAGGTAGGACAGGCCTGCAATGTGCTGTGTTAGGAGAGGTAGGAGAGGCCTGCAATGTGCTGTGTTAGGAGAGGTAGGATAGACCTGCAATGTGCTGTGTTAGGAGAGGTAGGACAGGCCTGCAATGTGCTGTGTTAGGAGAGGTAGGATAGGCCTGCAATGGGCTGTGTTAGAAGAGGTAGGATAGGCCTGCAATGTGCTGTGTTAGAAGAGGTAGGATAGGCCTGCAATGTGCTGTGTTAGGAGAGGTAGGATAGGCCTGCAATGTGCTGTGTTAGAAGAGGTAGGATAGGCCTGCAATATGCTGTGTTATAAGAGGTAGGATAGGCCTGCAATGTGCTGTGTTAGAAGAGGAAGGATAGGGATGCAAGTTGCCTGGTATCACCTGGGTATAGAGGCACCACTGAAGGTGGTGAAGAATTGTATTTTAGATTAGGGGAATGTATCAGCACGAAGGTGAGAAACTATCTTGCGCAGACTGGAAGTGGCTTTGTTGAAAGTAGTGAGGAACAAGGGTATCACCCCTCATCGGGTTGATCGAGCCCAAGTAGAACAATTAATCCTAGAAGTACCATCCGGAGATGTAATGACCTTATACCTGCGACTCCAAGAATGGAAAGAGTCTCCCTAACGTTTTTTGAGCTACTGCGAGAAAAACAGGATGAGGAAGAGCAGATGGCACTCCATCCAGCTGCAGGGTAGCCCGATAAGAATGTAATGGCAAATAACCAATGGGGATCTGGAGATGAACCTCGTGAACCCTGACAGGCCTTTATGAGGAACGGCCCAGCACTGGCAGAGCAGGCGAGCCTGCAGGGGAGACATCGGAAATGATGACCGCCATGCAATTGGTAGAAGTGGCTAATGCGAACATTTGAGAAGAACGCAGAGGAGAAGCACGATGGTCACCACATCAGGAGAAAACCTCTAGATGGGAAGAAAGGCTTGGAGAAATCCTGAGCCAAAATCCGGAGGACCGGATTTCAGTTATAGATGTGGGGAAGAAGGGCATTACGCCAGTCATTGCAGGAAAAGAGGGAATCTGGCACAGGTAGTGAAGCAATTCATCCGCTCTAGTTCTGCTTTGGGAAACGACCTCACTTGGGACCCAGTGAAGGGGGATACTGGGCCCGGGTGTAGAAAGGCTCAGTTCGAACTGCACCAACAAGAGATTGTCATACCTCTCATTTACCCCGGAGACTACTGGGGCCACCAGCACGAGTGAAAGCGAAGATTGAGGGACAAGTATTCAACATTCTCTTGAATAGTGGATCCCAGGTGTCCATCATTTTTAAACTCTAAACCTTAAAAAGTACGATCAGTAACTAAAACAGCTGCTGCTGCAATCGCTGGAAGGCCTGGTCGTGTGGGAACTCTGACGCAAGCTACACATCTATGGTATGTAGTCGTGAAGTTCGAGTTTCCAAAGGAGGTAACTGGAGTAGAAGGACAATTGACACTGGTGGCCCTTATATGCCCTGAAATCTGCAGCAAGGAAGAAACTGCAGCCATAAATTCCACAAATGCTAATATTTTTGGACAGCTAGCAAAATGGTGCCAGACCACCGTCGGAAGTGAAAGCCCATGGTGTGGAGCTCTAGATTCGCCTTTACGATGTTCGCTTGTTCAGGGAAAAATCACAAAGATTGGCCTCAACTAATGTGGAAGATGTGAGATGGCATCTACAGGAACTAATGGGGGCCGGCATAATCTCAGAATCCTGTAGCCCAGCGGTGTGCAAAGTGGGGGGCACGCCCCCCAGGGGTGGTGGGAGAATTTCTAAGGGGGGCGCAGTGGCTACAGAGGTCCCGCGCTCTCCCACAAGGCACTTAAATTAAGTACCAGGGGGGACCGTAAGAGGCCTCTGCAGCTTCACTTACCTGATATTTGGCGATGCGTCGCCATTGTAACCGGCGTCAAATGACGCCGCGGGGTCAGGTGACGTCACGTTGCCATGGACGTGACGTCACATGACCCCGTGGCGTAATTTTAATGCTGAAGCCAAGGAGGAGAGGGGGCGTGAGGCAGAGGCAGGGGGGCGCAAGTTAAAAACTTTGCGCATCCCTGCTGTAGCCCATATGCATCACCCATAGTGTTGGCCTGAAAGAAAAATGGGCAGTAAGAATGTGCATTGACAACCGTACACTGAACAAGAGAATGGCTTTGGACCAATATAGCATGTCGCATATAGGGGATGCGTTGGATTGTCTAACTGAGAGCAAATGGATTTAGTTTTGGACCCCCGCAGCGGATATTACCAGATCCCAATGTGCAAACAAGATAAAGAAAAAAATGCTTTTATATGCCCGTTGGGGTTCTGTCAATTCACGCACGTGCCTCAAGGAATGTCAGGGTCCCAAGACACTTTCCAGAGATTGATGGAACGCGTTGTGGGGAACATGAACATATTAGAGGTACTGGTATACCTGTATGACCTAATAATATTTGGAAAGACCTTGGAAGAACATGCGAACTTCTGATGAAGGTACTAGACCGACTAAGCAAGAGTGGATTAAAATTGTCACTGGACAAGTGTCAATTCTGACGGATATCTGTCACGTATGTGGGGCACATTGTATCTGAAAAAAGACAGGCCACCCACCCCTCTAAGTTAGATGCCATTGCATCCTGGCCTAAGCCAAAACAACTGACAGAACTACGGTCCTTTCATGGGTTCTGTGGGTACTACCACTGCTTCGTCAATTATTTCTCGGCTATAGTGCAACCGTTGACCCAGTTAACCAAAAGCTATCCGCCCCAACAAGGACGCAGTATGGCTACTGTAGTCAACAGCCAGGGTTAGTGTCAGGATGAAAAAGCCATTTGGAGATAGGTGGACTACTAAATGGGAAGTCTTTCTAAGCCATAAAGGTCCGTCTTACTAATGCACCAGTGCTAGCGTTAGCTGACCCACAAAAACCTTACGTGCCCCACGTGGATACCAGTCTGGAAAGATTAGGGGCTGTGCTGTATCAGGAACATCCTGAGGGTCTGTGGCCAGAGCCATGTGTGAGTCGAGAGTTGGCACCTTCAGAGAGGAACTACCTGGTGTACAAACTAAAATTCCTACCATTAAAGTGGGCAGTAGTAGACAAGCTTCATGATTACCTGCAGTATATGGAGCAACATTCGTAGTACACACTGACAACAAGCCACTTACCTACATTCTATCCTCGGCAAAATTGGATGCCACTGATCATAGGTGGTTAGTGGCATTGGCTACCTACAACTTCAGCTTGAAATACAGACCAGGGAAGCAAAATATTGATGCTGATGCACTGTCCGGAATTCAGAGAAACTCAGGAGACAGACAGTGGGAAGAAGTTACCGCCGTCGGAGTGCAAGCATTGTGTAAAACAAATTGAGAGGTCAAGAAGGATCATGACTGGGAATCTGAACAGAGTGGCTTACAGTCAGGGAATATCCCTCCCCCTGCAGTACCCCTCGTATACTCTCACTTGGCAGAGTTAACATGAAAGGGTTGCCTTGGGTAAACTGGCAGGACTCAGCACAAGAACAACAGGCAGCACTCGGTTTGAAGGACATATGATCAGCGTTGGGGAATCAGAAGTAAGCCAGGACAGTCACCGAGATGCATCGTGAAAGTAGACTCCTCTTAAAGCAATGGCCTAATCTTGTGATCAGGAGTGGAGTCATGTTAAGAGTACCAAAGAAGTCCCAACACAAAGTGACTAAGCAATTGGTACTTCCTCACAAGCATATGCAAGTGGTGCTCCAATCTCTCCATGACGATCATGGTCACCTGAGCACAGATAACACATTGGGATTAGTGAAAGATGGATTTATATTGGCTCTGAATTTCTCGTAATATTGAAGAATATTGCAAGGACTGTGGTAGGTGCATGCTTTAGAAAGACTTTGTCTAGGAGGGCGGCACCATTGACATATCACCAGAAGTGGACCACTGTATTTAGTCTGCATGGATTTCCTGTCACTAGAGCCAGACAGAGTAACCAGTAATATTCTATTGGTCACATACTATTTCACCCGATATGCTCAAGCATTCCCGACAAAGATTATTGAGCTACTACTATCGCCAAGGTGTTGTGGGACAAGTTCTTTGTCCATTATGGATTGCCAGCTAGGATACATTCCGATCAAGGGTAGGATTTTGAAAGCTGACTCAAGGAACTACTGCACCTCTATGGACTAAAAAAACCATGAACAACGCCTTACACTCGCAGGGAGATCCTCAACCCGAGATATTCAATAGGACCCTATTGAATATGCCTGAATACTCTAGGAAAAGAACGATGGAGTCAGCATGTGCATCACCTTGTGCATGCGTGTAATTGCACCCGGAATGACCCGACAGGGTCTTCGCCCTAGTACTTGATGTTTCGACGGAAAGCCCAATTACCAATTGTTCTGCGTTTTGGAGTGGTGGCAGATGGCACATCCCCGACCACATACATGCAGTATGTACAGAGGCTCAAGGAACAGTTGCAAGAAGCATACAGACTTGCCACTACTGCTGCCAATATGAGCAATCGGGAAATAAACGCCATTATGACAAGAGTGCATGGGCAAGAACTACAAGTGCATAAGTCCTCATCCAAAATCTGGGCACACTCGCTAAACACCAAATAGCTAATCGCTGGAAACCAGAACCTTATAGGGTAGTAGAAAAACTAAAAGGGCTACCAGTATATCGAGAAATGCCCGAAAAGAACTGGGTCAGAGAAGACTCTGCATAGGAATCATCTTCTGCCAATAGGACAGTTGGTGCGATGCCCTGAGAAAGAAAGTACTCTAGGAGTAGCTTGTCAACCTAAGAGAAGTGATTTGACTAAACCAAGGACAGGCTACTAGGAGTAGCCAACCAACCCAGGACAGTAATGAGGAATCTGATCAGGATAAGGGATACCAAGGAAGGAGAATGTTAGGGTACCTATCGAATATCATGGATCATGAAGAACAGAATCCTTCTCAAGAGGTGTCCCCTAGGTGATCAGCAGGGTCTCAGTATAGAAAAACAGATGGTTTCATTGAGTTGGATCCTGAAACAGAGGAATTAACCCCAGTTGGTCACAATGACCAAAGTAGCGAAACTGAAAGGGTAAGTAACAGTAGTATCCCCGTGTGACAGGGCATTTCCTTGGTTTAAAAAGACAGCATACCAAAAGCCTGTCTGTAGCTGATGAGTCAATCAAGGAGCTTGTTAATGGCAGCTAGTCAATTAACCAATCTCCACCTGTCTCATCAGGCAGGTTTAAAGGTGCGCTGCACACACTGCACAGGGTGGTCATGAGCACAGAAGGGCCGTGCTGCCAGCAAGATCCCAATGAACAAGTACCTCTATTCCAGGACACAGCGGTCACTGGAACCCACAAGAGGGTGCACCCCACGGACACCAACCCAGGCCTTGAGACTGATATAAAGAGACCCTTACTTACTTTGGACTTTGGGCTCAGAAGCTGGTCCTCCCAGCCCTGCAGAGAGTGAATGGGAAGTGTGAGTCAGCCCTTTCAAAGGGATGGGCTGTTTTTTTGTTTATTTTGTTTTTGGAATATATGGGCTAAATAAAAGCTAATGTTTATTTCCCCAAAATCTATGTCTCCCTGGTTATACCTCTGCACTCGTCTCCTACACCCCGGTATACTCGCCACATCCAAAAAGGGAGACTAGACCCCCCCATGAAATTGACTTACGATTCCCCAGGGGTGTCTACAGAGAACTGCTAGCTGGATAGTACCTATGACTCTAGAGTTAAGTAAATCTGGGATATTTTGGACCATGTGGTGTAACAGTACTGCAATCTGTAAAAATTGTATGTGTTGGTTCCTCTGTACTTATGATTTTATGTATCTATAGACACCTCACAACCCTGACTGAATCATTCAGAGAGAAGGGGTACAAGCCAATGTCTATTGCCAAAACAATCAAAACTGCACAGAAACCCCACCAGAACACCTGCTCCAATACAAAAACAACCACACGCATACCACTAGTGGCTACATACAACCACGCCCTAGAGGGAATGCGAAAAATAATCGAAGATCTGCAACCCATGCTGACAGAGAATGAAACATTAAAAGACATCTTCCCCAAACCTCCCATCCTTGCATTCCGGCAATCACCATACCTCAGACAGAAGTTAATCAATTGAAATCTTCATAACGGACTCAATGACGCTGAGAATGGTACAAGACCATGCAACAACACCCGCATTCCAGCCCAGCGGATTCCAATGATCCGCCCTCGCTTCCAATCCGCGCAGATTTTTATATCAAATCCGCTCTATTTTCAATCTGCACAGAGTTTGAACAAAAATCCACCTCCTCAATCCGCACTAATCTAACCAAAAATCTGCCCTCCTCCAGTCCAATCCATGGCGACCCTAAACAAAATTTGCAGACCAAAGTTCAATCCGCGCCGGCATTCTCGACCCTGATCCACGAATTCAAAGAAAAAACCCAGCCAGCACAAACTGCCATCCAACAGAGGATCATCAAATGACAATCCGCCAATGGATACTGGAATCTGCATACCGGACCACCCAGCCAAAAACGGTCAAAAACTGAATCGCCCCTCCCGAGCCCAATCCGCACACCAAAAACGGCCAAGGGCGGATCAAAAATGAGCAAAATAAAAATTCCCTTTTCGTCAACCTTCCACCAACCACCTCTTTGGCTGAAATTCCCTCCTCCCCGCTGAGCTCATGAGCAGCCACTCAGGAACATGCCACCTCATTGCCTCCTGCATCCATGACTCTTCACCGCCGATCTCGATTGCCATCATCACCGCTGGGCCATCCGACCTTGTCCTTCTTCATCCGTCCTGCGCAGCCATCTCTCAGGATACCAGGAACAAGAATAATCACATCCTAGAAGAAAGCGGAAGCTAAGATCCCTCCCCTTACGTACCCTTACTTAAACCCCCCTCCCCCTGGCCTGACCTCAAACACCTGCAGCTGCATCACTACAACACATTGCGCATACGCCTTCAGCTGCATCACTACAACACATTGCGCACACGCCTTCAGCTGCATCACTACAATATATTGCGCACACGCCTTCAGCTGCATCACTACAATATATTGCGCACACGCCTTCAGCTGCATCACTACAACACATTGCACACACGCCTGCTGCTGCATGGCTACAACATATTGCACACACACCTGCAGCTGCATCAGTACTACACACTGCACACATGCCTACAGCTGCGACACTTCCACACATTGCACACACGCCTGCAGCTGCATCACTACAACACATTGTGCACACGCCTGCAGCTGCATCACTACAACATATTGTGCACACGCCTGCAGCTGCATCACTACCACACATTGAACACACGCCTGCAGCTATATCACTACAACACATTGCACACACACCTGCAGCGGCATCACTACAACACATTGCACACACAACTGCAGCTGCATCACTACCACACATTGCACACAAGCCTGCAGCTGCATGGCTACAACATATTGCACACACGCCTGCAGCTGCATCACTACCACACATTGCACACACGCCTGCAGCTGCATCACTACCACACATTGCACACACGCCTGCAGCTGCATCACTACCACACATTGCACACACGCCTGCAGCTGCATCACTACAACACATTGCACACACGCCTACAGCTGCATCACTACCACACATTGCACAAACTCCTGCAGCTGCATCACTACAACACATTGCACACACGCCTGCAGCTGCATCACTACAACATATTGTGCACACGCCTGCAGCTGCATGACTATCACACATTGAACACACGCCTGCAGCTATATCACTACAACACATTGCACACACGCCAGCAGCTGCATGACTATCACACATTGAACACACGCCTGCAGCTATATCACTACAACACATTGTACACATGCCTGCAGCTGCATCACTACCACACATTGCACACACACCTGCAGAGGCATCACTACAACACATTGCACACACAACTGCAGCTGCATCACCACACATTGCGCACACGCCTGCAGCTGCATCACTACCACACATTGCACACAAGCCTGCAGCTGCATGGCTACAACATATTGCACACACCTGCAGCTGCATCAGTACTACACACTGCACACATGCCTACAGCTGCATCACTACCACACATTGCACACACGCCTGAAGCTGCATCACTACCACACATTGCACACATGCCTGCAGCTGCATCACTACCACACATTGCACACACGCCTGCGCTGCATCACTACCACACTCTGCACAAACTCCTGCAGCTGCATCACTACCACACATTGCACACACGCCTGCAGCTGCATCACTACAACACATTGTGCACATGCCTGCAGCTGCATGACTACAACACATTGTGCACACGCCTGCTGCTACATGACTATCACACATTGAACACACGCCTGCAGCTGCATCACTACCACACTGCACACACGCCTGCAGCTGCATCACTACCACACATTGCACACACACCTGCAGCTGCATCACAACAACACATTGCACACACGCCTGCAGCTGCATCACTACCACACATTGCACAAACGCCTGCAGCTATATCACTACCACACATTGCACACACGCCTGAACTGCATCACTACCACACAATGCACAAACACCTGCAGCTGCATCACTACAACACATTGCACACACACCTGCAGCTGCTTCACTACAAAATATTGCGCACACTCCTTCAGCTGCATCACTACAACACATTGCACACACGCCTGCAGCTGCATGGCTACAACATATTGCACACACACCTGCAGCTGCATCAGTACTACACACTGCACACATGCCTACAGCTGCATCACTACCACACTCTGCACAAACTCCTGCAGCTGCATCACTACCACACATTGCACACACGCCTGCAGCTGCATGACTACAACACATTGTGCACACGCCTGCAGCTGCATGACTACAACACATTGTGCACACGCCTGCAGCTGCATGACTATCACACATTGAACACACGCCTGCAGCTGCATCACTACCACACTGCACACACGCCTGCAGCTGCATCACTACCACACATTGCACACACACCTGCAGCTACATCACAACAACACATTGCACACACACCTGCAGCTGCATTACTACCACACATTGCACAAACGCCTGCAGCTATATCACTACCACACATTGCACACACGCCTGCAGCTGCATCACTACCACACATTGCACACACACCTGCAGCTGCATCACTACAACACATTGCACACACGCCTGCAGCTGAATCACTACCACACATTGCACACACGTCTGCAGCTGCATCACTACCATACATTGCACACACGCCTGTGCTGCATCACTACCACACATTGCACACACACCTGCAGCTGCATCACTACAACACATTGCGCACACGCCTTCAGCTTCATCACTACCACACGTTGCACACACACCTGCAGCTGCATCACTACCACACATAAACTTTATACTTATCACTTTATATGTTTTGTCAATTGAATGTATCATTGGGCACCCCTGTTTTTTGTTGTATACATTTGCCATGCCCAGTAGCACTCTTTTTGACATAAATATATATTCATGATGTGGTGGGTGTGGGAGTTTGAGCTAGCTGGGAATGTGTGTGGGAGGTTAAACTCCTCTGGAGAAGCACTCAGCTACTGTAGGGTGTTCGAGTTAACTGCTGATTGTGAAGGGGTTTAAAGACAGTCAGTAGGCTACCAGAGCTTAGAGACTTTACCCAACCAGGAAGGATGCCGGTTGGTACGGTTCCCCAAGTCTGCTGGACGGAGGGCTTGCTGGGACCGGCTCAGAACCACACCCAGCAATGGAACCTCAACACCCTGCTGCCAGAGCAGAACTGTCCTTTCTAAAGGTGTCACAGTTCCAGAGGGATTTCTTGGAGACTTCTGGGATGGATTCCCAGCACCACAGTTAATGATATTTTGATATATGAATTGTTTAGACTGGAACTAGCCAAGCTAGCCAGTCAGATAGTTAAGCTGTTATGTCTAGTTAGTCTCCATAATGTGGAGTAGACTTTTTTTTTATGGGTTTTGTTTTGCCTTTAAGGGACAGTGTCCAATGCTGTGTTTTGATGGGGAAAAATAAACCACTAAAATACACTATGTGGACCCTACCCTACTATGAGTGAGGCTGTAGTGCCACAGGGGCAATAGGAGGAGTTATAGGGAGGGGCTATATGGAGTAATAGGAACTGCAGAGAGTAGATAGGGAGATATTAGGAGCAGATCTTTGTAGGGAGTGAAATTTTTTATTGCATAAGGATGGTGAGTACAGAATACATTTTTTAAGTCCCTGGGTGTCTCATCTCCTGTCATCACAGAATAAGAAGTCCCCGGGTGTCTGGTCTCCTGTCATCACAGAATAAGAAGTCCTCGGGTGTCTGGTCTCCTGTCATCACAGGTAGAGACGGGCAAATTTTGTTTGCGAATTTGGATCCGCCGATGATCAGGTGGTTCCTTTGGTCCACAGATTTCAGTGGATCAATGTGAAAAAGGGCGATTCACATTTGGCAGATTTTTTATTATTATTACCAATGCAATCCGCGGATTCCGCAACCCGTGGACGGATTTGTAGAATCCAATCCATGGATTCAGCAATCTGTTGGTGGATACTTAAGAATCCACCAATGGATTATCGAATCCACAGATTGGATTCTACAAATCCGTCCACGGGTTGTATCCAATGGTGGATTTTGATGAACCTGAGCAGATTGAAACCCACAAAATCCGTTTGCAGATTTTACACCGTGAAATTGATTTTGGGGGTAACAAAAGCGAAAATCTGGGATATGGATCTGACCGGATTCGCCCATCTTTATATTGCAGAATGAGAAGTCCCAGGTTGTTTGGTCTCTTGTAATCCCAGGATGGGAAGTCCATGGGTGTCTCCTCTCTGGCCATCGCAGGATGAAAAATTCTTGGGTGTAAGGTCTCCTGTCACCACAGGAAGAGAAGTGCACAGTATCCGGTCTCCTGTAATCACAGGATGGGAAGTCCCTAGGTGTCTGGTCTCCGGTCAATGAAGGATGAGAAGTCCCTGGGTGGCTGGTCTCCTGTCATCACAGAATAAGAAGTCCCTGGGTGGCTGGTCTCCTGCCATCACAGAATAAGAAGTCCCTGGGTGGCTGGTCTCCTGTCATCACAGAATAAGAAGTCCCTGGGTGGCTGGTCTCCTGTCATCACAGAATAAGATGTCCCTGGGTGGCTGGTCTCCTGTCATCACAGAATAAGAAGTCCCTGGGTGGCTGGTCTCCTGTCATTGCAGGCTGATAAATTCCTGGGCGTCTGGTCTCCTGTCATCACTATTTGAGAAGTCCCAGGGTGTCTGGTCTCCTGTCATCGCCAGATGAGTTGAGGCTCTTTACACGGATCACTGGACCTCTAAATAAGCAAGTCCAATGCTTTGGCTGGCGGCATATTAAAAATAAAAATATATACATGCAAATCTGCTCAGCTCTTCCCGGAACGTGTCCTGCAATTACCTAGCATGGGAATGACAAGCAGAAGTATGAAGAGACCCAGTCGCTGGTGAGAAAAGGTGAGACGCCATGTGACAGCTAATCACAGATCAAACTACCAGCAAGACAGCATTTATATTCAGGGCTATCAGGGGCCACGAGAGTTACTTATTAAATTCTCCCAGCTTCAAAACTGGGGCAAAAAAAACGTCGCCTTATTTATCCAGGAAAAACAGTCTCATTGAAACTAGTTGGGTTTCCCTCTGACATGTGAGTATTTTTGGTTCAGTTTTGCAGCTGGCAAGACTTTAATAAATGATCAACTTTGTATCAGAGTCTAGGGCTTGTAAAACTGGGACAAACAGCCCAATAGTCCTTTAACCCCCACCCTGCCAGAGGGGCCTCGGATGTATTGCTCTGCACGGTGTGATACTGCTTTTCATCTGGTAGAGAAGAGGTTAACACATAAACAGCCAAGTCCCCCCGTGCTGCGCTGATATTGTAGTTTCTATGGGGGGCTGAGCATGTTAATATAAGGCACCCAGACCAATCACTTTGTGTTTCTTCCTCTACAGGAGCAAACATTTAATTTTTTCGCCAAATTGATTGTTTTTGTATATTTTTAATCCACAAATGTTGAAAACTTTTTATTAAGTCAAATTTAGCAGAAATTGTCCTTGAGCTGGAGGTGAAATATCCAGACACAAATATACATTCTGCTATGTTACTGATCACTGCATAATTAACTTTCATTTCTAATTGTGGCATAATTCTGTGTTTTATGTGGTAAAGATTAGACCATTAGCCTCGTTTCTCCTGACCCTGAAAATGCTCTGTGGAAAACCGCTGCTTCTGCTTGTGGCTCCACCATTCCAGCTTCCTCTTTGTTGGCTGACAGCACCAGCTATGGTCTAAAAACAGCTTTGATGCAGCAGTGGGCGTGGGGTAGTTGAGAAGGAGGAGAAGATGTGGGGAATGATGCATTATGTGGCCGGCAGTAATTCACAGTTTGGGCTTTTATCTAAATTGAGACTTTCGGCTCCTTATACAAATCTCTCCTGTGGAAATGACGGGCTGTGGGGAAGGAAGGCTTTGTGCTACATCAGGACCCTACTGAGCTAATGTTGGATACTGTGGTTCTCTGCATCCAATCTGTGCTCCACTGCGCGGAGCCATCCGCAACACAGGATTTAATCCCCCAAATCTCCCTCCCTGTTTCCCAAATTGGCATGTTGGCTCCAATAGGCAATTTGTGAATCAGTCCCCACTTGCCACACAGCTGGAAGCTCTGTGCGGTGCACGTCCCAAAGCGGGAACTGCAAGAGACCATGTATGTTTAGGATGGTTGCAGTGACGAGCCAGATAACCATGTATTGTAGTTAATGTATACCAGCGTGCTCCACAAATAGACTTCAGAGAGATCTGTGCAGCCACGTCTGCGGTGAGAGATCAGTGCAGCCACGTCTGCGGTGAGAGATCAGTGCAGCCACGTCTGCGATGAGAGATCAGTGCAGCCACGTCTGCGGTGAGAGATCAGTGCAGCCACGTCTGCGGTGAGAGATCTGTGCAGCCCCGTCTGCGGTGAGAGATTAGTGCAGCCACGTGTGCGTGGAATCCTGATTTTTTTTTGTAGTATAGAAAATATATTTGTATATTACATTTCAATTCCAAATCCCCTTACAGCTAATCTTTGGGTGGATTTGGGCAGCCACCTCTGCGTGGAATCCTGGTTGCACTTTCCTGGCTGTACAGGGGAGTATAGTGGAATTCTCCTATAACTGGTGCAATTTCCTCTCTCTTTGGGTAGGAACCCCCCACCCACCCCCTCAGGTGTGTGGTGCTGTTATATCAGTGTACTCCTGCACCTAATGTAACACACAACATAACAATATTCACACATAGGAAGCTGGCGCACTGGCACTGAATCTACACAACCCCAAGAGCTGCCTCGGAGGAGAGAGAGAGGTGGCAAGATAGAGTTGTATAAAGATCATAATTTAATTAAACAAGTCCTGCCCCATTGTGTAAATGGACTTTCCCTTCACACTGACATTCCACCGTAGAGGGGATGTTCATGGAGAAACTGTGTTTTTGAAGTGAAACTTCTTTACTGGCACCTATAGAGTTTTAATTGGGGAACAATCCACACCTTGTAACGGAAAAACCATAACACGGGTGATGTCACACTCCTAATGGGCACGCGCGTGCCGCTCGCACATGCGCAAAAAAACCATTCCAAGTCGCCTCCCCACATTCGCAATACAGCGGCCGTCGCCGCGCAGGTGCAGGCCCGCACAGCACCGCACGCATATCCAGGACCCCAGAATCAGCCGCCAAGACCCCTTCCAATCTCTCTGCTGCACAGGTGGGCCCCCTCTATACGGTCACCCACACACTCAGTCACCCACCCATGTCACCCACCCATGTCACCCACGCAGTCGCCCACGCGCACACACACAGGCGCACACACACAGTCGCACAGTCGCTCACACACACAGTTGTGTGCGCGCACAGTCAGCAACAGGGAATCAAAACAGACAAGAGGGTAAGGCATAACTGCAAAGACCAACAGGAGCTGCAAACACACAGAAATTTGCTGCGACTCCCTTAGGTAACTGCAGCCTTATAAAGCAGACTGCCAGTACCTAAAATGGCCACAGAGAGCAGAGAGGGCAGGAGAGAGAGAAAACCTGGACCGTAGTGAAAACCGGCACGGATCGAGCAGAATCCTTACAACTTTCTACTGTACAGTAAGTATATGGAGAACCGTGGTTATCAGGAAAGTACTGTACTTCCCAGAATAAGTCATACAGTACATAAATAATAAACATGCTGAGGCTAGGTAAACAGAGACCTTAAACTAATAAGCATTATATTTGTACAGTACAGCACTTTACCTCACAAGTCCAAATGACGCCTGATGCCGGTCTCACACTGTGAGGATTGCCCGTCGGCCCCGCTCCCGTGACGTGTGAAGCGCGCCGCACTACCAGGCTGGGGGACAACGCACGTCCCGTGCTTGGGCTCCGTCTCCATGACACATCCCGTGACGAAGCAGCAGACGCGCAACGCTCTACTAGGCTGGGGGACACCGCACGGATCTCGCTCAGGCTCCGCCCCCATGATGTCACAGGTGAGGCGCACCACACATGCAAGCTACGAGCAGGTGCCGCTCTACCATGGGCACACAAGGGGTTAACTCCATCAGCAATTATTCCACAGCTGCACTCGTCCCCGTCCTGGCCTACCAGTGGACTGAATGTGTCATGGAGCAGCTCTTGTTCATTACTCTGCAGCTGTGTGCTCTCCTACCATTGGCTTCCTGTCCTTTAAATACTCAGCCAGCCCTGCTACAAACTGGCTCAGCATAAACTCTGTTTATGTACTTGTGCTTGCCTCCAGTATCCTGCTGCCCTGCCTTCGCCTTGTCTTGCTTCTTGTATTTTTGACCTCAGCTTGTACCTGGACTCCTGCCTTCTCTGACCCCTTGACCACGGCTACGGATAACGTCAATTCTACCTTCTATACTCCTGGACCCCGGCACCGCACAATGACTATACGATTTCTCCTATCCTAGATCACGGCGAGTATTACGACCAACCTGTCCTCTCCTACTCTGACCCAGCTACACTGCTACCACTCTGCACGAGTGTCATGGTAGACCAGAACTTTTAACACCAAAATACCCGGATCCTTTGATTGAGCAAAGCAAGAGATACAATAAATTGTGATTTATTTACAGAATGAACACACACAGCTTGATTTACAATTACAACGAAAATACACTTACTGGAATGGGGTAAAACGAAATATTTTGTTCCCAAAATGAAACATTGCAAAACAAAGTCTCTAGGAGCAATTTCCCAGGAGCGGGAGTTGCTCGTGAAAAGAGCCTGAAACAGTCCTCGGTCGCAATGCAATTTGCCACTGCTGTTTTACTCCGCCGGCGCTGCTTCTTTTGTTCTGTTCCCGTAGTATTGGATCTTGGAACCTTAGTTCTTACGAACTCTTGAAGCTTAGCTGAATCTTGGTTACGATGTTACAAATCTCTTACAGCATGATGAATCTTAGGTGAATCTGTTACAGCATGATGACTCTCTTCCTGATGGGCTGCACGGGTTCTTATAGGGGTAACATTCCTATACATAACTAGTGCAGCCTATCTCTCCGTGGGAATATTTCCGTCCCCCAATCACAGAATTTCCAATACCTTGCAAACTTGGCAGAGGGGGCTTCTCATTCTGCTTTGGGCATGTTTGAACTTTGCCCCATAGCATATGAGACCCTGCCCATCTTACCTGGTGCCGCTCAGTCTGGGCAGGGTGACATTTTGCCAGGATGGCTTATTGAAGTTCTCTTCCCGTACCAAGCAAGCTAACAAATGGTTTAACACTTCCATATCCTGGATTGCCTTTGAAGCTTAGAGGGCGGGGTAGCCACTCTGTCTCCCATGCAAATGGATTTTTACCCCTACTGAACATTACTTGAACATAAAAACATATAACTCTCGCCACCTTATACCTGGTGGGAGATACACTGAACCCCAATCTGGGTCCTGGGATTTGTGGGCATATACCGGGGTACCGTGAATGTGATTCATTCCCCTGCCCGGTCTTACTATTCTGGTCTCTGCTGAAGCAGGGAGATTTGGCGGTGAGCTGCAAACTGCTTTCTAGGGAGGATGTTATCCGGTGGTCTGTGTTCCTCATGTCCTCAGGAATCTGGGGGGATTTCTGAGTACATGTTTCGGGGTAACCCGCAACACTGGCCACCCTCTACCCAAACACACCCGCCAACATTTTACTGTAAAATTACCCCTGAAACTCATGCCCTCCGCTGGTTGGCACTCCTGGAACAGTAAAAATACACATACATCTTTATTACAAATGCAGTTACATGCCATGATTGGGTTGAAGAGCTGACAATCATAATTCCCCCATATGGCTCAGAGGCACCCAGCCAGGCATAATACCTTTATTATTGGCCTGGGTACCCCTTAACCATCAACACAAGCTTGCGCGGTTCTAGGTCGGTGGCTATCAACATCCCGACGTCAGCCCTGCGGTCCTGTCTAGTTTGTGGTGAGGACTCGTTATACACACACACACACACACACACACAGATCAGCTGATGCCGGTCTCACACACTGTAAGATGGCCTGATGCCGATCTAACACACTGTAAGATGGCCTGATGCTGGTCTCACACACTGTAAGAGGGCCTGATGCTGGTCACACACACACACACACACACTGTAAGATGCCTGATGCCGGTCTCACACACACACACTGTAAAATGGCCTGATGCTGGTCACACACACTGTAAGATGGCCTGATGCCGGTCTCCCACACACACACTGTAAGATGGCCTGATGCTGGTCTCACACACTGTAAGATGTGAATCAAAAGGGGGTGTAATTGGGCGCTCCTAATGAACTATTACTAATAGGTGAAGAACAAAATCAATGCGAACTCTTATAGTACTCTTACTACCATCACACAGCTAATATAGTGCAATTTAATGTGCCATCATAATAACTTAACCACCACTAATAGTGAATAAATGTGATAATAGTAAAAAGTAGCAGCTTCAAGAAAAACCCTCTATAGATCCGTTCCAGATCTGTGTTAATCTTCTATGTCTTCCGATTTAGGGGAGCGCACAGCGTATATAAAATAAGAATAAGAAGAATATAGTGCAATAATGTATAACTCAATGGTCAAGCTCAACGTGAGTGGAAAATTGTTAAATATACTCTACCAACCTTAATAGATATCAGACGATACTACACTATATTGTGCTATTCTCTCCACCTACATGTTATATCGAGTGGATGACATCACGCAATATACAGATTGAAGAACTACTTGATAGATTTTCCACCCCATCCATTGTTACTCCTGTTGGAGAGAGAAGTGTCTCCAACACGCTTACCTGTATTCTACCATTTGTGAGTGTTTAGTGTCTATCTTCATTGAGCTTGACCATTGAGTTATACTGTACATTATTGCACTATATTCTTCTTATTCTTCTTTTATATACGCTGTGGACCACTTGCTCTCACCTCAATCGGAAGAAATAGAAGATTAACACTGTAAGATGGCCTGATGCCGGTCACACACACTGTAAAAACATGCTTCTTCTGCAGAATATCCCGAACCTCTGCAGCTGAGCGCTCATCATTTTCATGGCTGATCTCATCCACCAGTCGCATCGCTTCCCTGCGAAAATAAGGAACGTGATGAAGATTAAAAGAGAGCAGGTGCATAGGCATACTGTGTGGCTGTGCGAAGAAAAACATGAAGCAAAAGTGTACTCAGTACTGTACTTACTCGGTTCTGACCCTGCAGACCCTTCGACAAATCTTAGTCTTCCCTTAGACATGATACTGAACACAGGCTGTGTGACTTGTATTCAGACCCTGATATCGGGCTTTTGCTGGAGAGAGAGAGAAATAATGCCGGGAATAATACTATGTAAGACATTTGTAGGTGCATAAACCCTTTCGGGTCTCGTGGGAGTAACGACAGGTTTAGCTCTGTTACTCACAGTACTTCCCTGCATTAACCATACTGGCGTTTGGTAAATACAGTAGGGGGTGATACAATATCACCTTCTTTGCATTTCTTCATCATTGACGTCTGTTATAATGAATATTATGCGCTTCACAGGAGAAAACCTAACACGTTATAGTCACAGGGTAATATGGGGTTACTATGTTACCTGACTGGCACATAAAGTAAAGTTGTGAGCAATGTGGCAACCAAGAGCTTAACTAACTCTTAACTAGCTTCCTACTACAGACAATACAACGAGTATTCTAAAACTTGCCTTAAACTAGCCAGGTACATGCTGGGTACATGCTGGGTACATGCTGGGTACATGCTGGGTACATGCTGACACATTTCAGTGACATTTCTGCAGAGGCTAATGGCCCATCAGATTAACACAGCAGGGGTCCCTGGCAGTCCCATTCAGTTTGAATGGGACTGCCAGGGACCCCCGCTGTTAATCCGATGGGCCATTAGTCTCTGCAGAAATGTCACTGAAATGTTGCAGCATGTACCTGGGTCTTGTTAGTGATTGCCCCGGGTTTGTTTTAGAATAACCGTCGGCACTACAGTAAATTAATTCTTTATTTTGCTTCCGCTGGGGGTATCCGTCAAAGTCCCGGTTCCTTGGCTTAAATAGTAATCAGATAATTAAGGAAATGCATTTAGCTTTCTCAGGACCTAACATGCTCGAAATGTTTATAATAAAATGACACCTGTAGCCATGGCTGGTCCAGACTATACTTTCTGCCTCCTGTAACATAAGTCCCAGTAGTTATAGGCAGTGGCACGCTGTCCCGTGGGGTTTACCCCCCTTCATGCAACCTCCTTGAGTGGCAGGAGTGGAGGTGAGGTGTGGTCTGCGAGTTACCCAAGGGTCTTAGGACACTATTCTGTATTATTACAGACTAACATTAAGGAAGATCATTCCTGTGATGTTTTGTATAAATCTGTGATCGGTGAATGAACACCATCGTAGTCATGTGAAAAGGGATGTTATGGCAAGTATTTCCCTGAGTGCAATGAGTTTGCTACTCATGAGTACTGGGAGATAAGTATTAAGTATTTGATACTGCCCAATCAAATTGGAGATGAAATAATACTTCCCCGCCCCTCACCCCAAGCTGTTCAGTCATAAACGTGTCTGATCAAGAGCGAGTGACAGGATACAGCCCTATGGGAACCGTATAGTACAAACACGCGTGTCTGGGCCCTACACAGACAGCTCCAGCGATGGCGTACGGTGTGATATCTCCTCGCCGGCGCAGGGACGGAGTACAAGACAGTCCCTGGTAATGTCTTACTCCCTTTTACTTTAGAAACTGCCTGACCGTGTGCAGTACTGTATGTATTTGTTACATAGTTACATAGTTATACATTTGTGTAATCCTTTTATCTGTAACAAGCTCTGTACAGCTTTTGTGATACAAAATGAAACATGTAATAAGTATTCGCTCTCTATTTGAATTTATTACATTTGAAGAGAGTGCTCTCACTTTAGGGCACATGTTTCTGTATTTGGCTTTGTGTTTATTTGCATATTTTCCCGTCAGAAAGTGGGACCGAGGAATAACCCTTAAATACATCCTGGTACTGGCAGCGTAATTGGGGTGTAGTGTACGATCCATACGTTGGTTCATTACAAAGTATCACAACCTACGAAGTATCATGCATGGCTGATATCTGGACCAGAGAGTTGGAAGTGTAAACAGATGCAAGGTATTTATCCGTGATATATCACAAAGAAATATTTATTATAGAAACAGTAACATCAGCAATACCTCCCGCCTGGGATACACTGGTATTACTGCCTCCCCAGGGGTAATACCAGCAATACCTCCCGCCTGGGATACACTGGTATTACTGCCTCACCAGGGGTAATACCAGCAATACCTCCCGCCAGGGATACATTGGTATTACTGCCTCACCAGGGGTAATACCAGCAATACCTCCCCGCCTGGGATACACCGGTATTACTGCCTCCCCAGGGGTAATACCAGCAATACCTCCCGCCTGGGATACACTGGTATTACTGCCTCCCCAGGGGTAATACCAGCAATACCTCCCGCCTGGGATACACTGGTATTACTGCCTCACCAGGGGTAATACCAGCAATACCTCCCGCCAGGGATACATTGGTATTACTGCCTCACCAGGGGTAATACCAGCAATACCTCCCCGCCTGGGATACACCGGTATTACTGCCTCCCCAGGGGTAATACCAGCAATACCTCCCGCCTTGGATACATCGGTATTACTGCCTCCCCAGGGGTAATACCAGCAATACCTCCCGCCTGGGATACATCGGTATTACTGCCTCCCCAGGGGTAATACCAGCAATCCCTCCTGCCTGGGATTCACTGGTATTACTGCCTCCCCAGGGGTAATACCAGCAATCCCTCCCGCCTGGGATACACTGGTATTACTGCCTCACCAGGGGTAATACCAGCAATACCTCCCGCTTGGGATACACTGCTATTACTGCCTCCCCAGGGGTAATACCAGCAATACCTCCCGCCTGGGATACACTGGTATTACTGCCTCCCCAGGGGTAATACCAGCAATACCTCCCCGCCTGGGATACACTGGTATTACTGCCTCCCCAGGGGTAATACTAGCAATACCTCCCGCCTGGGATACACTGGTATTACTGCCTCCCCAGGGGTAATACCAGCAATCCCTCCCGCCTGGGATACACTGGTATTACTGCCTCACCAGGGGTAATACCAGCAATACCTCCCCGCCTGGGATACACTGGTATTACTGCCTCCCCAGGGGTAATACCAGCAATACCTCCCGCCTGGGATACATCGGTATTACTGCCTCCCCAGGGGTAATACCAGCAATACCTCCCCACCTGGGATACACTGGTATTACTGCCTCCCCAGGGGTAATACCAGCAATACCTCCCCACCTGGGATACACTGGTATTACTGCCTCCCCAGAGGTAATACCAGCAATACCTCCCGCCTGGGATACACTGGTATTACTGCCTCCCCAGGGGTAATACCAGCAATACCTCCCGCCTAGGATACACCGGTATTACTGCCTCCCCAGGGATAATACCAGCAATGCCTCCCCAGGGGTAATACCAGCAATCCCTCCCGCCTGGGATACATTGGTATTACTGCCTCACCAGGGGTAATACCAGCAATACCTCCCGCCTGGCATACACTGGTATTACTGCCTCCCCAGGGGTAATAACAGCAATACCTCCTGCCTGGCATACACTGGTATTACTTCCTCACCAGGGGTAATACCAGCAATACCTCCCGCCTGGGATACACTGGTATTACTGCCTCACCAGGGGTAATACCAGCAATACCTCCCGCCTGGGATACACTGGTATTACTGCCTCACCAGGGGTAATACCAGCAATACCTCCCGCCAGGGATACACTGGTATTACTGCCTCCCCAGGGGTAATACCAGCAATCCCTCCCGCCTGGGATACACTGGTATTACTGCCTCCCCAGGGGTAATACCAGCAATACCTCCCCGCCTGGGATACACTGGTATTACTGCCTCCCCAGGGGTAATACCAGCAATACCTCCCGCCTGGGATACACTGGTATTACTGCCTCCCCAGGGGTAATACCAGCAATCCCTCCCGCCTGGGATACACTGGTATTACTGCCTCCCCAGGGGTAATACCAGCAATACCTCCCACCTGGGATACATCGGTATTACTGCCTCACCAGGGGTAATACCAGCAATCCCTCCCGCCTGGGATACATCGGTATTACTGCCTCCCCAGGGGTAATACCAGCAATACCTCCCCGCCTGGGATACACTGGTATTACTGCCTCCCCAGGGGTAATACCAGCAATCCCTCCCGCCTGGGATACACCGGTATTACTGCCTCCCCAAGGGTAATACCAGCAATACCTCCCCGCCTGGGATACACCGGTATTACTGCCTCCCCAGGGGTAATACCAGCAATACATCCCACCTGGGATACACCGGTATTACTGCCTCACCAGGGGTAATACCAGCAATACCTCCCGCCTGGGATACATCGGTATTACTGCCTCACCAGGGGTAATACCAGCAATACCTCCCGCCTGGGATACACTGGTATTACTGCCTCCCCAGGGGTAATACCAGCAATACCTCCCCACCTGGGATACACTGGTATTACTGCCACCCAGGGGTAATACCAGCAATACCTCCCGCCTGGGATACATCGGTATTACTGCCTCCCCAGGGGTAATACCAGCAATACCTCCCGCCTGGGATACATCGGTATTACTGCCTCCCCAGGGGTAATACCAGCAATACCTCCCGCCTGGGATACATCGGTATTACTGCCTCCCCAGGGGTAATACCAGCAATACCTCCCGCCTGGGATACACTGGTATTACTGCCTCCCCAGGGGTAATACCAGCAATACCTCCCGCCTGGGATACACTGGTATTACTGCCTCCCCAGGGGTAATACCAGCAATCCCTCACGCCTGGGATACACTGGTATTACTGCCTCCCCAGGGGTAATACCAGCAATCCCTCACGCCTGGGATACACTGGTATTACTGCCTCCCCAGGGGTAATACCAGCAATCCCTCCCGCCTGGGATACACTGGTATTACTGCCTCCCCAGGGGTAATACCA
The DNA here is from genome assembly GCF_040206685.1 of Ascaphus truei. Classification (NCBI taxonomy): domain Eukaryota; kingdom Metazoa; phylum Chordata; class Amphibia; order Anura; family Ascaphidae; genus Ascaphus; species Ascaphus truei. The sequence continues at coordinate 50,733,442 of NC_134488.1, read as the reverse complement.
GCAATCCCTCCCGCCTGGGATACACTGGTATTACTGCCTCCCCAGGGGTAATACCAGCAATCCCTCCCGCCTTGGATACATTGGTATTACTGCCTCCCCAGGGGTAATACCAGCAATACCTCCCCGCCTGGGATACATCGGTATTACTGCCTCCCCAGGGGTAATACCAGCAATACCTCCCGCCTGGGATACATCGGTATTACTGCCTCCCCAGGGGTAATACCAGCAATACCTCCCGCCTGGGATACATCGGTATTACTGCCTCCCCAGGGGTAATACCAGCAATACCTCCCCGCCTGGGATACATCGGTATTACTGCCTCACCAGGGGTAATACCAGCAATACCTCCCCGCCTGGGATACACTGGTATTACTGCCTCACCAGGGGTAATACCAGCAATACCTCCCCGCCTGGGATACACTGGTATTACTGCCTCACCAGGGGTAATACCAGCAATACCTCCCCGCCTGGGATACACTGGTATTACTGCCTCACCAGGGCTAATACCAGCAATCCCTCCCATCTGGGATACACTGGTATTACTGCCTCCCCAGGGGTAATACCAGCAATCCCTCCCGCCTGGGATACACTGGTATTACTGCCTCCCCAGGGGTAATACCAGCAATACCTCCCGCCTGGGATACATCGGTATTACTGCCTCCCTAGGGGTAATACCAGCAATACCTCCCGCATCGGTATTACTGCCTCCCCAGGGGTAATACCAGCAATACCTCCCGCCTGGGATACACTGGTATTACTGCCTCCCCAGGGGTAATACCAGCAATACCTCCCGCCTGGGATACACTGGTATTACTGCCTCCCCAGAGGTAATACCAGCAATACCTCCCGCCTGGGATACACTGGTATTACTGCCTCCCCAGGGGTAATACCAGCAATACCTCCCACCTGGGATACACTGCTATTACTGCCTCCCCAGGGGTAATACCAGCAATACCTCCCGCCTGGGATACACTGGTATTACTGCCTCCCCAGGGGTAATACCAGCAATACCTCCCACCTGGGATATACGGGTGGGGAGGGGGCTTGAAAGACTGTTAATTTTGGGTCTTGTTTACAAAGCAAATAAAGCTACAAATAATAATTGCTAGTATCACTTTACATCGTGGTATGTTCACTTTTTAAGAGATGTATCATAACTGCTGATTTAACCCTTCGACTGGGGGAGTGCGAAGGAAAAAGGGCACAGACTCATCTGCCCCCAGCACAGGCTCATCTGCCCCCAGCACAGGCTCATCTGCCCCCAGCACAGGCTCATCTGCCCCAGCACAGGCTCATCTGCCCCCAGCACAGGCTCATCTGCCCCCAGCACAGGCTCATCTGCCCCAGCACAGGCTCATCTGCCCCCAGCACAGACACATCTGCCCCCAGCACAGACACATCTTCCCACAGCACAGACACATCTGCCCCCAGCACAGACACATCTGCCCCCAGCACAGACACATCTGCCCCAGCACAGACTCATCTGCCCCAGCACAGGCTCATCTGCCCCCAGCACAGACTCATCTGCCCCAGCACAGACTCATCTACCCCCAGCACAGACTCATCTGCCCCAGCACAGGCTCATCTGCCCCCAGCACAGACTCATCTGCCCCCAGCACAGACTCATCTGCCCCCAGCACAGACTCATCTGCCCCCAGCACAGACTCATCTGCCCCCAGCACAGACTCATCTGCCCCCAGCAGCAAATAATTGTAGTGATAGAAATCCCCAGTCCAAACTTTATACAAGGGATGGATGAAGTAGAGGATCAGCAGAGAACCACCCCCCCACCCCCCCAAATCCTGAGTACCCCACAGGGGGCTGTTACAGGCAGCTGCAGATAAGAGAATATCTCATTCTCATCCACTCTTTGTCAATGATCTTAGGAAGAGCTGTTTAAACAGAGCCGCTATGAATATTACTTAGTACAAAATGAGGCCCTTAAATCTGGCTATTTGTGTCATTATTAATAACCCTTAATTGTTACTCCTAATCATCCCAAAATCATGTTAGTATTACTATTCATGACAAATCTGCCTACTGGGGATTTGCTATTTTTTCTTTGTCTGTGTGGATTTGAGGGAAAAAATGAGACCATATGTCACTTCCCATTAATGTTAAACACTTCATATTTTTTTCTTCTTTGTAGCCATAAAAAGCGACAGAAGATTTCTTACTTCATCTTTTAAAGGCGCCAGTCTGCAGAGACGTCGGGGAGTAATGTGCAGCCGTCCTCAAGGGCTCCCTCTACTGGTGATGAGGGGAAGCAGCGCCGTCATTGGCCATGTTCCTGGAAGGTTCCCATTTGGATGGTCTCTTGCTGGGACAAGAAAGAGCAATACCCCCAAACCCATGCATAGCTGACTCGTGGGGTGGGGCAGGAGATGGACGTGCAGCAGAGGGACGCGGGGAGGGGCAGGAGAGGGACGCGCGGAAGAGCAGGAGGCAGACACGCAGGAGAGGGACGCACAGCAGAGTCGTGGGGAGGGGCAGGAGAGGGACGCACAGCAGAGTCGTGGGGAGGGGCAGGAGAGGGACGCACAGCAGAGTCGTGGGGAGGGGCAGGAGAGGGACGCACATCAGAGTCGTGGGGAGGGGCAGGAGAGGGACGTACAGCAGAGTCGTGGGGAGGGGCAGGAGAGGGACGCACAGCAGAGTCGTGGGGAGGGGCAGGAGAGGGACGCACAGCAGAGTCGTGGGGAGGGGCAGGAGAGGGACGCAAAGCAGAGTCGTGGGGAGGGGCAGGAGAGGGACGCACAGCAGAGTCGTGGGGAGGGGCAGGAGAGGGACGCACAGCAGAGTCGTGGGGAGGGGCAGGAGAGGGACACACAGCAGAGTCGTGGGGAGGGCAGGAGAGGGACGCACAGCAGAGTCGTGGGGAGGGGCAGGAGAGGGACGCACAGCAGAGTCGCGGGGAGGGGCAGGAGGGGGACGCACAGCAGAGTGGGATGCATGGAAGGGCAGAGGAGGGAACACGTGGAAGGGCAGGGGAGGGAGGCGCGGAAGGACAGAGGGACGCACTGAAGGCCAGTAGAAGGACGAGCGGAAGGGCAGGAGAGGGACGGGCGGAAGGGCAGGAGAGGGACGGGCGGAAGGGCAGGAGAGGGACGGGCGGAAGGGCAGGACAGGGATGCGCGGAAGGGCAGGAGAGGGACGCGCGGAAGGGCAGGAGAGGCACACGCACAAGGGCAGAAGAGGGACGTGTGGAAGGGCAAGAGAGGGACGCGCAGGAGAGGGATGCGGGGAAGGGAAGGAGAGGGAAGCGTAGCAGAGTCGCGGGGAGAGGCAGGAGGCGGACGCGCAGCAGAGTCGTGGGGATGGGCAGGAGAGGGAAGTGTGGAAGGGCAGGAGAGGGATGCATGGAAGGGCAAGAGAGGGACGTGCAGGAGAAGGACGCAGGGAGGGGCAGGAGAGGGAAGCGTAGCAGAGTCGCGGGGAGGGGCAGGAGGCAGACGCGCAGCAGAGTCGTGGGGAGGGGCAGGAGAGGGAAGTGTGGAAGGGCAGGACAGGGACGCGTGGAAGGGCAGGAGAGGCACACGCACAAGGGCAGAAGAGGGACGTGTGGAAGGGCAAGAGAGGTACGCGCAGGAGAGGGATGCGGGGAAGGGCAGGAGAGGGAAGCGTAGCAGAGTCGCGGGGAGAGGCAGGAGGCGGACGCGCAGCAGAGTCGTGGGGAGGGGCAGGAGAGGGAAGTGTGGAAGGGCAGGACAGGGACGCGTGGAAGGGCAGGAGAGGGACGCGTGGAAGGGCAGGAGAGGGACGCGTGGAAGGGCAGGAGAGGGACGCGCAAGAGAGGGACGCATGGAAGGACAGGAGAGGGATGCACAAGAGAGGGACGCATGAATTTGCGGATTATTACTCCGAATTATATAACCTCCACCCCCCAGGCCGAGACCCAGTGAGCCTTGAAACAATCACTAGCTACTTAGAGGAGTGCTCCCTCCCAACACTAACACCGGAAGAGTTAGAAACACTCAACGAAGAGATAACGCAAGAGGAGCTTAGTCTAGCTATAAGCACACTCAAGCCATCCAAGGCCCCAGGACCAGATGGGTTCTCCAACTCTTATTACAAACTGTTTAGGTCTACCCTGTCACCTCACCTCCTTAATATGTTTAACTCCTATCTACAAGGTGAACCAATCCCAGCCACCATCACAGCGGCAAATCTTGCCATAATACACAAGGAGGGTAGAGACCCACTCCTCTGTGGAAATTACAGACCTATTTCACTATTAAACACAGACCTCAAAATCTACAGCAAGATCTTAGCAAACAGGTTAAACCCTATTCTCCCTAGACTTATAAATAAAGATCAAGTGGGTTTTGTATCAGGAAGACAGGCCTCCGACAATACCCGCAAAATCATTGATATAATCGACCACGTGCATCTCACAGGTTCAAAAGCAATGATTCTAAGTCTGGATGCCGAAAAGGCATTCGACAGAATCAAGTGGACTTTCCTAGATCAGACTATGAGGAGGTTCGGTTTTAGTGGTCCATATCTAGAGGGAGAGAGAGCACTCTATCATAACCCCACAGCCCACATAAAATTGCCAGGGGGCCCCTCGAATCCAATTCAAATTAGGAACGGGACCAGACAGGGATGCCCACTCTCCCCACTATTATTTGCCCTAACTATAGAGCCCCTCGCAGCCACAATCAGGAGCGAACAAAGTATAAGAGGCGTACCAATTGCGGATAGGGAGCACAAAATCTCTCTATTTGCGGATGACGTGATCCTGACGCTCACGGACCCCCATAACTCCCTTCCTAACCTCCAAAGAGTCCTAACTGAATTTGGTGTAGTCTCCGACTATAAAGTTAACATGGACAAGTCGGAGGCTCTAAATATATCCCTACCCGACCAAACCTGGAAGCTTATCCAAGCCAATTATAAATATAAATGGAGTACTAGTTGCATAAAATATTTAGGAGTCAAAATCTCCAACTCCTACGACAAGCTTTATCAAAATAACTATCCCCCTTTATTTGACCAAATCAGAAAAGATCTAGAAGCCTGGAAAAAGCACCAAATATCATGGTTTGGAAGGATAGTGTCCATAAAAATGAATATCCTGCCCAGGCTACTATACCAGTTCCAAACCCTCCCAATCTTAATTCCGCAAGCAGTATTAAAAAGTCTCCAATCCCAAATCCTCCAATTTATATGGAATGACAAAAAACCCAGAGTCCCAAGATCGGTCTTGCTTGCGTCAAAGGGGAGAGGAGGATTGGGGGTTCCTGATATAGTCAAGTATTACCAAGCGGCACAACTGAAGCAGGCTGTGATGTGGAACTGTGATCCGGACTTAGCCGCCTGGCTGGAAATAGAGGCCCACTACGCGCATCGCAGCCCCCTTCAGTCAGCAATGTGGACCCCTGACAGCAACAGGTCAGGCTCCCAAAAATTTGATCTAGGAGCAATGAGATGCACGTGGAGTATATGGCTGAAAAGCAAAGGGAAGTATGGTCTGATAGCATCCCCTTCCCGGCTCATCCCACTCTTCGGGAACCCAAACTTCCCACCAGGGTGCTCCCCAAGACAATTCGACCAATTTCAAGGTCATAACATTAAGCTGGTTGCTGATCTGCTGAAGAAAGAGGAAATCTTGACTTATCAAGAGCTCAAAAACAAATATCAATTCCATGACCTACACTTATTCAAGTTTCTGCAGGTCCGCCACTTCCTACAAGCACTATCACCAGCAGCAAAATTCCCCCCACTCACCAAATTTGAATCTATATGCATCAAAAACAGATATATGAGAGGCCTGATATCTGAGATCTACAAGTGCCTGGAGCTAGGATCTCAGGATCCTATGCACCGATATATGCAAAAATGGTCAGAAGACCTACAGATAGATATAGATCAGGAAGACTGGGCGGAGATCTGGGAACAAGCCAAAAAAACATCAATATGCACGATAACAAAAGAGAATATCTATAAAATTATGTATCAGTGGTACCTGACTCCAGTCAGACTGAGCCAAATCTACCCCGGCACATTAGACCTCTGCTGGCGGGGATGTGGTCAAAAGGGGGACATGGCCCATATTTGGTGGTCATGTCCAGAGATCCAGAAGTACTGGAGTATGATCCAGACACTGGTGGAGGACACAACGGGACTTATTCTCCTGACCGACCCGCTGACCCTGGTGCTGGGCAAACCTATGGAAGATACCCCCCCCCCCCGATGTCAAGACTCATCACGGCCATATTAACAGCAGCCAGGTGCTCAATTGCAGCTGCCTGGAAGCATATCAAACCCCCCTCAAGGACTATCGTGATCAGAAGAATCAACGAGGTAATGTTAATGGAGAAGCTCACGGCCATGCTCCAGAAAAAGGTACCCCAATTCCAGAATACCTGGGAGCCCTGGCTAGGGAGATAAAACTAGAGAAGAATAGACTGAGGCTGACCCAAAGCGGGAAAATACGCCGCACTCTTGAGCCAGGGAAATAGACATGGCCTCAACCCCTCCCCCCCGTTCCCCCCCCCCTACCAGTCCCTCCACCCCCCCTCCCCTGTGAGTGCTCCCTTCTCCCCTCTTCCCCCCCCCCCTCCCCCTCTTTCTTTTTCACCCCTTTCTCCTTCTGCGGAAAATGAGAAAAAGACATTGGTCACGATGTACAACTATCTTGGGCTCAAGACAGAAATGTATGTAAAATTTTGTTTGAAGAAATGACCAATAAAAGAAATTGTTACAAAAAAAAAGAGAGGGACGCATGGAAGGGTAGGAGAGGGACGCACAAGAGAGGGACGCGTGGAAGGGTAGGAGAGGGACGCACAAGAGAGGGATGCGTGGAAGGGTAGGAGAGGGACGCGCGGAAGGGCAGGAGAGGGACGCAGAGAAGGGCAGGAGAGGGAAGTAGAGAAAGGCAGGCGAGGGACGCACACAAGGGCAGAAGAGGGACGTGTGGAAGGGCAAGAGAGGGACGCGCAGGAGAGGGACGCAGGGAGTGGCAGGAGAGGGAAGCGTAGCAGAGTCGCAGGGAGGGGCAGGAGAGGGACGCATATGACAGGGACGCGTGGAAGGACAGGAGAGGGACGCGCAAGAGAGGGATGCGTGGAAGGGTAGGAGAGGGGCGCGTGGAAGGGCAAGAGAGGAACGCGCAAGAGAGGGATGCATGAAAGAGCAGGAGAGGGACATGCAGGAGAGGGACGCATGGAAGGACAGGAGAGGGACGCGCCGGAGAGGGACGCATGGAAGGGCAGGAGAGGGACATGCAGGAGAGGGACGCATGGAAGGACAGGAGAGGGACGCGCCGGAGAGGGACGCATGGAAGGGCAGGAGAGGGACATGCAGGAGAGGGACGCATGGAAGGGCAGGAGAGGGACATGCAGGAGAGGGACACATGGAAGGACAGGAGAGGGACACGTGGACAGGAGAGGGATGCATGGAAGGACAGGAGAGGGACACGCAGGAGAGGGATGCATGGAAGGGCAGGAGAGGGACGCATGGAAGTGCAGGAGAAGAACACATGGAAGGACAGGAGAGGGACGCATGAAAGGGCAGGAGAGGGATGCATGAAAGGGAAGGAGAGGGACGCATGGAAGCGCAGGAAAGGGACGCATGGAAGTGCAAGAGAGGGACGCATGAAAAGGCAGAAGGATGCATGAAAGGGGAGGAGAAGGACACATGTCAGGGCAGGAGAGGGACACGTAGGAGAGGGACATGTAGGAAATGGGATGCATGGAAGGGCAGGAGAGGGACACATGGAAAGGCAGGAGAGGGATGAACAGGAGAGGTAAGCATGGAAGGGCAGGAGAGGGACGCATGGAGCGCAGGAGAGGGATGCATGGAAGCGCAGGAGAGGGACGCATGGAAGCGCAGGAGAGGGACACATGGAAGCGCAGGAGAGGGACGCATGGAAGCGCAGGAGAGGGACGCATGGAAGCGCAGGAGAGGGACGCATGGAAGCGCATGAGAGGGATGCATGGAAGCGCAGGAGAGGGACGCATGGAAGGACAGGAGAGGGACGCATGGAAGGACAGGAGAGGGACGCATGGAAGCGGAGGAGAGGGACACATGGAAGCGCAGGAGAGGGACGCATGAAATGACAGGAGAGGGACGCGCCGGAGAGGGACGCGCCGGAGAGGGACGCATTGAAGGACAGGAGAGGGACACGCAGGAGAGGGACGCATGGAAGGACAGGAGAAAAACGCATGGAAGGACAGGAGAGGAACATGCAGGAGAGGGAAGCATGGAAGGACAGGAGAGGGACACGCAGGAGAGGGATGCATGGAAGCGCAGGAGAGGGACGCATGGAAGGACAGGAGAGGGACATGCAGGAGAGGGACACATGGAAGGACAGGAGAGGGACACGCAGGAGAGGGACGCATGGAAGCACAGGAGAGGGACGCATGGAAGGACAGGAGAGGGACACACAGGAGAGGGATGCATGGAAGTGCAGGAGAGGGACGCATGGAAGGGCAGGAGAAGAACGCATGGATCGGCAGGAGAGGGACTCACAGGAGAAAAACGCATGGAAGGACAGGAGAGGGACACGCAGGAGAGGGACGCATGGAAGCACAGGAGAGGGATGCATGGAAGGGCAGGAGAGGGACACAGAAGAGGGACGCATGGAAGGACAGGAGAGGGACACGCAGGAGAGGGACGCATGGAAGCACAGGAGAGGGACGCATGGAAGGACAGGAGAGGGACACACAGGAGAGGGATGCATGGAAGTGCAGGAGTGGGACGCATGGAAGGGCAGGAGAAGAACGCATGGATGGGCAGGAGAGGGACACACAGGAGAGGAACGCATGGAAGGGCAGGAGAAGGACGCATGGAAGGGCAGGAGAGGGACATAGGAGAGGGACGCATGGAAGGGCAGGAGAAGGACGCATGGAAGGGCAGGAGAGGGACACAGGAGAGGGACGAATGGAAGGGCAGGAGAAGAACGCATGCTTGCTGAGTATACCACCAGGTATACCACTCGAGAATAGACAATCTAAATGATTAAATCTCCTTTAATAAATGGTGAAGTAAACTGAACATGGACCCGTGTGAGCCCTCAGAGACAGTGATGTCTAGTATATTGACTCGTTTCAACAAAGAGGCAGGTAACTGCAACAATGTAGCAGCAGTAAATTCTTGTTTCATGAGTAAGTTAATGCACGTCCTGCCCCTGCATGCGCATGCATGTGAATGATCGCCGACGCGCGCGTTTCGCGTAATACCGCTTAAATGTGCCCTGACTCACACGGGTCCATACCTGGTGGTATACTCTGCAAGCACCACGCATGTACATATATATTTGGATTTTGGATCTCTCTCCTAGTACCACAAGAGTTCTTTTTCAGACCATTTTCCAAGAACCCCCCTGGTAGTTCATACTTGGAACTTATTTGGGGACATTTGGTCATCTGTCTAAGTTTATATCTATAGATTTAGACAAATATCTATATGGCTACCTATTATTACCAGAGCCACGTGGAGCCTTCTCCCGTGTTACACTGATTGATCAGCTGTTCCGATGTGACTCTGAAATTCTATGTCCACTCATCAGAGCCCATATATTTAGCTCATTAGATTGTTTAAATTCATATTGGGACTCTGGAGGCATTTTCTATTGTTATCACAATCCAATATCTTTAGGATCGTGATTCTTCCTATTATCCAATTGTGATAGTGTCTGGCGACCATCTGTTATCACCCCCCCTAACATTCACAAGTACTTATTCGGGGATATTATGATCAACTACCAGAACACACACATTTAGGTTCTAACTACCATTTGTACTATTGGGAATTATTCCTGGTTCACCCCAACTATTAACGGTAACCATCTTTAATGAACCCCTCATCAAGTTCATTTCCAGAACCTACCTGGGGACTATTTTCATCAATCTCTAATTTTACATATTAAAAGCATATACCATTACATATAGGGTTATGAATTACACTATTGGGAAACTGTCCTAGTGTCTCTAATTGTTTGGGTCTCTCATTACCCATTACTATACCACCATGAGACCTTGGTACACCAGTGTATACAGTTACTATCACTCATATCCTTAGTGTTTATCAGCCCTAGTATTATGCTTGAGGTGAGGGTCGCTTTACATACCCGTATATTTTAATTACCGTGTTCACCTACCTTGGGAACATATGATCAACATTGTTTCATCCAGATCAATCTTATTTAGTATATGAGTGACTGATACATTTTGGTCATCATACAATATTAGTAGTTGATCCAGAGTACATCCTTAGCACTCGAACTAGGATCTCAGCTGCATCACAGTGTTTTTAACACCCATTATTTTAGTCTCTTGGTTGACATTAAAGATTATTTTAATTAATCTATCTTGACACAATGAGCTGAGTGCCAACACTACGTCTCTTTTTCTTGTTCCTCGTTCTGATACTTATTTACTTAGCGGTGCACCGCTGATAACATACACATTTCAACGCTGAAGCGGGGGTACTTTGTGCAGGTCACAAAGGTAGAACGGTGGAAGAAGTGGAAATTCTCTTATAGATAAGTTAAAATGGTTAAGGTTTTTTTGATTCCTATTTTTGTCTATTTAAGTTTTATATTTCCTCCCCCTGCAGAAATTACTGTTACTTTATGTAGCCCATGGACCCCCACCCAATCTCACATCGGGTACCCTAGGGTGTGTGTTGCTCTGGCTACATGTCTGAGTGTGGTGCATACCTGCTGGCAACAGGAGGGCCTGAGTCTCCCGCGGTGACATGGGGTACAACAGGACAGGTTTCTGGGGTTGTGCCTTTGTTCTCCTCAATGGTGCAGCGCCTCCATCTGTAGCAGGCCCCAGGGATATGGGGTGGAATCCCTACCGCTGAATCCCCTCCCAGGGACGAGAGATTCCAATCTCACACACTGTCTCTTTTCAAGCAGAACTCTTTATTTAAGTTCTCAGCAGCAGCGTACAGCAGGTACAGCAGTCACTCTCAGCCGGCTGTTTCCCTTCAGGATGACCGCCTGACACCACCCTGGGCCTAGGGCACCCAGAATGGGTCTAGCTCTTCCCCTGCCCCCTAGGCAGGGCATGAGGTATTTGGTCCACCTATGTCCCTATAGGTCTATCAGCTCCACTCCTCTCACTAGCTAACTCATAATCAACTCAACCTTCACACAAACACACACACACACACACACTAAATAGGAAATGACACTGCTCTAAGTAGCTTCAGCAGGCACCGCCCCTGTGTCTCTTGATTGGACACAGAGTCAGGTGACCTACCTTCACTGTCTCAGGGTAATGTCTGAAGCAGGAAAAATCCATAATTACTCCTGGCAAACCTGCCCTTACACAGGGATTACTGCCAGGAGGAGAGTAGAAATATAGCCCATAAATTTACCAGGGCTACACTTATATAGCCTTTTTTCCAATTGCTCTGGGGAAATCGTTTGAACGTGTTAAAGCGAGACATTACTTATTTGTCGAGAGAGAAAGGCGGTTTGGGAATGGTGAACCCTGAATTATTTTTTTCCTCTCATTTTTGTATGTTTTAATTTGCAAAATGTTCTCAACAGAGATGACCAGTTTTGGCATATATATTTTAGGAAGTGGGTGTCTCCCATTCAAAACTGGCTGGATAGCAAACATGTTAAAATAATTATTGTAAAAGGTGTATATATTCCAAAATAAATGAGGATTATGTACAAATTCCTAAATATATGTAAAATAACTGCTCTGGAAATTACTTCTGTTCCCAGGAATACATTGTACTGGGTAGTACTGAGCAGAATGTGTGTCACACAATTAGATCTGAAACACTGTGATATAGAGGACCAGAAAGAGGCCTTACAGAATCTATTAGACCCGAGAATCCCTCTTGGGTTTCAGGATCCCGTCTGGGTGACTTTCCATGGGCGTCTTTATGTAAGAGCAAATGTAAAATATAAAAACATAGCGGATAGGAACTGCCCCCGAGGTTCCTGTGCTGGGATCTTGGAGACGATGGAGCACCTCCTCCTGGAGTGCCCCTACGCAGTGGAGATGTGGGAGGACATGGCCGCCTCATTACAGATGCCAGATTTAAAGGGTCAAAACTATTGTGAGATAGTGTACGGTGTGTTTAGGGATCACTTGCAGGGTTACAGCGGTAGCACAGGGGTGTTAATCAATGCACTTGTGAAATATAGGCTGTGGATCACCCGCAGTCTTCTCCCCACAGAGCGGGATCTCGTGCCTGTTACCTGTGCAGGGGAACAGGTTATAGAGCAGGTAAAGAAAATAAAGCAGGGGGAGAGAGACAGGTGGGATACAAAGTCCTGGGGGGGAAGATGGGCTGGTGTCAGATATGTGTGGAAATATTTTCTGTATACAGTGTAAATAAGATGTAAAATTGTATATTTTAATTTAAGTTTGTTGCTTTTGTATTGATATGTTTGTAAATATGTTTTGTTTTATACAAATAAAAAATAACCTGCAGCACATATACACCCAGGACTGTGTGAGCCTGTCCCTGATACTCTGCAGTCAGGAGGTAATGGGGAAGGGGGGGATCCTGGTATAGCAGCCGTTGTAGCCCCCCCCCCCCCCCACTGTCGGCAGCCCTGATAAAAGGTGATACCAGTCCTGATTTGTATGGACCACTAAGTGTTTTAACCATTTCATATCAGGCCCCTGTTAGAAAACGTATTAATGAGCTCTCTGCAATTAATTCTTGCAGCACTAACCAATGACATTGTGATTATTACCCCGAGGATAATTTAGTGTGTGTTGGCGGTTGTCCTGTAGGAGTTTAATTGTGACATGGTCCATTATGTAACTGTAATGACCTCTTTGTAAGGTATTAATGCCATTATAAACTGCTCTCAGTAATAAATGAAGTGATTTACATATTACTGTTTAACCGAACAGACACAGCGAGACATTCAAAGCGTAATGTAACTTTAAATAGCGGGGGTGGGGCCTGACACTCATTGGCTAGAAGCGTTCTAATAGGCTGCTTCACATTGTAAAGGGGCGGAGCCACACCTCTGCCTCAGATGTTTAAAAGGAAGCTGCGAAATGTTAACCACTTTAATGCCAAGGCAAGTATCGCATTGTCACGCATAGGGAAAAGATCACAAACCAGGACTGTGTGATCCTGTCCCTGATACTCTGCAGTCAGGAGGTCACCCTTGCAGAGAGGCTGTGTCTGGTTGAGCTCCCACTAGGGGCTCAGCGTGGCCTCAGACCCAGGAGGGGGGGGGGTGGTGCTGGGGCAGGTGAACCTGGGAACCCCAGGGGCTGTGGCCTGGAAGTTACTGACACTGAGGATCTTCTGCAAACGGAAAGAGAATTGAGGAGAATTCAGAGAGAAAAGACGAGAGAGAAAGAGATTGCTGAGCAGGAAGGAATGGAGGAAGAGACACAGGGAACGGGTGAGGTGCTGGTTCTGTCCGGGGAAAGTAACATGCAAACCCAGAGCAGTAAATCCCAGCACCAAAGTAATGTTATAACAGAGGGCAAAAAGAAAAGAGAGGCTGAGCTGGAAAAGAGGAGGCGGGCGGCAAGAGAGCGCAGGCGGGCGGCAAGAGAGCGCAGGCGGGCGGCAAGAGAGCGCAGGCAGACAAACAAGCCTTATAGCAAAGTGCCCAAACACAGTGCAGAGGCTGAATGTGCTAAGGGAAGAGAGGCTGAGAGTCCTCAGCACATGGAAACTGAGGCTGATAGCCTCCTACATGGGGTGATTGCAGCAGGAGACAGTCAGGAGGCAAACACAGGTACATTGCAGACAGCAGCGGAAGCAGAAACAATGGAAAGAGACCCAGGGAAACTTTCTTCTCACTCAGAGCCCATTGCAATAAACTCTGAAGAGGCAATGGAGCTAAACTGTGAGCCAGAAAGGGTTAACGCCCTGACAGATACACAGATTACACAGGTACCTGAAACCAGCACTGCTAACCTGGAACAACTTTCAGCTGCTGAGACACACACAGAGGCTGCAGGGAGACGCGCACAGGGGCTGCAGGGAGACGCACAGAGGCTGCAGGGAGACGCACAGAGGCTGCAGGGAGACGCACAGAGGCTGCATGGAGATTCACAGAGGCTGCAGGGATACGCACACAGAGGCTGCAGGGAGACGCACAGAGGCTGCAGGGAGACGCGCACAGGGGCTGCAGGGAGACGCGCACAGGGGCTGCAGGGAGACGCACAGAGGCTGAAGGGAGACGCACAGAGGCTGCAGGGAGACGCACAGAGGCTGAAGGGAGACGCGCAGAGGCTGCAGGGGAATCAGATTGCCAGAGAGGGGAATTCTCACTGAGAGAAGAAAAACAGCAGGAAACAGCGGAACCAAGTCTCCACGAAGCCCCAGATGCAGAAGCAACTAAGAATTCCCAGGAGGCACCATCTCCTCAAAACATCAACAGGATGGAGGTGGAAAACCCCACATGATCCACTATCATAGGTACAACAGTTACCTCAAAGACAGACAGTAACAGTGAAATAACTATAGCTTCACCGGATATGGAGATGAGGCTGCCTTCCAACAAAAGGGGGTCATCGCCTGGCAAAGGGAAAATGAAGGGGAAAAAGCACAAATAGAGGACATGTGGAGTGTAACAACATCCACTCAGAATGACACATCCCTCCCTCACCCATTTAAAAGTAGGGTCTTTAAATGTCAATTCCATAAAAACCAGGAAAAGAAGATCGCTGGCATATAGCGCTTTCAAGGACCTAGACTTTGACTTTTTATTCCTGCCGGAAACCAAACTTTCGTCCCTTAGAGAAATGTCGGCAGTTTCCGCGGAATGGACAAGTGGTGCATCATTTTGTCCTACGGCCCTGACCTGTGTGATGGGGTGGGGTTTCTATTCAAGGGATATGACTTCCACTGTGAAAAAGTGATTGACTTGAGCCCAGGCCGATGTCTTATCCTAGATGTGTCGTTCCAGAATGTCAAGCACAGATTAATTAATGTGTATGGTTACCAAACGAAAAAACAACGAAGGGATTTGTTTGGTTTGGTTAAACCTTTTTTATTTACATCCAAATGTCTCGTTCTAGGGGGTGATTTTAATTGTGTGACCTCGAATCTAGACCGTGGCAGTGGTAGAGCAGTATTGGAATATGATATAGTGTTCCTAAATGATATGTGTAAACAGGCTAATTTAAGTGATGTCTATAGATTTCACAACCCAAATACTCCAGGATACACATATGTATGTGGGGAGAGAAAAACCAGAAAAGACAGATTATATGTTAGGAGCAATGTAAATACTGCCAGCTGCAGATTATCACCTATAGAATATTCTGACCATGCTATTCTACAAATAACCCTACACTTAGATTCCTCTGTGATTCTAGGTCGCAGTGTTTGGAAGCTGAACTCCTCCATGTTACAGGAGGAGACTGTAAGAGAAAGTTTCCTACAGTTCTTCAAGGACTGCGTATCCACACAAGTTCTGTATCCCAATATAGTGCATTGGTGGGAGGTCACTAAAAAAGACATTAAAAGTTTTTTTTTAAAGAAAACCTCAGGTCTAACAAACCAGGCGAGGTACAAGAAATATTTGGTCCTCCGCTCTAAATGCTGCAACTATATACGGGAATGCAGAATGGCCAAGAAGTGAATTCTGAGCTGTATAGGTGTGTTAAGGAAAGTATGAGGTTATTACAATATGAACGGTTATCCTCTTTAACAAACGAGAAGGATTTTGGTGGCTGTGGGATTTATTCACCAGATCCGTTTGAAAATTGTAAAACCAGAACTAAAAAGAAGGTTATATGTGGCCTAAAAGATGCACAGGGTGTGTGTGTAACTAGTAAAGATGAGATGCTTAACGTCACTGAATACTATGCAGAGTTTTTTTAGCCAAAAACCTATTGATCCTGTAGAAATGGGCAATTATCTGGTATCTATTAACGTCCCATCAGTTTCTGAGGATGATCTGATAGGCTTAGACTCCCCAATCACAGCAAGGGACGTGTCTAATGCAATTAAGACACTCTCAGATAATAAAACCCCCGGGGCAGATGGAATCACTGCTGAATTTTATAAAGTTTTCCGTGAGGTTTTAGCTGAAATATTGGCAAACGTTTATAATGCTTCTCTGGGAGGGATAGGTCTCTCTCAATCTCAGCGTGAATCCCTGTTAACCTTATTATATAAGAAAGGGGATCCGAAAGATTTAAAAAGTTGGTGACCAATTGCCTTACTAAACAATGATTATAAAATCTTAGCGAAGATCCTTATAAATCGGATGAGTAACATCGCTAAGAAGGTGATAACGAGTTCCCAATCCTGTGCCATTAAGGGAAGGAACATCGCTAACAATTTAATTACCATCAGGGAGATGTTTGAGATGGGCAAGAATGGAGGTCTATCAGGGTATCTGTTAAATCTTGACCAGGCCAAAGCCTTCGATAGGGTGGATCATGATTATCTTTTTAAAACTCTGGAAAGATATGGTTTCCCAGATACCTTTGTGGAGAAACTGGCTCTGCTGTATGAAGGAGCTTATGGAAGACCGGTCATTAATGGCTGGGTGGGGGAATCTTTTCCCATAAAGTCGGGTGTTAGACAGGGCTGCCCGCTGAGCCCCCTATTATACATCTTCTCCATAGACCCCTTGTTAAGACACCTGGAGCAGAACAGTCACATCCAAGCCGTACCCTGTGAGGGTTCCCAACACGAGGGGCGAGTTAAGTGCCAGGCGTATGCAGGCGACGTTTGTATTTATGTCGCCTCAAAAAGTTCATTTGAAGGTATTAACCAGGAAATAAATACTCAAATGTTTCCAACTCCCTGGTGAATCAGGATAAGTCTGTGGCCTGCTGGTTAGGAAAAGAGGAAACCCCCTTTATTCTACCTGAGGATATTCAGACAGACAATGCCTCTTTTAAAGTTTTAGGGATTTATTTTGGAAAAGAGAATTCCACCATTCACAACTGGAAGGAGAAACTGAACATCTGTAAGGTAAAGGTAGAACGGTGGAAGAAGTGGAAATTCTCTTTTAGAGAAAAAGTTAAAGTGATTAAGGATTGTTTGATACCTATTTTTGTGTATTTAAGTTTTGTATTTCCTCCCCCTACGGAAATTACTGTTACTTTATATAGCTTTTTTTTCCAATTGCTCTGGGGAAATCGTTTGAACGTGTTAAAGCGAGACATTACTTATTTGCCGAGAGAGAGAGGCGGTTTGGGAATGGTGAACACTGTGTATTATTTTTTCTCTCTCATTTTTGAATGTTTTAATTTGCAGAATTTTCTCAACAGAGATGACCAGTTTTGGCATATATATTTTAGGAAGTGGGTGTCCCCCCTTAAAAACTGACTAGATGGCAAACCTGTTAAAAGAATTATTGTAAAAGATGTATATATGCCAGAATATATGAGGATTACGTACAAATTCCTAAATATATGTAAAATAACTGCTCTGGAAATTACTTCTGTTCCCAGGAATACATTGTACTGGGTAGTACTGAGCAGAATATGTCACACAATTAGATGTAAAACACTGTGATATAGAGGACCAGAAAGAGGCCTTACAGAATCAATGAGACCCGAGAATCCCTCTTGGGATTCAGGATCCCGTCTGGGTGACTTTCCATGGGCGTCTTTATGTAAGAGCAAATGTAAAATATAAAAACATAGCGGACAGGAACTGCCCCCGAGGTTCCTGTGCTGGGATCTTGGAGACGATGGAGCACCTCCTCCTGGAGTGCCCCTACGCAGTGGAGATGTGGGAAGACATGGCCGCCTCATTACAGATGCCAGATTTAAAGGGTCAAAACTATTGTGATATAGTGTACGGTGTGTTTAGGGATCACTTGCAGGGTTACAGCGGTAGCACAGTGGTGTTAATCAATGCACTTGTGAAATACAGGCTGTGGATCACCCGCAGTCTTCTCCCCACAGAGCGGGATCTCGTGCCTGTTACCTGTGCAGGGGAACAGGTTATAGAGCAGGTAAAGAAAATAAAGCAGGGGGGGGGGAGAGACAGGTGGGATATAAAGTCCTGGGGGGGAAGATGGGCGGGTGTCAGATATAAGTGTGTAATTATTTTCTGTATACCGTGTAAATATTCTGAAAACATTGTATATTGTAATTTAAGTTTGTTGCTTTTGTATTGATACAGTATGTTTGTAAATATATAAATAAAAAATACCCTACATTACACATAACCCCAGGACTGTGTGAGCCTGTCCCTGATACTCTGGATGGGGTAACACTAAATGCACAGGTCCTCAGTCCCCACTGAATGAATCCTGACCTTGGCCTCATAGGGGAAGTGCAGATTTGCCAGTGGCGCCTCCATTATAAAAGTTTGCACAAGTTTATAAATAAAAGAATAATCATATCTAGAGATGGAATTATCTCACGTTAATTACACCCTCTGGAATAGCGATCCATCACTAGGGCATCTATTATTTATCAGAATACACAATGAGTCTAATTGGTTTCAACTCAGCTATTCAAAACATCCAGAGGAAAAGTCTTGAGATAATATATTACGGAAGCAGGAGATAATAACTGAGTTGTGCAGTCCTAGAGGTGAGGGGAGGTATGTTGGAGTTCACTCTGTGATAGAGAGGGGAGGTGTAAATTGATATCCCAATAGGGATTTCGGGTAAGGTAAACCACATAATATGATTTTCCTAGGAGCCACAATTAAGATGGCTGCTGCCACAAGGGACCTCTGTGTTACATTTTCTGTGCATTTCAGTGACACAACATGAGTGATGATAAAGTGGAGAAGCAAAAGGGAGGGACTGTTGTTGTGCGAGAGAAGGAAAATACACAGGTTCTAATGAGCGTTCTCCTAAGCACACCGTGTCTCAGGAGGCTGGGCCCTTAAACTCTCCCTGCAGGGGCGAGCGAGAGAAAGTGCTGCATTCTTAGCCTGCGTTGCTAGGATACCAGAGCATCACTAAGGCATCTCAGCCTACTTAGGCCTGAGTGTCCACGGCAAGGAACCTGAAACATTCCCGGCCTCACTTTGTGAAACAGGAAATTATCCAAACTCCCCATCTGTCAATCTCTCTGTGAGGGTACCCCACAGCTCTGTCCTGGGCCCTCTTCTCTATTCTCTTTACACACTCTCTCTAGGTGACATAATCACACCTCTTGGGTTCAAATATCACTTCTATGCTGATGACACAAATTTACTTTTCAACCCCTGACCTTACACCTGCTGTACAGATCAAAGTTCCTGAATTTGTTTCAGCTATATCATCCTGGATGGCCCTCCGCCGACTCAAACTTAACATATCCAAGACGGAGCTCCTCATACGTCCTCCCAAACCTGGCACTACTGCCTCCTTCTGCATTACTGTTGGCAGAACTATCATACACACAGTATCACAAGCACGCTGCCTGGGGGTCACATTTGACTCCTTACTCACATTCTCCTCTCACATTTACAATGTAGTGAAAACATGTCATATTTTCTCCATAACATTGCAAAGATACGTACTTTCCTGTCGCTCAACTGCTAAAACTCTAACGCAGGCCCTCATTCTCTCCCGTCTCGACTACTGTAACCTTCTACAGTCCGGCCTTCCCCTGTTATCCGATGTCCGTTATGTAGATGGTCACTACCCCCAGCCAGTTCCACATATACCACGTTGTCTTAATAAAAAGAGGGGGGGGGGAGATCAAGCCATTCCCCCGCTATTGTTCCACACACAAGTGGTCCAACCGTAAAGCCCTGCAAACAACGCCCCTGATGCATCGAACAGTTGCAAGTCTCCATCCCATACAGTCTTGTATTCCAACTGATCGGCCGTTATAACGCACCCTTTATAAATCCTCCTTGTGGTCCTTTTGTATGTTTACGAAATTATCCAGTACACCAACACCATATGTGCCTGTAAAGAGAGAGCCTGCTGTCTGGGGAACATGTGCACCGTGTCCACCAAGTGGCCCACCGGAGACTGGAGCATCCTAAGCACCCACTTCTTTACCCTCAGACCTGATGTCATCATAACCCGCAGCATACCGCGCTGCACCCTAGGGATCCTATACCCTCGCCCCAGGATCTATAGTGATGCCTAGCAAAGAGATAACCGTACATGGGTCCTTTGTCTTGTAATGAAAATGTTCAGGGGCACCCAATTTTAACCACAAGTGTAGCAGCCCAAACGCTCCCGACTCCTTCTTGGGGAATTACCCCCCCAAAAAAGGGGGGTATCCACCAATCATGCCATCTGGGAAAACCCCCAGTTACTGTCATCATCTAACAGATTGTAGGGCTGAAACAAATATACCCCTTTCTGATATTATCCCCATGGTTCCTAAGCCTGATTGCTCTTTTTGAAGTAACTGCATATATCGTTGTATCAATGGGAGACTCGGAAGTATGTAACCTGCGGCCTTAGTACTGCCGAAATTACCCTCCATACCTCCAGTATTCAGTACTGTATGCTGATCTAAACACTAAGGGGCCTATTCACAAAGCAGTGATAAAATCAGTGCGTTGTGGTACGACTTTGCATTGATTTATCGCGCACTAAAACACCAGCGCACAAACGGTATTCACGAAGAATGAACGCCATTTTAAAAAATCATACGACCAGGTTTTTTTTATCAGTGCTATCGCGCTATAAATCCTGGAAGAGCTGAATGGAGATGCTGGGTCTCTATGCACGGCTCTTATAGGCGATCGTACAGTTCAAATATTAATTGTAATTATAGTGTACATGAGATGGGGGTCTCCTGAGCTGAACCGCATTGATTTCAGCTTCAGGGACCCCCTACTTCCCGAGATACAGACCCCATTATGGAGTGCCGGTAACCCCTGTGGTTTTTTTTTTTCAACTTTTTATTTTCTTCATTTTTCAAACATACAACAGTATTAAAACATATTTTGACATGTGTCAACTTGGTCTGCCATATGTACCTACTCACGCTGATACACATTAAACGTAGACTCGGGGGGGGGCGACACATTAGGAGAGACACATGAGGGAGGGGGGGAGGGTGACACAGGGGAGAAAAGATGGGGTAGGGGGTGTGGGGGGGAGGGGGGTTTGACCCTTATTCCACAGCCTCTGGTTTTGCTTTGGACCTGCTCCTCTCTTGCTTTTCTACCCCGTTATGGGCGTTCCTATTTTTTTTTCCAGCACATCACGCGCCCACTCTATCCCCTTTACATGGAGCTCTTACCGCCTGTACTCGCCCCTGTTACGCGTTATAGGAGAACTCACCTTGCACTATTGCAGCCAAGTGGTGGCATTGCTCACCCCTACAATGTCAGTCTGCGCCAGCCAGGGGAACCAGACTTTTTGAAAATTTGAGCCAGTGTCATTGACCAAACTTGTCAATTTCTCCATCTGGCAGACGAACCAAATTCTGTTTCGAATCTTTTCTAACAATGGGGTTGTGTTTTGCTTCCACAATGTTGCTTTCTCACACCTCATTGCAGTCGCAAAATGGGTGACCAATTTGTTTCCTGCTCTCGACAGGCCCTCTAGTGGCATATTTAAAAGAAATAGCCAAGGATCTAGAGGAATTTCGAGGCCCAAAATCCTCTTTAACCAAATCTGAATTTGTTCCCAGATCGGGCGCAATCGAGGGCAAGACCACAGCATGTGCAGCAGGTCCCCAGGCTCTCCACATTGTCTAGGACACAAGGGGGAGTAACCCGGTACAAATTTAGATAACCTAACTGGAGTGAGATACCACCTCATTAACACTTTATATGAGTTCTCCTTTAATGTCGTACAGATCGAGGTTTTTGCTACCGCCTCAAGTATGTCTGTCCAGTCCTCGTCCTCTAGTGTCTCCCCTAGATCTCTCTCCCATTGGGTCATGCAGTCAAGTCGTTGTCTGCTTCCATCTCCAGGATCGATCACCTCTTTGTACAATCTAGATATAAGTCCCGGTGTATTGTGTCCACGTGCACAGAGCATTAAAAAATTCGTCACTTTAGGACGGTTAGTGTGTTTGGTGTAAAATGCCCGGATCTGGAGGTATCTAAAGAATTCTGTGTTTGGAATGCCTTTGTCGGACTGAATTTGCGTAAATATTTTAATAGTGATTCTGCCTTCCAGATTCTTCAGCCTCCCGTACCCACTCTGTTTCCAGAGTATAAAGTGTCCCTCGTCCATCCCAGGAGCAAAATCGGGATTTCCAAATAATGGGGTCATCAGCGAGCTCCGATTGGTTAGGGCGCATTTAAATTTGGTGGCTTCCCAAACCGCAAATGAGTTAGTCATTGAGGACAGTGGTCTCGAGATCTTCTTTAATCTAATTTTTGGGTACCAAATTAGGTTATGAATGTCCAATGGGTCACACAGTTCACTCTCCTGCTCCACCCATCTACGTAATTTTGGATCTGTGTGCCATTGAATAATTTGGCTCAATTGTGCCGCTTTATAGTACGAGAACAAGCAAGGTACCGCCAGTCCGCCTGCTGTTTTGGGCTTTATCAGTGTTGTTGCTGGTATCCTAGCTTTCTTGTTGTTCCAGATAAATTTAAAGATCTGGGCCTGTATGTCTCTAATGTTTGCTCTATCTATGGGTATGGGGAGTGTCTGGAAAAGGTATAGTAGTCTGGGCAGAAGGTTCATTTTAATGCTGTAAATTCTTCCAATCCAGGAGATACCATATGACGCCCATTCCTTCAGCTCCCTTCTCAAGGATTGTAAGAGTTTAGGATAGTTTGCCTTATATAACAACTTAACCTCCTTGGTGAGATTAACTCCTAGGTATTTAATCACCTTGGGTTGCCAATTTAAATTAAAGTTAATCTCTATTAGTTTTTCGGTGGTTTTGGGGAGGTTCAGGTTCAGGGCCTCCGATTTTGCTTGGTTTATTTTAAACCCTGAAATCAAATTGAACTTATCCAGGAGGTCAAAGAGGTTGGGTAGAGAGACCAGAGGCCTCGACAATGTCAGGATAACATCATCCGCATATAACGCGGTTTTGTACTCCTGAGATTGAATTTGAATTCCTGTGATGTCTTTATTACTGCGAATATGGGCTGCTTGTGGTTCCATGCAGAGGGCGAACAGCAGGGGCGAGAGTGGGCAGCCCTGCCTTGTACCACTTTTAATTTGCAGTGAGCCTGACGGGTACCCCTGGTGGATTACCCGCGCTGTTGGGTTTGTGTACAGCACTTTGATTGCCCAAGATACTATGTCCCCCATTCCAAATGCTGCAAGCGTGGCATCCAGGTAGGGCCAGTCAATTCTATCAAAGGCTTTTTCTGCATCTAAGCTTACTATTATTCCCGGGATCTTGTTGGAATTAATATATTCTATGGTATCGATTATCCTCCTAGTATTATCGGCCGCTTGCCTACCTGTGATAAAGCCAACTTGATCTGGGTGAATCAGCCTAGGCAGAATCGAACTCAATCTATTGGCCAGTAATTTGGAGTAAATTTTAATATCTGAGTTAATCAAAGATGTCAGCCTATAGCTTGGGCAATTGGTAGGGTCTTTTCCCTGCTTATGAATCACCGAGATGGACGCCTGCAGCATCATGTCTGAGAAGGAACCCCCTGCTAAAATGTGATTAAACATCCTTATTAAGTGCGGGGACAGAATTCCTATATATTTTTTATAGTACAGATTAGAGAATCCGTCTGGGCCCGGAGCCTTTGCAGGTTTAAGAGTAGCAACTACTTCTTGTAGTTCCTCCGCTGTGAACTCCTTCCCAAGGAACTCTCGCTCCAACCTCGTTATCTTTGGCAAATCTGCTTCAGCTAAAAATGTACCTAAAGCTTTACTCGTTTTAGCGTTGTGTCTCACCTTCTGGCCATCATTCAATCCTGCGTAATATGCTCTAAACTCCTCAACTATGTGTTTGGGATTGGCAGTTAATTCTCCCGTTCTGGTTTTAATCGCGTGGATTGTGTAGTTGTGTTGTTTGTTGCGAATTTTCCTCGCTAGCATGGTATCTGGCTTGTTCGATTTTTCAAAAAATGTCCTCTTTGTCCAACTCAGTGACTTTTCAGCCTGGGAAGTGAGGAGGAGGTTAAGTTATATTCTTACGTCCTCCAACTCCTTTAATGTCTCGTCTCTACCAGTTCGGGTATGCAGAATAGAGAGATCATGGAGCTTCTCGCGTAGCAGATTTATTTTAGCCTCCCTTGCCTTTTTCCTACCCGCTGCTATGTTAATCAGGAACCCTCTCATTGTGGCCTTGTGAGCCTCCCACAAGGTGACATGGGACTCCACACTGCCGGTGTTTGCTTTAAAGGATTGTGAGATCTCATCCTTTATTTTTTGCGCTACCTCTGGGATCTTGAGTAAGGACTCATTTAGTTTCCAATTTGCTCCCGGGCTGGCTAGTCTAATTTGAGAGCACCTCAGCTCAATTGGTGCGTGATCTGACCATGAAATATCATGGATTCCTGAATAGGAGATCTGAGGAACCAACCAATTGACACCAAAAAATAATCGATCCTACTGTAACGGTCATGTGGGTGTGAATAGAATGTGTAAACCCCTGTGCTTTTAAATCTCCCACGTCACGTGACCGGGGCATTTAAATCCTGCAGTGGGATACCGGCACCCCATAATGGGGACCTGTATTTCGGGATGTAAGGGGCCCCCGAGGCTGAAATCAATGCGGTTCAGCTCAGAAGACCCCCAGGTCCCGCACACTAGTATCAAAACCCTGATAAAAATTAAAAAATTAATTACTGTAGCGGCTGAGAGGTTTCTCTTTTTAAACTAGGCAGGTTTCAATAAAGTTTTTGTTATTTTTTTTATTGCCCTCCAGTTCCACGGTTTTTGCTGTGCTCTCAGTTTTCCTTTTTCCTTATCCTGCACTCACCTGTGGATGCACGCTGCTGCTGCTACCGGATGTCTTCGTTTCACCAGCGGTTGATTTTGTGAGTACCCCAATCACTGAACTGTATGCTGCGTTATTGTCCGTCACTAGGGGATTTGGTCTGGCATTGCGGGGGTCTGCTGGTTCCCGTCGGGGGACCTCATGATCGCCGCGGCCAGCTTTTCCCTATACTTATGTGATTGCCTATGGGCTTCATTTACTACAGCTACAGCTTTCTGCTTTATACTCAGGACTCCGGTACATCAAAAGGGTTAATGTGGATGCCTCCGCCTGATGCACGCGTGTCTACTGGGCTAGTAGCACCACACACTGAGGTTCATTCCTCCCATTGCTACCGCTCAGGTAATGAAGCTGCTTTAATTTAATTTTTACTAATAGTGTGTGGCCGCAGGGGGTCTCCTGAGTTGAACTGCATTGATTTCAGCCTTGAGGACCCCCTGCTTCCTGAGTTACAGGCCTCAGTATGGGGCGCCGGTATCTCCAGTATTTAAATCCAACCGGTCACGTGACGTGGACGATTTAAAAATGGCAGCGATAGCGACACCCTTTGAGATGACGTCACATCCTTAAAATAAAAAAATAAAAAAGAGGTGGGCACATGATACAGCGTCCAATCAGATTGGAGCTGTACCCTCTGACCTGAAAATGTAACGTCACAGGCCCTATATAAGGCCTCGACATCTCATTTAACAGGAGGAAGACAACAAGACAACATCCGTTGGGACTTACCATGGGGTTGGATTGACAGATGAAGACAAAAGATAGAACATTAAAGATAAGAAAGAAATAATGACAAATGAAGATAGAAGAATTTTGTTATCTGTTCCGGATATTCAAGGTGGATGGCGTTGAATTGACTTTGATGACATCGCGGTATGAGAGCTTCCTCAAATGCCGGGATTCGGAGGGTCAATGCTTCAAAAGGTAAGAAAAATATTGAATGTATATAATTTTATTTTTACAGGTTTTTTGATTGTATTTTTTTTATGTTTATGTTTTTCATTGCTTATTGACTGATAATGTATTAATCTGTGCCTGTTTAGGTACAGATAAATACAGTGACAGCCAATGCATTTTTTAGCAAATGCTTTTTTCTATTGATTGTTGGGGTTTTTTTTTCTGCTACTGGTTTTAATTGATGTGTTTTTATGAATTAATTGATTTGTTGGCTAGTGGATTAAATTCAAGAATTGTTTTGTTGGTTAGTGCTTTTATTTATTGAATTGGTTGGCTAGAGCTTTTCTTTATTTAATTGGGGTGTTTAGGTGCTTGTGTATATCTTTTATTATTGTGTATTTTTGGCCATCGTGCTTTTTTATTAGTGACCATTGACTGCTATAGTGGCTTATCATGCCCATATTATATGGGTATGATGTACCACTATGCCAATCAATGGGTACAGGGTGGGTATAGTGGTCCCAGCGTGGGTGGTTAGGCCTCCCGGGTGTGTAGCGGGGCAGGGTGGATTAATCCCTTAAAGTGATTTAAGGGGTTAAGGGCCATTAGATTGTATTTCTTCATGTATTCTTACTGGCATCGGAAGACATGGACCTGGAGTATGCTGATGAGGATGCACTTCATGATGGCAGGGGTAGACTCACGGGCCCGGGACGCCTGTACCTTTTGTCTCCCCCCCTGTTGGCGGCCCTGGCCACAAGCTATGTGGTAGTCAGGGCCTAGCTGCCCTGGCCTAGTGCAGGTGCCACAGACACCTGCACACAACCTACTCCTTCCTTGTTCCAGCTCCAACTGGCGTGGTGCATACGCGCCAAAAGTAACAATCTCAGGGATCAGGGGATTGCTGCAGCCCTATTGGCTGGTTCCCGGCACCTGACTAACTGCTCTTGTGCATTGTGGGGCTTGTAGTCCCCGTGGAGCCCTGTGTTTCTAATGGCCGCCACTCTAAGGTGCTCATGCGCAAAGCCTTCCCTAATGACTGCCGCACTGGGAGCTATACCGCGCATGTGCAATCGTACTGTGCATGTCCGCGCACTTTCAAGATGGCGGCGCCCAGAGCACGCGCAGACATTATATTCGGTTATACAGATATACAGATACACACAGACATTATATAGTGTTATATAGATACACAGACCTGCACTGTATGTATAGTGTTATACAGATACACACATTATTATACAGCTATAGGCTGTTGACATTGGAAGCCTGTTTAGTTTTGCCTTAATCCTAGTGTAACAGTTGCAAACCTTTATCATCCAGGTGTGTGTGAGACTGTCACATGACAAGGGCAGCTTCCTACCATAAGTGTCAGAGGACAATGTAATGATTAGGGTGTGAGAGCCAGAGCAGGTGCATGCTAATGATGAGATCAATTTTAATTAAGATTTGATGTAAACACCCACGACAGCAGGTACCACGATATCTAGCTGGCAGAGACAAGATGCAAACAAAAGTCATACAGTATATTGGAAGAGATGGGAAACAGAATGTACTTACAGTAGAGGCAACGTTTATTCTAACATTTGCCGTAAACTAGCCGGGTTACATTCTGGGTATGTGCTGGGTATGTGCTGGGTATGTTCTGGGCTAGTTTGAGGCACGTTTAAGGCATTTCTACATTGACTAACGACCCATAGGATTAACACAGCAGGGATCCCTGGCAGTCCAATTCAGTTTGAATGGGACTGCCAGGGACCCCCGCTGTTAATCTGATAGGCCAGTAATCAATGCAGAAATGCTGGGGCTAGTTTAAGGAAAGTTTAAGGCATGTATTCAGAATGTACCTGGGTGTTTCCTGGGTCTTTTGGGGAATTGCCACTGGTTTTTGTTCGAATAAGAGTTGCCTCTACTGTACGGTGATATCAAAGTGTGTGATAAAGGGAAAGCACTCTGCCATCGAACACCTTTACAATAGGTTGCAGCCTGATAAGAACAAGAAGGCTCAATACAAGCAGTACTTTCCCAGGCAGAAAGACGATTAAGTCAGGCCTGAATTCCGGCAAAGCTTCACCAGGAAGGACATTCGAATAACTACCAGGAAGAGAGATTTCAGAATCAATCCATGAACCCGAGTGCTACAGTACATGTGACCACTGAGGTCCGTTTAACAAACAGGCAGAGATCAGACTAGCCATGTGATAAGACGGTGTCTGACACATGGGAGAATATCCTCCGTTTTCCAGGGATACCCTGAGCAGACACCCAGTGATCACATATGAAGTGGGGGGGACCAACCCTAACATTTACAGAACAATGTCTCAGTTAAGGAGGAATAACAATACATTCTAATCTCAGACAAGTGTGTGTGATCTGTGCATGAGTGGAACATTCTAAGAGCAGCGTTTTAAGGAGATGGGGGGGGGGGGCAGTTTTCCATGACAACAGCCTAAGCCAATCAGCAAGCTACATGAATGGGATAATATAATAAGGCTCTTATCAGAGGAATTGTAAAGGAATGAGATTATGTTCTGTAACCGGGAGACTGTGATAAACGTTCCTGTGAATGTCCCACCACAGAATGGAGCAGACTACATGGGGTAAGAACTCTCTGCAGCATCATGAATCAGGGACACGTTATATTCTAGTTGCCATCGGATTTTATGGATGCCTTTCATATGGATCCCGCAACACATATCACAGTGCATGGTCTGCACATGAAGCCCGCGGGATATATCACAGTGCATCGTCTGCACATGGAGCCTGCGGGATATATCACAGTGCATCGTCTGCACATGGAGCCTGCGGGATATATCACAGTGCATCGTCTGCACATGGAGCCTGCGGGATATATCACAGTGCATGGTCTGCACATGGAGCCTGCGGGATATATCACAGTGTATGGTCTGCACATGGAGCCCACAGGACATATCACACTGTAGGGTCTGCACATAAAGCCCGCGAGAAATATCAGTGTATTGTCTGCACATGAAGCCCACAGGACATATCACAGTGTAGGGTCTGCACATGAAGCCCACAGGACATATCACAGTGCATGGTCTGCACATGGAGCCCGCGAGACATATCACAGTGTATGGTCTGCACATGGAGCCCGCGAGACATATCACAGTGTATTGTCTGCACATGAAGCCCGCGAGACATATCACAGTGTATTGTCTGCACATGAAGCCAGCAAAACATATCACAGTGTATTGTCTGCACATGGAGCCCGCGAGACATATCACAGTGTATGGTCTGCACATGGAGCCCGCGAGACATATCACAGTGTATGGTCTGCACATGGAGCCCGCGAGACATATCACAGTGTATGGTCTGCACATGGAGCCCGCGAGACATATCACAGTGCATGGTCTGCACATGAAGCCCGCGAGACATATCACAGTGCATGGTCTGCACATGAAGCCCGCGAGACATATCACAGTGTATGGTCTGCACATGGAGCTCGCGGGACATATCACAGTGTATTGTCTGCACATGAAGCCCGCGAGACATATCACAGTGTATGGTCTGCACATGGAGCCCATGAGACATATCACAGTGCATGGTCTGCACATGGAGCCCGTGAGACATATCACAGTGCATGGTCTGCACATGGAGCCCGCGAGACATATCACAGTGCATGGTCTGCACATGGAGCTCGTGAGACATATCATAGTGATTTGTCTGAATATGGAGCCCGTAGGACATATCACAGTGCATGGTATGTATAGGGAGCTGAGAACTTTATGTACACATGGAACTTCTCAATTATCGTTAAGAAACTGAACATCTCTAATAAACTCTTTCTTTTATATCTGTCTGCAGATATCCACTCAGTTTGAAGCAAAAAAAAACTGATTCTGCCCTAAGGGAAAAGATTTCTGGCTGATTTCCCGATCCTGGATGTTCTTACTCTTGGGCAGACTCTCCAATGATTATCCCAAGAGATTGCCCATCGAATTTCAGATGCATGGAAATAAAGTCCCCTCCTCACGGTCCCCCACTGTATCTACCACATGTACTTGTACTCTGTGGTTAACCTTTATTAAGCGGTGACCCTTTCTACATCAAGAGTTTTTTTAAACGGATCAATCATCTTTTATTATGACTATTTCCTCACACCTTCTTCATATACAGCTTGGCTCCTGGCGGTTGGTGGCTCCTGGCGGTTGGTGGCTCCTGGCGGTTGGTAGATCCTGGTGGTTGGTGACAGCTAGCAGTTGGTGGGTTCTCCTGGCAGTTGGTAGATCCTTGCGGTTGGTGGCTCCTGGTGGTTGGTAGATCCTAGCGGTTGGTGGCTCCTGGCGGTTGGTGGTTTGGTTACTGACCAGTTTGGCTACTCCTTCCCGTAAATGTTTCTTTTCCTCTCTTCTAATGATATTCCCCTCTATCCTTCCCCTGCCTTTTATTTTCTGTGCTTCCCGTCACCTTGAACATTCAATAAAGTATATGTTAAAAAACACAGGTGCCGTAAAAAACTGATTAAAGTGGTTATGAATATACATATTAGTCAGCCACAAAGCTCCCCTTAAGTCAGCTGCCGGGACTCCGGACGAAAAAGAAGAGATAGGAAGGCGTGCCGGGTGAAACCCGTAATTAATAAAGAATGGTGACTCTTGGGTGAACTCGTTTCTTAAGGAGTTGTGGGCAAATTCTGCCCATGGGAGGCGCTCTACCCAGTCGTCTTGTGCGTCAGAGATAAAACATCTGAGATACTGTTCGAGGGACTGGTTCGTCCTCTCGATTTGTCCATTAGTTTGGGGATGATACCCTCAAGAAAAATTAAGTGTAATATCCAGCCTTTGAGCAAACGCACACCAAAATTTAGAAATGAACTGCGATCCGTGGTCGGACACTATATACATCGGTATTCCGTGAATCCGGAAGATTTCTTTAACAAAAATATTAGCCACAGTGGCGGAGTTGGGAAGACTTTTGAGAGGTATAAAATGTGCCTGCTTAGGAAATCTATCAACAATAACAAGAATAGTGTTCATCCCTCTGGAGATAGGGCATTCCACAATAAAGTCCATTGATAAATGACTCCAGGGATGATCCGATATGGGCAAAGGACGTAGAAGACCGAAAGGTTTGCTGCGGGTGGTTTTATTTTGGGCGCAAATTGAGCAAGATTTGATGAACTCTTCGATGTCTTTAAGCATATTGGGCCACCAAAATGTACGTCTGATGAGGTCCGAAGTTCTTTTGGTACCAGGGTGACCGGCAGACCTAGAAGAATGACCCCACTCTAGAATTTTTCTTCAGATCAGTGGTGCAGCATACAAACAACCCTCCGGTGCCTCTAGACTCCCAGGAATACGAGTTTGAGTATCCAGAATCTTGTCCAGAACATCGAATGAATTGGCGGAAATAATGTACTTAGAAGGAAGAATAGTTTCAGAAATGTCCTCAGTCTTGTCTTCCATGACAAATTGATGAGATAATGCATCAGCTTTGACGTTCTTTGATCCGGGAGTGTAAGAGATGGATTGGCTTAAACTCCCTCCTCCTATATACCCTGTTCGGCGCTGTGATTGGTCAATTAATCAAAACTCTCTTAGAAAAAACAGAGCAACTTGAATGATTCTTTTTAAGAGACTGATATGTCAATACATGTGAACATAGCAAACAGTGTAGCGCCAAGGAGCACAGCCAAAATGGTATTCCAAAAGAAATAATTTAAGGGCAACTCCTTGAGAAAGTCCCTATGGGATGAAACGCGTTTGTGCGTTTGTGTCTTTCACCCATATTATGATCTGATGCATTAAAACCTTTTTATTTTCATCTGGAGTTGCCCTTAAATTATTTCTTTTGGAATACCGTTTTGGCTGTGCTCCTTGGCTCTACACTGTTTGCTGCTTACTCCACCCTGCAGGATTGCACGCTCTGGAACTTTGGACAACTGGATTCATTCTGGATACCCCTATGGGCAGGTAATGGGCTGTAGCCCTCATATGCTTACATTTGACCCTACTTTTGGAGATGCTTATACTTAATAGGGTGTTATTATACAAGGGCCATTGGTTGCGGTTGTTAAGTGAACACCGCTATGTCACTTGTCCCCCTGGATATTTTTATGGACATTTATCTACTATGGACAGTTCCAGCATGGTTATTATCACTTTGCTATGATTGTGTGATATACTATATTCAGAGCACACTTATATTTGAGCACCATTCTCTCATAAACCTCTACATTGTGAACATAGAAATAATGTATACCCATATTTTAGGATTTGAGAAACATTTCATATCCTCGAAAATAATTTCCAGAGATGGATAACTGGGATGGGAATGTCTAACTAATTGTATCTCGTGTCATGTGCAATGCATTAAGGGAGAAAGAGAGAGAGATTTTGTAGGCCTGGACACTGTGATGGGATTTAGTCCATTATGAGGAACCAGGGAGAGGTCAACCACCTGCAGAGTGGACTTGCTCTGCAAAAAAACTGTAAGCTCTGGGGCTGTATCTGTATGTGTTGCCTGTGGAAGGGGATTTATCAGAATTGTCCTGGCCCACTTTCAACCCCAGTAATCTCATCAACCGGGTCTAGGGCCATGTGCAGGGACCAGGACTATTGTTTCTGCCCAGACTAGCTGGCATCTCCCTGATTGGGGGAGCACAGGTTGAGGGACTACACAGACGTTTCAAACACTATGATGGTTAGTGACTGTGATGTGAAATGAAGTGTAAAATATTGTGAACACTTACACGTCCTTGTGTACTGTAAATGCTTTCACATCTAGGTGTCTTTACTTTTGCTGCTTTTGTCTTTTTGTAATTGTGGGAAATAATTTAGGAAGAGGGTCCTAGAACATTTAGATCAGGCCTGCACAACTTTTTTTTGCGGCCCTGGAGGACTGGAGTTGTGCAGGCCTGATCTAAATGTTCTAGGACCCTCTTCCTAAATTATTTCCCACCATTACAAAAAGACTTAAAGCTTTCAAGTTTTACAACTGATGTAGTATGTGCTGGACAGCATCATGAGCTATCCCTGCAGAGAAGACTAGAGAAGCTTTACTACAGACCAGAGGAGAAGAAAAATCCAAGCGGAGAGAACACAGAAGAAAAAGCAGCAAAAGTAAAGACACCTTGATGTGAAAGCATTTACACAAGGCCGTGTAAGTGTTCACAATATTTTACACTTCATTTCACATCACAGTCACTAACCATCATAGTGTTTGAAACGTCTGTGTAGTCCCTCAACCTGTGCTCCCCCATTTTCGTTTGTTTTTCTGTACTAAGGATCCTGGATTGGTCCTTTTTTGGGTCTTGAGCAGCAGGAAGAGATTTGGAAGTAGAGGGGACCCTTAAATACTCTTTAAGGTTGTATTGTTCTATTATAAGAATTTTATCACCCCACAAATTATTTCTTTAGGGTAGCGCCCGGGCTTTTTCTTGCATCTCCCTGATTGGGACAGGGGTATACATACTCCTCCTCAGCCTCAAGAGAATCATTCTGGACTGGATATTCTTGGTGAAGGCTATGTGCTGACAGGGGACTGGCAGAGCCCCTGTAAAAGATGAGCTGACAGGGAGCCAGCAGAAGAGAACCGAGGAGACCCAGTGCAGGGGTCTGGAGCATCTGGTGTTGCTGAGATCTGTGAGTGCAGCGCTGGCTGGAGCTGTTTGGAGTGAAGCGATGCTGGGGAATTTAAAACTGATAGCTATCGGAGAGCAAGGCAGTGCTGCCCATACTACAGAGTACTGTGGCGCAAGTTGGGAACGCATATCGGGGTAAGGTTCCGGATGGAGGTCCCCACACCTAGGACTTAAGGTTGTTCCCCCAGTTGGGTGAATTTATGTGTGTGTTTTATGTACTGGAAATTTGTGGAAACTTTTTCCAATAAATTCACTTTTGTTCAACTCTGCAGTTCTGTCTGGTGTACTGATCCCTGATGTACTGATCCCTGATGTACTGATCCCTGATGTACTGATCCCTGATGTACTGATCCCTGGTGTACTGAGCCCTGGTGTACTGAGCCCTGGTGTACTGAGCCCTGGTGTACTGAGCCCTGGTGTACTGAGCCCTGGTGTACTGATTCCTGGCGTACTGATTCCTGGCGTACTGATTCCTGGCGTACTGATTCCTGGCGTACTGATTTCTGGCGTACTGATCCCTGGCGTACTGATCCCTGGCGTACTGATCCCTGGCGTACTGATCCCTGGCGTACTGATTCCTGGCGTACTGAGCCCTGGCGTACTGAGCCCTGGCGTACTGAGCCCTGGCGTACTGAGCCCTGGCGTACTGATTCCTGGCGTACTGATTCCTGGCGTACTGATTCCTGGCGTACTGATTCCTGGCGTACTGATTCCTGGCGTACTGATTCCTGGCGTACTGATTCCTGGCGTACTG
Source organism: Ascaphus truei (assembly GCF_040206685.1). Lineage (NCBI taxonomy): Eukaryota > Metazoa > Chordata > Amphibia > Anura > Ascaphidae > Ascaphus > Ascaphus truei. Next base: position 50,699,469 of record NC_134488.1, on the reverse strand, counting down.
ATTCCTGGCGTACTGATTCCTGGCGTACTGATCCCTGGCGTACTGATCCCTGGCGTACTGATTCCTGGCGTACTGATTCCTGGCGTACTGATTCCTGGTGTACTGATCCCTGGTGTAATTGTGCTGGTGTACAGATCCCTGGTGTAATTGTACTGATCCCTGGTGTAATTGTACTGGTGTACTGATCCCTGGTGTACTGATCCCTGGTGTACTGATCCCTGGTGTACTGATCCCTGGTGTACTGATCCCTGGTGTACTGATTCCTGGTGTAATTGTACTGGTGTACTGATCCCTGGTGTAATTGTACTGGTGTACTGATCCCTGGTGTACTGATCCCTGGTGTACTGATCCCTGGTGTACTGATCCCTGGTGTACTGATCCCTGGTGTACTGATCCCTGGTGTACTGATCCCTGGTGTACTGATCCCTGGTGTACTGATCCCTGGTGTACTGATCCCTGGTGTAATTGTACTGGTGTACTGATCCCTGGTGTAATTGTGCTGGTGTACTGATCCCTGGTGTACTGATCCCTGGTGTACTGATCCCTGGTGTACTGATCCCTGGTGTACTGATCCCTGGTGTACTGATCCCTGGTGTACTGATTCCTGGTGTAATTGTACTGGTGTACTGATCCCTGGTGTAATTGTACTGGTGTACTGATCCCTGGTGTACTGATCCCTGGTGTAATTGTACTGGTGTACTGATCCCTGGTGTACTGATCCCTGGTGTAATTGTACTGGTGTACTGATCCCTGGTGTAATTGTGCTGGTGTACTGATCCCTGGTGTAATTGTGCTGGTCTCCCGTGACAATGACCTAATTAGGCAACATCACGTTAGTAGCGAAGATTTAATGGAATGTTGAGTATCTAACCCTCAGTCTCTCTGCTTCAAGCTGTCTCTTTTCTGTACTTGTATCTCAGCTCTCTCTGTCTCTCTGCTCAGGGCTGTCTCATTTCTGTCCTTTCTATCTCTCCCCCTCTCAGGCTTATGTTTGTACAAGCAACTGGAGCAGTGACGCTGAAATGAAAGGAGGTAAAGAAGATGTCTTGGAGGTAGTCATCTTAAAGGCAGCCCATGCACAATTCCTGTTATGTAGATTGTCTTCTGGAAGCAACTTATTCATGAGAATGATAGTTTCACAGATAAAGTAAAAAACGGTATAAACTATGTTCAGCTCGCATTATTTGCTGATGAGAAATGTGGCCACATCATTGCTCTCGGAATTCAGCAGCCGCCTTAGTTTTGTGTTTCTTTTTTAAACAATCAATATCAAAAGGGTATTTGTTAAACTCATTTGAAAAGCAGATAGATGCAATCAATGCTAAAAGACTCTCACCGTAGAGAAAACCAATATACTCTGCGTAGTCCGGATCAATGTGCCACTTGTCATGGCTCCGGGCTGTCAGTTCTGAGCCCTGCTTTAAACATGTCAACTTTCTGTCTGTGGGACGTGTCACAGATCTGTGTATAACGTGTTACAGATCTGTGTATAACGTGTTACAGATCTGTGTATAATGTGTTACAGATCTGTGTATAACGTCTTACAGATCTGTGTATAACGTGTTACAGATCTGTGTATAACGTCTTACAGATCTGTGTATAAAGTGTTACAGATCTGTGTATAACGTGTTACAGATCTCTGTATAACGTGTTACAGATCTCTGTATAACGTGTTACAGATCTCTGTATAACGTGTTACAGATCTCTGTATAACGTGTTACAGATCTGTGTATTAGGTGTTACAGATCTGTGTATAACGTGTTACAGATCTGTGTATAACGTGTTACAGATCTGTGTATAACGTGTTACAGATCTGTGTATAACGTGTTACAGATCTGTGTATAACGTGTTACAGATCTGTGTATAACGTGTTACAGATCTGTGTATAACGTGTTACAGATCTGTGTATAACGTTACAGATCTGTGTATAATTGTTGGAGATCGGTGTATAACGTGTACAGATATTGCAGTATGGGGTGTAAAACCCAACAGTATGGGCTGTAAAGCCCGGACAGTATGGGCTGTAAAGCCCGGGCAGTAAGGGGTGTAAAGTGGTTACTACAACTAAAGTAATGAAGGGGTTAACCCCTCCGGCTACCCACTCAGTAGGCATAAACACCCACCACAGGCCAAATACCACCTTCACCCACCCCCGCTATCCACAATAAACATTAAAACACAATACTAGACAATTGTAAGGGTCTGGGAGTCACGCCGCCTTCGGAGTGCTCCCCACTCACCTGCAGCTCCGCCGGGTCCTCCCGCGGCACGCAGGCAGCCTCTCTCCAGAACGCCGATCGCAGCTCCACGTGGGCGCGTGTGCGCACGCCAATGCTCTTCTTCTACTGTTGGGCCGACGGGTATGCCCGGTCACGAGCCCGCAAGCGCAGCTACATGGAGGCGCGGCCACACGGAGCCGCACCAACCTCTTAAAGTCACAGCACCTCAAACTAGTGCTGCAATCAAATGCAGCCTTACCACTGGGCTTTATTGCTCCTCCCCTGGGACTCATGCTGGACCTATCCCTGCTGTAGCCTGGCCCTTCCACACACCCCCACCTTGCTGCGCTGCTATTGGACCTTCTCTCCTATATATACCCTACAGTGTCACTGACTCGTTGGCTGAGCATAGAACCAGTTGTTCTCATCACTCTCTGCCTCCCTAGTCCTGTCTTGTCCTGTCTTGTTTTGCAGTCTTCCTCATGTACCGAACCGGCTTCCGCTACGACTACCCGCACCTCTGGCATCCCGAACTTGGCATACGGCAACACGACTCTCCGCACCTCTGGCATCCCGAACCCGGCAAACGGTAAACGATTACGTCCTTCTCTCTAACCCCGGACTTGGCAAACAGCACCCTCTATCATCCGTACCTCTCCTGCCCCGATCCGGACTCCCAGACCACTCTACTCTCAAGACGTGCCCTCGTGGCTGTGGGTGGCATTATATCCTATCCCACCTCAGCACCGCGGTCCCGTCTCGTTTGTGGTGAGCACGTCCTGACAACAATACAGCCATTCATTGCAAGTGTGTTTTCCAATGCCCTCAATGGGAGCAAAGATAACCCCAATGGTAATGAGATAACCCCGATAAAAAAAACAAAATTAAACAAACCAATCACCCAAAAAACCACAATTAAACAAACCAAGCAACAAAAAAACATAACAATAAAATAAAAACAAACATTTGTTAAAAAATGCTTTGCTTGTCACTGTATTAATCTATAGCCCTAAAGGGGCATAGATAAACACATTGGCAGTCAATGGGCAACCTAAAAAAAAAAATGCAATGAAAATAAATGCAATCAATGTTTTTCTTACTTTTGACGTCTTCACCATCCGAGTCCAGTAGCAACCTCTTTTTTTTTTTTTAGCATGTTCTTGTATAGCGCTGCTAGTTTTTACGTAGCGCTGTAGAGACATTTTGCAGGCATAGGTCCCTGCCCCGTGGAGCTTACAATCTATGTTTTTTGGTGCCTCAGACACAGAGAGATAAAGTGACTTGCCCAAGGTCACAAGGAGCCAACACCAGGAATTTAAACTCAGTGCCAGTCAGTGTCTTTACTTACTGAGCCACTCCTTCTCCTCTTCATCCTCGACGCAATGCTCCTCAACTTCTGGTAAGCCCATCTTCTTCTTTCTTCTTTATCTTCATCTGTATATTGTAATTGGGCGGATGTTGTCCCATTGGCTTCTTAAGGTCAAATGAGACCGGACAGGCCTCATAAATGCCTGTGCCGTCACATTTCAGTGTCAGATGGTACTCCCCCAATCCGATTGGCTGGCGTACCATGTAACAGGGTGTTTTTTTTTTAAAGGATGTGATGTCATCTTAAAGGGAACTATGTCACATCTTTAAAAAAAAAAATTGCTGCCATCACATGTTACTACAACCAATCCGATTGTGAGATATACCATGTGAGGCATCACATGGTACATCCCCAATCTAATTGGTTGAAGTACCATGTGACATCTTCCATTTTTTTTAAAAGATGTGACATCACCTTCATAATCATATATTTTAAATGGCTGCCATCACAGGGTACTTTAACCAATCAGATTGTGAGATATACCACGTGGTACACTCACAATCCGATTGGTTGAATCCCAGATAGGCTTCCTTAAAATGTGAGTTTTCATTGAGTTTTTAAATGTCTGAAAGCTTGGCAGACTGGAGTGAGAGGCGGTGAGTACGTGGGGGAAAAGGTGGATGTTGTGGGTAGAACGTAGGGGCGTTTGGATGTGTATTTGGGGAGGAGGGCTGAGATGTTAGGGGAGCAGTGTTGTTGAGAGCTCTATACATTAGAGCTAGTGTTTTAAATGTGATTCTAGAGGATATGGGAAGCCAGTGTAGGGATATGCATAGTGGAGGAGCAGAAGTGTAGTGGTGAGTGAGGTAGATTAGACTGGCAGCAGCATTTTGGATGAATTAAAGTTGGGACAGGTGAACAAGGGGAATGCCAAGTAGGAGAAGGTTGCTGTAGTCCAGGCAGGATAGGATGAATGACGGAATTAGGATTTTAATTGCGTCACGAGTGAGAAAAGGGCATAAACTGGTGATATTTCAGAGGTGGAGACGACAGTATTTAGTGAGGGACTGAATGTGAGGAATGGGGGACATGGCAGAGTCAAAAATGACTGCTAACAGTGGGCTTGAGGTGTTTGTGAGATTGTGGTATTAATGACAGTGAGGGAGAATGTGGGTGTAGGGTTGGCAGTGAGGGAGTGTGGGTGTAGGAGTGGCAGTGAGGGAGAGTGTGGGTATAGAGGTGGCAGTAAAGAAGATTGTGGGTGTAGTGGTGGCAGTGAGGGAGTGTGTGGGTGTTGGAGTGGCAGAGAGGGAGAGTGTGGGTGTAGGAGTGGATGTGAGGGAGAGTGTGGGTGTAGTGGTGGTTGTGAGGGAGAGTGTGGGTGTAGGGTTGGCAGTGAGGGAGAGTGTGGGTATAGGGGTGGCAGTGAGGGAGAGTGTGGGTGTAGGAGTGGCAGTTTGAGTGAGTGTGGGTGTAGGGGTGGCAGTGAGTGTGAGTTTGGGTGTAGGGTGACAGTGAGGGAGAGTGTGGGTGTAGGGGTGGCAGTAAAGGAAAGTGTGGGTTCAGGACGGGCAGTGAGGGATAGTGGGGGTGTAGGGGTGGCAGTGAGGGTGGGTGTGGGTGTAGGGGTGGCAGTGAGTGTGCGTTTGGGTGTAGGGGTGGCAGGGAGGGAGGGTGTGGGTATAGGGGTGGCAGTGAGGGAGAGTGTGGGTGTAAGGGTGGCAGTGAGGGAGAGTGTGGGTGTAAGGGTGGCAGTGAGGGAGAGTGTGGGTGTAAGGGTGGCAGTGAGGGAGAGTGTGGGTTTAGGGGTGGCAGTGAGGGAGAGTGTGGGTATAAGGGTGGCAGTGAGGGAGAGTGTGGGTGTAGGACGGGCAGTGAGGGAGAGTGTGGGTGTAGGACGGGCAGTGAGGGAGAGTGTGGGTATAGGGGTGGCAGTGAGGGAGAGTGTGGGTGTAAGGGTGGCAGTGAGGGAGAGTGTGGGTGTAAGGGTGGCAGTGAGGGAGAGTGTGGGTGTAAGGGTGGCTGTGAAAGGGGAATGAGTATTAGGAGATTAATTATCTCAGGACAGGGCTGTTTTTGATTTGATTTAAAAAAAGTGGGGGTTAAGTTTACTGTAAGTAACTAAATGCAGGTAACACACATCTCCGATACATTATTTATTTATTTATAAAATGTGTTACCAGGAAGTAATACATTGAGAGTTACCTCTCGTTTTCAAGTATGTCCTGGGCACAGAGTAAAACAAATAATACATGGTTACAAATACAGTTACATAAATGAACGGTATACATTATATACAAGACATTGCATGCACAGTTAAAGAAAATATATATTATGGGCGAATGAAACAGTTACAGACCAGATTAAAATGAGAGACAGCCTTAGATTTGAAAGAACTTAAACTGGATGTGAGAGTCTCTGGTAGGTTGTTCCAGTTTTGGGGTGCACGGTAGGAGAAGGAGGAACGGCCGAATACTTTGTGATACATGTAAATCATATGAACCTACACGTGAAGCACACGTGTTGATACTGCAACCCAAATTAACTGCTCATATTTCTCTAGCTCAGCGATACATTAGGGCTAATTAGTCATTTCACAATTATCTGCTAATGAAAGCAGAGTTTTTAACACCTTTCTGCTCCACGTTTTCTTTTTATAACTCGGAATTGTGATGATTCAGCGCCCGGCGCGTCCCTGAATTGGTCGGAATTGTGATGATTCAGCGCCCGGCGCGTCCCTGAATTGGTCGGAATTCTCCTCCAGACACTTCTTGTTGAGACTGGACGTGTTCTGTGGTGACACTTCATTAGAAGCTAATTGTTTAATTAGTATGAAATCTGTCATTCTGGAAAGTCGTTATCTGCAGCATATGGCAATCTAGTAATATCATATAATATCAGGGCTCGGACATTCCAGACTCCAACTATTCACCTCTAACACTCGCTCGCACAGACTCACTAAAACAGACTCGCTCGCACAGACTCGATCGCACAATGCACAGACTCACTCGCACAGAATCACTCGCACAGACTCGCTCGCACAGACTCACTCGCACAGAATCACTCGCACAGACTCACTAAAACAGACTCGCTCGCACAGACTCGATCGCACAATGCACAGACTCACTCGCACAGACTCACTCGCACAGACTCACTCGCACAGACTCACTCGCACAGACTCACTCGCACAGACTCGATCGCACAATGCACAGACTCACTCGCACAGACTCACTCGCACAGACTCACTCGCACAGACTCACTCGCACAGAATCACTCGCACAGAATCACTCGCATGCACAGACTCACTCACACAGACAGTTTGCACAGACTCACTAGCACAGACTCGCTTTCACAGACTCACTAGCACAGACTCGCTCACACGGAATCACTCGCATGCTCAGTTGGCACAGACTTGATCGCACAGACTCGCTCACACGGAATCACTCACACGCACAGACTCGCTCGCACAGACTCGCTTACACAGACTCACTCGCATAGAGAGTTTGCACAACCTCGCTTACACAGATGCACTCGCGCACGCACAGACTCGCTCGCACAGACTCACTCACACAGACTCACTCGCACAGCATCGCTCGTACCTCTCACAGACTCGCTCTCACAGACTTGCTCTCACAGACTCGCTCTCACAGACTCTTTCGCACAGTTTGCACAGAAATGATCAGGCAGACTCACTCATACAGAGTTGATTGCACAGACTCCCTCACACAGACTCACTCGCACAGACTCACTCGCACAGACTCGCTCGCACAGACTCGATCGCACAATGCACAGACTCACTCGCACAGACTCACTCGCACAGACTCACTCGCACAGACTCACTCGCACAGACTCACTCGCACAGACTTACTCGCACAGAATCACTCGCACAGACTCACTCGCACAGACTCACTCGCACAGACTCACTCGCACAGACTCACTCGCACAGACTCACTCGAATGCACAGACTCACTCACACAGACAGTTTGCACAGACTCACTCGCACAGACTCACTCGCACAGCCTCACTCGCACAGCATCGCTCGTACCTCTCACAGACTCGCTCTCACAGACTTGCTCTCACAGACTCGCTTTCACAGACTCGTTCGCACAGTTTGCACAGACATGATCAGGCAGACTCACTCATACAGAGTTGATTGCACAGACTCCTTCACACAGACTCTCTCACATAGATTCACTCACACAGACAGTTTACACTGACTCACTCACACAGACTCACTCACACAGACTTATTTACACAGACTCACTCACACACACACACACAGACTACTCTGCACTAATGCATATTATTACTCCCCGTCCTCGTCCTACATCAGGCTACTCTGCACTAATGCATATTATTACTCCCCGTCCTGGTCCTACATCAGGCTACTCTGCACTAATGCATATTATTACTCCCGTCCTGGTCCTGCATCAATCTCTCTGCACTAATACATATTATTACTCCCGTCCTGGTCCTACATCAGTCTACTCTGCACTAGTGCATATTATTACTCCCTGTCCTGGTCCTACATCAGTCTCTCTGCACTAATGCATATTATTACTCCCCGTCCTGGTCCTACATCAGGCTACGCTGCACTAATGCATATTATTACTCCCCGTCCTCGTGCTGCATCAGGCTTCTCTGCACTAATGCATATTATTACTCCCCGTCCCGGTCCTGCATCAGTCTACTCTGCACTAATGCATATTATTACTCCTGTCCTGGTCCTACATCAGGCTTCTCTGCACTAATGCATATTATTACTCCCCGTCCTGGTCCTGCATCAGGCTACTCTGCACTAATGCATATTATTACTCCCCTCCTGGTCTTACATCAGTCTACTCTGCCTAATGCATATTATTACTCCCCGTCCTGGTCCTACATCAGTCTACTCTGCCTAATGCATATTATTACTCCCTGTCCTGGTCCTACGTCAGGCTACGCTGCACTAATGCATATAATTACTCCCGTCCTGGTCCTGCATCAGTCTACTCTGCACTAATGCATATTATTACTCCTGTCCTGGTCCTACATCAGGCTTCTCTGCACTAATGCATATTATTACTCCCGTCCTGGTCCTACATCAGTCTACTCTGCACTAATGCATATTATTACTCCCTGTCCTGGTCCTACATCAGGCTACTCTGCACTAATGCATATTATTACTTCCGTCCTGGTCCTGCATCAGGCTACTCTGCACTAATGCATATTATTACTCCCCGTCCTGGTCTTACATCAGTCTACTCTGCACTAATGCATATTATTACTCCCGTCCTGGTCTTACATCAGTCTACTCTGCACTAATGCATATTATTACTCCCCGTCCTGGTCCTACATCAGTCTACTCTGCCTAATGCATATTATTACTCCCCGTCCTGGTCCTACGTCAGGCTACTCTACACTAATGCATATTATTACTCTCCGTCCTGGTCCTGCTTCAGTCTACTCTGCACTAATGCATATTATTACTCCCATCCTGGTCTTACATCAGTCTACTCTGCCTAATGCATATTATTACTCCCGTCCTGGTCCTACATCATTATACTCTGCACTAATGCATATTATTACTCCCTGCCCTGGTCCTACATCAGTCTACTCTGCCTAATGCATATTATTACTCCCCGTCCTGGTCCTACATCAGTCTACTCTGCACTAATGCATATTATTACTCCCCGTCCTGGTCCTGCATCAGTCTACTCTGCACTAATGCATATTATTACTCCCCGTCCTGGTCCTACATCAGGCTTCTCTGCACTAATGCATATTATTACTCCCCGTCCTGGTCCTGCATCAGTCTACTCTGCACTAATGCATATTATTACTCCCCGTCCTGGTCCTACATCAGGCTTCTCTGCACTAATGCATATTATTACTCCCCGTCCTCGTCCTGCATCAATCTCTCTGCACTTATGCATATTATTACTCCCGTCCTGGTCCTACATCAGGCTACTCTGCACTAATGCATATTATTACTCCCGTCCTGGTCCTACATCAGGCTACTCTGCACTAATGCATATTATTACTCCCCGTCCTGGTCCTACATCAGGCTGCTCTGCACTAATACATATTATTACTCCCCGTCCTCGTCCTGCATCAATCTCTCTGCACTTAATCATATTATTACTCCCGTCCTGGTCCTACATCAGGCTACTCTGCACTAATGCATATTATTACTCCCGTCCTGGTCCTACATCAGGCTACTCTGCACTAATGCATATTATTACTCCCCGTCCTGGTCCTGCATCAGGCTATCTGCACTAATGCATATTATTACTCCCGTCCTGGTCCTGCATCAGTCTGCTCTGCACTAATGCATATTATTACTCCCTGTCCTCGTCCTACATCAGTCTACTCTGCACTAATGCATATTATTCCTCCCGTCCTGGTCCTACATCAGGCTACTCTGCACTAATGCATATTATTACTCCCGTCCTGGTCCTGCATCAGTCTAATCTGCACTAATGCATATTATTACTCCCGTCCCGGTCCTGCATCAGTCTACTCTGCACTAATGCATATTATTACTCCCTGTCCTGGTCCTACATCAGGCTACTCTGCACTAATGCATATTATTACTCCCCGTCCTCGTCCTACATCAGGCTACTCTGCACTAATGCATATTATTACTCCCCGTCCTGGTCCTGCATCAGGCTACTCTGCACTAATGCATATTATTACTCCCTGTCCTGGTCCTCCATCAGGCTACTCTGCACTAATGCATATTATTAATCCCTGTCCTGGTCCTACATCAGGCTACTCTTCACTAATGCATATTATTACTCCCGTCCTGGTCCTACATCAGTCTACTCTGCACTAATGCATATTATTACTCCCGTCCTGGTCCTACATCAGTCTACTCTGCACTAATGCATATTATTACTCCCGTCCTGATCCTACATCAGTCTGCTCTGCACTAATGCATATTATTACTCCCGTACTGGTCCTACATCAGTCTAATCTGCACTAATGCATATTATTACTCTCCGTCCTGGTCCTACATCAGTCTACTCTGCACTAATGCATATTATTACTCCCATCCTGATCCTACATCAGGCTACTCTGCACTAATGCATATTATTACTTCCGTCCTGGTCCTGCATCAGGCTACTCTGCACTAATGCATATTATTACTCCCGTCCTGGTCCTACATCAGGCTACTCTTCACTAATGCATATTATTACTCCCGTCCTGGTCCTGCATCAGTCTACTCTGCACTAATGCATATTATTACTCCCGTCCTGATCCTACATCAGTCTGCTCTGCACTAATGCATATTATTACTCCCGTACTGGTCCTACATCAGTCTAATTTGCACTAATGCATATTATTACTTTCCGTCCTGGTCCTACATCAGTCTACTCTGCACTAATGCATATTATTACTCCCGTCCTGATCCTACATCAGGCTACTCTGCACTAATGCATATTATTACTTCCGTCCTGGTCCTGCATCAGGCTACTCTGCACTAATGCATATTATTACTCCCGTCCTGGTCCTGCATCAATCTCTCTGCACTTATGCATATTATTACTCCCGTCCTGGTCCTGCATCAGTCTACTCTGCACTAATGCATATTATTACTCCCTGTCCTCGTCCTCCATCAGGCTACTCTGCACTAATGCATATTATTACTCCCGTCCTGGTCCTACATCAGGCTACTCTGCACTAATGCATATTATTACTCCCCGTCCTGGTCCTACATCAGGCTACTCTGCATTAATGCATATTATTACTCCCGTCCTGGTCCTACATCAGTCTACTCTGCACTAATGCATATTATTACTCCCCGTCCTGGTCCTACATCAGGCTACGCTGCACTAATGCATATTATTACTCCCCGTCCTCGTGCTGCATCAGGCTTCTCTGCACTAATGCATATAATTACTCCCGTCCTGGTCCTGCATCAGTCTACTCTGCACTAATGCATATTATTACCCCTGTCCTGGTCCTACATCAGGCTTCTCTGCACTAATGCATATTATTACTCCCGTCCTGGTCTTACATCAGTCTACTCTGCACTAATGCATATTATTACTCCCCGTCCTGCTCCTACATCAGTCTACTCTGCCTAATGCATATTATTACTCCCTGTCCTGGTCCTACGTCAGGCTACTCTACACTAATGCATATTATTACTCTCCGTCCTGGTAGTGCTTCAGTCTACTCTGCACTAATGCATATTATTACTCCCGTCCTGGTCCTACATCAGTCTACTCTGCCTAATGCATATTATTACTCCCCGTCCTGGTCCTACATCAGTCTACTCTGTCTAATGCACATTATTACTCCCCGTCCTGGTCCTACATCAGTCTACTCTGTCTAATGCATATTATTACTCCCCGTCCTGGTCCTACATCAGTCTACTCTGCCTAATGCATATTATTACTCCCCGTCCTGGTCCTACATCAGTCTACTCTGCCTAATGCATATTATTACTCCCCGTCCTGGTCCTGCATCAGTCTACTCTGCACTAATGCATATTATTACTCCCCGTCCTGGTCCTGCATCAGTCTACTCTGCACCAATGCATATTATTACTCCCTGTCCTGGTCCTGCATAAGGCTACTCTGCACTAATGCATATTATTACTCCCTGTCCTACATCAGGCTACTCTGCACTAATGCATATTATTACTCCCGTCCTGGTCCTGCATCAGGCTACTCTGCACTAATGCATATTATTACTCCCCGTCCTGGTCCTGCATCAGGCTACTCTGCACTAATGCATATTATTACTCCCCGTCCTTATCCTATGGAATTAATTAACTGGGACTGATTTATTTAATTCCAGCCGCCTCTTCTTTCAGCCTGTACAGGGTCAAGAAAAAAATGACCCCAGATTCACACCGCACGGTGTATACGTATACTGACAAAGCAGAAGATACAGTATGGACTCATCATGGGTATACTGACACAGAGGTATACTGATACAGGTGTACTGTGTACTGACACAGCAGAGGTATGCTGACACAGCAGAGGTGTATACTGTGCTTGCACTACCAAACTGACTTTTTACTTGCACAAAAAATGTTCTGATCTTTGAATTTTTCCCAATTATGTTCAAATGAACGTTGTTTGTGCGATAAAGAGGACACGGTGAGGGGATTGCCTCCGTGTGACTGCAGATTTAAGATGAGTTTAGGGAGAAAACATCTCTCTAATTGTCTCCTGAAGTCGTGACCTTAATATCTTGTTATCCTAATAAATTCCCCTCTTTAAATGGCTGCTAAATATTTATCTGAGCTCACAAACACATGAGCGACAGGAGAGAGCTGTGTAATAAAACCAGCATAATGTCAGCACTCTAACATATAATCTTAATAACGTCCCGCAGGAGACCCGCGCAAATTAATTCTGGGCCTGGCCTCTGCCATTAATACCGCTTCCTGACATCAATCTCTGGGTAAGTAATCAGTGCTTACCTGCCCCTGCCATTAATAACATATCTCTGGGTAAGTAATCAGTGCTTACCTGCTCCTGCAATTAATAACGCATCTCTGGGTCAGTAATCAGTGCTTACCTGCCCTGCCATTAATAACGCGTCTGTGGGTAAGTAGTCAGTGCTTACCTGCCCTGCCATTAATAACGCGTCTGTGGGTAAGTAATCAGTGTTTACCTGCCCCTGCCATTAATAACGCGTCTCTGGGTCAGTAATCAGTGCTTACCTGCCCCTGCCATTAATAACGCGTCACTGGGTCAGTAATCAGTGCTTACCTGCCCCTGCCATTAATAACGTGTCTGTGGGTCAGTAATCAGTGCGTACCTGCCCCTGCCATTAATAACGCGTCTCTGGGTCAGTAATCAGTGCTTACCTGCCCCTGCCATTAATAACGCGTCTCTGGGTCAATAATCAGTGCTTACCTGCCCCTGCCATTAATAACGCGTCTCTGGGTCAGTAATCAGTGCTTACCTGCCCCTGCCATTAATAACGCGTCTGTGGGTAAGTAATCAGTGTGTACCTGCCCTGCCATTAATAACGCGTCTGTGGGTAAGTAATCAGTGCTTACCTGCCCCTGCCATTAATAACGCGTCTCTGGGTCAATAATCAGTGCTTACCTGCCCCTGCCATTAATAACATGTCTCTGGGTCAGTAATCAGTGCTTACCTGCCCCTGCCATTAATAACGCGTCTCTGGGTCAGTAATCAGTGCTTACCTGCCCCTGCCATTAATAACGCGTCTCTGGGTCAGTAATCAGTGCTTACCTGCCCCTGCCATTAATAACGACTCTGGGTCAGTAATCAGTGTTTACCTGCCCCTGCCATTAATAACGCGTCTCTGGGTCAGTAATCAGTGCTTACCTGCCCCTGCCATTAATAACGCGTCTCTGGGTCAGTAATCAGTGCTTACCTGCCCCTGCCATTAATAACGCGTCTCTGGGTCAATAATCAGTGCTTACCTGCCCCTGCCATTAATAACGCGTCTCTGGGTCAGTAATCAGTGCTTACCTGCCCCTGCCATTAATAACGCGTCTGTGGGTAAGTAATCAGTGTGTACCTGCCCTGCCATTAATAACGCGTCTGTGGGTAAGTAATCAGTGCTTACCTGCCCCTGCCATTAATAACGCATCTCTGGGTCAATAATCAGTGCTTACCTGCCCCTGCCATTAATAACATGTCTCTGGGTCAGTAATCAGTGCTTACCTGCCCCTGCCATTAATAACGCGTCTCTGGGTCAGTAATCAGTGCTTACCTGCCCCTGCCATTAATAACGCGTCTCTGGGTCAGTAATCAGTGCTTACCTGCCCCTGCCATTAATAACGACTCTGGGTCAGTAATCAGTGCTTACCTGCCCCTGCCATTAATAACGCATCTGTGGGTAAGTAATCAGTGTGTACCTGCCCCTGCCATTAATAACGACTCTGGGTCAGTAATCAGTGCTTACCTGCCCTGCCATTAATAACGCGTCTGTGGGTCAGTAATCAGTGCTTACCTGCCCCTGCCATTAATAACGCATTTGTGGGTCAGTAATCAGTGCTTACCTGCCCCTGCCATTAATAACGCGTCTGTGGGTCAATAATCAGTGCTTACCTGCCCCTGCCATTAATAATGCGTCTCTGGGTCAGTAATCAGTGCTTACCTGCCCCTGCCATTAATAATGCGTCTCTGGGTCAGTAATCAGTGCATACCTGCCCCTGCCATTAATAACGCGTCTGTGGGTCAATAATCAGTGCTTACCTGCCCCTGCCATTAATAATGCGTCTCTGGGTCAGTAATCAGTGCTTACCTGCCCCTGCCATTAATAATGCGTCTCTGGGTCAGTAATCAGTGCGTACCTGCCCCTGCCATTAATAACGCGTCTCTGGGTCAGTAATCAGTGCTTACTTGCCCCTGCCATTAATAACGCGTCTCTGGGTCAGTAATCAGTGCTTACCTGCCCCTGCCATTAATAACGCGTCTCTGGGTCAGTAATCAGTGCTTACCTGCCCCTGCCATTAATAACGCATCTGTGGGTAAGTAATTAGTGTGTACCTGCCCCTGCCATTAATAACGACTCTGGGTCAATAATCAGTGCTTACCTGCCCCTGCCATTAATAACGCGTCTCCGGGTCAGTAATCAGTGCTTACCTGCCCCTGCCATTAATAACGCGTCTCTGGGTCAGTAATCAGTGCTTACCTGCCCCTGCCATTAATAACGCGTCTCTGGGTCAGTAATCAGTGCTTACCTGCCCCTGCCATTAATAACGCATCTGTGGGTAAGTAATCAGTGTGTACCTGCCCCTGCCATTAATAACGACTCTGGGTCAGTAATCAGTGCTTACCTGCCCTGCCATTAATAACGCATTTGTGGGTCAGTAATCAGTGCTTACCTGCCCCTGCCATTAATAACGCGTCTGTGGGTCAGTAATCAGTGCTTACCTGCCCCTGCCATTAATAACGCATTTGTGGGTCAGTAATCAGTGCTTACCTGCCTCTGCCATTAATAATGCGTCTCTGGGTAAGTAATCAGTGCATACCTGTCCTGCTCTCAGCTTCCTTTAGACTAGGGACAATCATTGAAACCAGCGCAGCAAACAAAAGTGACCGAAAGAACATACAATCTAATAGTTATAATGATATTACTTGTGTCACAAGGAGCTGACAGTTGGTCTCGAATGAGCTATATTCTACCACTTCAAAGACAGGATATTTATTTATTTATAAAATGTGTTACCAGGAAGTAATACATTGAGAGTTACCTCTCATTTTCACGTATGTCCTGGGCACAGAGTTAAAATGACAAATAATACATAGTTACAATACACAGTTACATAAGTGAATAGGGTATACATTATATACAAGACATTGCATGCACAGTTAGAGATAATATATACTATAGGCATATGTACTGTAACAGTTACAGAACAGATTAAAATGTGAGACAGCTTTAATTTTTAATGAATTTTGACTGGTGGTGGCTGTGAGAGTCTTCGGTAGACTGTTCCAGTTTTGGGGTTCATGGTAAGAGAAGGATGAACGGCCGGATACTTTGCTGAACCTTGGGAGCATGAACAATCTTTTGGAGTCAGATCTCAGAGGTTAAGTTCTGCATGTGGTAGGCGTGAGGAGCTTGTTCATGTAGACGAGTAGCTTGCCCAGAAAGTATTTGAAGGTAAGACAGGAAAGGTGAACTTTGCACCTAGACTCAAGTGATGGCCAATCTAGTTTTTTGAGCATTTCACAGTGATGTGTGTTGTAGTTACATTGGAGAACAAAACGGCATATTGAATTGTAGAAGGTATTGAGTGTGCTAAGGTGGGTTTGGGGTGCCGAGCCGTATACTATGTCCCATAGTCGATAATTGGCATTAGCATCTGCTGTTCGATACGCTTTCTGACCAGCAGATGTAGGGAAGACTTGTTCCTGTAAAGTACACCTAGTTTGGCATAAGTTTTGGATGTCAGGGTATCAGTGTGCATTCAAAATGTTCAATGGGAGTCAAAACCATATACCAAGTTTTTAAAACTAGTAACAGGAGTTAGGGTAGTTGTAACAGGGACTTATCCCTGTTAACAAACTTGCCTCTAATCCAGCAGTGTGCTGGTTAATTGCACACCAGCAATTAACCAACTCCACCTGGCCGATTAGAGCTCTCTCAGAAATAGCTTGTTCTGAGACAGGAAGGGAGGATTCCTGAGCTGACCTAGGAAAGACAGACCAGAGGATTTCCTTAGTGGACCCTGGACTGACCAGAGGACAGATGTCTTGAGCTGCAAAGAGACTGCAGGCTGACAGCAAGACAATGGGGGCCATACTATACCTGGACAGACATTGCCTTAGCACACAAAGTTGCTCACCCTGGAGAGCAGAGAGGCTTCCCCTACAGCTACAAGAAACAGATAACTTTCTTATGGGACTGTTATATATGTTTATATATTTGGGACTGGAAAATAGCTTATCTAACCACCCAGTTAGAGAGGGCTGGAGTACATGTGTAGATATTCTCCAAAACGGAGCAGGTTTTTCTTTGGCTTATTTTGAATGTTCTGCTGTGTTAAAGGGACAGGCGCAATAAAGCCTAATTTTAGTTTCACTTTAAACAGTCTCCATTGCGTACCTCTGAACACGTCTCTTACAGTGGTGTTAGCTCAGTCATAGGAAGCTTTAAAAATGTAGCATTGGTCCCAAATACCATTGTTACAGTCTTCTGTGAAAGTCCTTCTCTATTACTCACACAACCAGGTCAGACACCTTCTCTGTGAGTCCTAAATACATGCTCAGTGACGTTCTGCATCAGTATCAAGTTCCTCTGTCATTTTATCATCCAATTGTAAGGTATCCAGCCAATTCCTTGAGGCTTTTTCTAAAAATAATGTCCTAATCTCACTTAAATTCACTGATTGATTTTACATCTTGCTCTAGGGTTGGAAATATTCCCTAAATATGTATCCGTCTGCCCCTTCCCCAGAGGTGGAATATGTATCCATCTGCCCCTTCCCCTCCCCAGAGGGGGAATATGTATCTGCCTGCCCTTCCCCTCCCCAGAGGGGGAATAGGTATGTGTCTGCCCCTTCCCCTCCCCAATGGTGGAATATGTATGTGTTTGCCCCTTCCCCTCCCCAGAGTTGGAATATGTATGTGTCTGCCCCTTCCAGAGGTGGAATATGTATGCGTCTGCCCCTTCCCCTCCCCAGAGGTGGAATATGTATCTGTTTGCCCCTTCCCCTCCACAGAGGTGGAATATGTATGCGTCTGCCCCTTCCCCTCCCCAGTGGTGGAATATGTATCTGTTTGCCCCTTCCCCTCCCCAGAGGTGGAATATTTATGCGTCTGCCCCTTCCCCTCCCCAGAGGGGGAATATGTTTCTGTTTGCCCCCTCCCCAGAGGTGGGGCAGGGGAAGGGGAACATAGATACATATTCCCCCTCAGGGGAAGGGAAGGGTCAGACACATGCATATTCCCCCTCTTGGGACTGGAAGGGGCAGATGGATACATATTGCACCTCAGGGGAGGGAAATGAGCAGACACATACATATTCCACCTCTGGGGATGGGAAGGGGCAGACATATGCATATTCCCTATCTGTTTGCCCCCTCCCCATGGGTGGAATATGTATCTGCCAGCCCCTTTCCGTTTCACTTGGCTTCCCTGGTCTCTTTAACTTTCTGAGAATGTCATGACATCCATCAGGTGGATCCAAGTTTATTGGATCATACCAGACCCCTGATACAATAAAAACACACCTACGAGTTTCGTGCTGTGCACCCTTTTTCAAGGTGTATCAAACAATGGTTAAAACAGGCATTTAAGTACCTTCATTATTTGCGCCAACGAATGACATCACGCATCGCTGTCCAATAAGCATCGCTTCTCCGTAATTAGAGCCAGCGCCGGCCCCATTGGTTGCTGATAGTTTGAACTTTATTAAAGTTGCTCTTGTTCAAACTATCAGCAACCAAGGGTGCCCGGCGCTGGCTCTAATTACGGAGGAGCTCGAGGCTTATTGGACAGCGATTCGTGATGTCATTCGTTGCCGCGAATAATGAAGGTACTTAAATGCCGGTTTTAACCATTGTTTGATACACCTTGATAAAGGGCGCACGGCCTGGAACGCGTAGGTGCGTTTCTATTGTATCAAGTGTCTGTTATGATCCAATAAACATATTCATTTTTGTAATG
The DNA here is from genome assembly GCF_040206685.1 of Ascaphus truei. Lineage (NCBI taxonomy): Eukaryota > Metazoa > Chordata > Amphibia > Anura > Ascaphidae > Ascaphus > Ascaphus truei. The sequence goes on along the minus strand of NC_134488.1, from coordinate 50,680,846 downwards.
TGAGCCTCCTCCAGATTTATTTGTGGCAGTGCTCTGCCCTGTTTCTATTTTTGTCAATAAAGGGTGAATAGCCATTAATGATTGCTAATGTGTATCACCGCTTGATGAAGAATCCATGAGAGCGGCCTCTTCAGATATATAAGACATAACACGTGTATAATTCAGCAGTAAAACTGTGTTACACGTACAGGTCTGATCTCTGCTGCTTTCCAAGGTCCTGAAAAGTGTGATAATGACGATGTGCAGTGTGTCTGTGATGTACATAGCATTGTGTGTATGTGCCGAGCAGTCTGTATATCTGTGTTTGCACAGCAGTGTGTGTGTGTGTGTCTGGTTTTCAGAGCATTGTGTCTGTGACGTGCAGAGCAGTGTGTGTGGCCGTAATGTACAGTACAGGGCAGCTATACACTGCGCTACACACCCAGTCAGCACCTCAGATACACACTGCTCTGCATGTCACAGATACAAACTGCTCTGCACCTTAGATACACACTGGTCTGCGTGTCTAATGTGTCTCCTTGACTCCCCACTGACACACACGGTCTGAAATGGCATCTTAATATTGTGTGTGTGATGCGCGATCTCATGGCGTTATGTTAATTCCACTTAAAACCAAACAGTAAAATCTGTGAGGATTGGCAAATTACTCACTGGTATTCTCTATTTTAATAGACACGATATCAACAATGTGATTTGGAATACAGAATACGGCTAGCTATCATTCATTTCATTCTCCGACTTATGACCTTGTCGGTTGAACAAGGACAAACTCGCACCTACGAGAATAGGCCCCTAAGTCCCTGAAAGGTTGGACACTGTAGGGTTAACACTTCAGATCATGATACAATTACTGGCTCCCTGTGATACTCACATCCGACTTTTACACCGCAATGTGTGTTTGGCTTCTACCTGTTACAGAACAGAAGTTGGTAAAATATACAGTTTAATTGAAATTATTAATTTTCTCCTGTGCATTTAGAAACTCCAGAAGATAAGTCAGTTGAAATAAATTAATCTATTACGGTTCCCAACTTAGTAGCTCTAGTTCTGTATCTCTTTTGCATAAGCCTGTCTCTCTTAATTAACCCTGAGCGCCACAGAAAACCTCCCAGCCGTTCCTCCACCAGATTGGGAACGGATATGAAATCTGATTAAATTCTCAGTTAAAGAGGCAGCCCTAGTACTCTCCAGAGAATTGTACAGTGACTCTGAGCATCTCCATACACTTCCACTACTCATTTGCACTAACAAGCGAGCAGCCACACATGATATAGATATTTGAAAACAACAAAAAAAGATATTCAAACAGGAGCACACAGGTGTACCAAAAAGAATAAACAAATGTATTAATTATATAAAAACAGGGGAGAAAGATTACAATGGAGGGGGACTCCAAACAAACTCCTCTAATCACCAAGGGGACAACAAGGTGAGCACTGGGTATACCAAAAAGGTTAATATGACCAAGAATGAGCACAAATGAGCAAACAAATAAGCAATCAATAAAGATAATATGAAGTAACATAGTCCATCATAGTACACAGTCCGTGATACATTTCCAGAAGTAGTCAATCGATGCAAATGCACAGTCCCTGAAACGTGGTGAGAAGTGAGGGGTCCCCCACCAGAGCTCCCGCTATGTTCTATACCTGGGCTGATCTTTTTGTGCTGCTATTTTTACATTGTCACAGGATCCTATGGATTATCTAGCTAGTTACTTTATTGTACTATCGGCTCTTATAATCAGCTTGTAGTATAGTTAGTATATCTTTACTATGTTTCCTGTGTGTGTGCAGCTGTATGCAATCTCTTTTAGTAATCCTGCCCTTGTGTTACCATATGTAATTTGCTACATTTCCAATGAAAAGGGAGGTTACTTCCTATTATCTTTATTGATTGCTTATTTGTTTGCTCATTTGTGCTCATTCTTGGTCATATTAACCTTTTTGGTATACCCAGTGCTCACCTTGTTGTCCCCTTGGTGATTAGAGGAGTTTGTTTGGAGTCCCCCTCCGTTTTAATCTTTCTCCCCTGTTTTTATATAATTAATAAATGTTTTATTCTTTTTGGTAGTATTTACTCTCTGCATCAGAATAGAGAACGACAGACCGAGCGAGACCAGTTCTCAAGGACCCCTAAAATACGGCTTTCCCCCCAATTTCAGACTCCTCTTTCTACACCTCTCCCTGAGGAGGAACCAATGCAATTGGGTGATACTGTACCAAATAACCTGAGCAGGAGAGAACCAGGAGACATGTCAGGGTGCTGTGTCTGTGTTGTGGGCTCAAAGGTCACCTTGCCTAAAATTGTCTTAAAATCGGGAAACGCCAGTGCCCAGTGAAGATTGAGGCATTGCTTCTATTCCTCCTCCATCACAACCTTCAAGGCTGCACCTTCTGGTTTCACTCTCCTGGGGGCCAGTCTCAATTTTCATTCAGGCTTTTGTGGATTCTGGAGCCACAGGGAATTTCATTGACCACTCATTCGCGGAACGTCACTCCCTTCCTCTCCGTACTAGGGAGATTCTGTTAACAGTAGTGGCTATTGATGGGAGACCTCTGATACTTGGGACCATCACTCTCAAGACTAATCCTTTGCTAGTTACAGTCGGGGCACTTCACAAAGAGTCACTATCTTTCTACGTCATTCCTTCTTCACAGATCATCTCTGCCGTATCGTTATCACTTCTGCAACAGATTTTGCAGGCTCAGGCAGAGGATCCTAGATCAATGTACACATGTTTGTCTAAATTATTTGTTCCTCCCCAATTCTCAAGTGAGGTGTTGCAATGGGGTCATAACTCCAAGACGGCTGGTCACCCGGGGGTTAGGAAGACTTGCGATTTCCTCTAACGAATTTTGTGGTGGCCAGAGCTATGCAAAGATGTACAGGAGTTTGTGGCAGCCTGCGTTATATGCGCTCAGACGAAGATGCCATTGACATTACCCTGTGGATTGCTCCAACCCTTATACGTTCCCACCCGCCCATGGACCCACCTCTCCATGGATTTTATTGTGGCGTTACCTCCCTCCAGGGGTATGACTACCATAGTGGTTGTGGTAGACCGATTCACATGACAAGCCCATTCCTCTCATGAAGCTACCCACAGCATCTGAACTATTGGAGATATTTATTAAAGAGATATTCTGCCTCCATGGTGTCCCGATGGATATAGTCTCGGATCGCGGATCCCAATTTGTCTCCAGTTTTTGTAAGGCCTCTTGCCAAAGAATTCCTCCGCTGTTTTGTTTCTAAGCTACAGGACGACAGGGTTGATCTGCTCCCGTGGGCCGAGTTTTCCCGTAATTCCATGAAGCACGATTCAACACTGGAATCGCCCTTCTTCTGTGCATATAGGTACCATCCCGCTGCCATTCCTCTTCCCAGTCCCCTCTATGGTGTTCCTGCAGTGGATGACAAAATCCAAGAACTCCAGTTACTCTGGAAGACAATCTGACCAAAGCCGCTCTCCAGCAAAAAAAACCAGGTGTCTTGGTGTATTTGAGGGTCCAGCCTCTGGCAGGTTCCTGGGTCCTCTGTCCAGGAAAAGAGGTTTGGTCCCCTTGTGTCTTGCTTTCAATACACAGTCCTCCTGTGCACTCAAGACTTCTTCTCTCCTTCTGTCAGAACTGTTCTAACTGAGCTAAGGAAAAATCCTTCCTGTGTCTCACGTGAGGCTCTTTTACAGAGCTCTGATTAGTCCATGTGGAGACTGGCTAATTGAGTGCCTGCAATTAACCAGCTCCATGCTGGATTCAGAGCTCGGAGGCAGCTTTTCTCTAAAACAGTGATAAGTCCCTGTTACAGTTACAATGAAAATGTAAATCACTTATCTGGATCTACCCCTAAATGAGGCACAGCACTTCTACAAGTAAATACACCATGCCTATCCTAGTGTGCACACCCTGTATATACACCTCAGCCATTTATAGATAGCACTACATATATGTAGCGCACTTTCCCCACCCCCTGGGAGATCTGGTGGCTACAGTGTATGTGCTGCTTTACCTGCGGCTCACAGGAGGCCTGAACCTCCACTGCTGGGAGCCTGTTGTGTACCTGATCCATTGGTTGACAGCACCTCCACCTGCACGGGATCCTAGCAGTGTGGGATAGCCCCATTCAGGACAATAAGACATTTCCTCCTGGTATGGTATAACAGATTTACTAAACATATTTGACTGATAACAATAATACGGAACACTCAAGCCTCGCAGGGTCATACCCCTTCACTGTGCCCCCCAACACCGTGTCCAAATCCTGGTGGGGTTTACCCCAAAGTACTGAGGTGCCCCTGGGCACCCAACCACCCTGGTGTCCACAGAGTCAACCCACATTCAAGTGTTAGACAGCGCTGCCCCACTAGAACTGAAGGTGTACAGTTGGTGCACTTGATGAGGTGAGGTACCTGCTGGGTGATCCCACACCTGGTAATGGTCAGAAGAGGAAACGGATCCACTGATCCCAGTGATGTTAGCGTAGCCTCCGCCTTCACGTTGGGTGGTATCCCGCGTTGACGGTGCCACCATGAAGAGTGTCTCTTAGTGATAGATGGTGATCGGGTCCCAGACCACTTGATGGCAGGATGCAGCTGCGCCCTGTCTGTGTCCCTCACACTGGTACTACAGGGCAGAGCCCCTATCTATGGGCCTGTCCCTACAGCAACCACAAGCTGAGGGGAGTCAGGGCCTAAGGGGGTCTCTGGCCTATTCAGGTGTCACTGACACCCTGCACACGCACACCCTACCCTTCTGCTGTCCCAGCTCCGACTGGCGTGGCTAAACATACGCAAAATTGATCTATTCCCTGGTGCAGGGAATACTGGTGCGCTATTGGCTGTGCTGGTCACATTGTGTCTCTGCCCCCAGGCATTCTGGAGATTGCCTTTCCCCATGCGGAGCTTCTTGGCAATGGCCGCCGTAACTTAGGCCTGACTGCGCATGCGCAAGCTATCTGCGTATGCACGCACATACTATCGTGGTGGCGCCCTTATACAGGAGCCGTTGAGAGCCTCCAGTGACTGGGTTGCTTGCCAAGCCTCCCTGCTCCTAACGGCACCTGCCGGATGTACCCGTGCCCCTCCTTTGCCAATCGGAAGGTTGGGGGGGGGGCATGGGGAGCCCAGAGGGGGACCCAGGCTATATATGTATATAAACTGTGGTTATTGAGCTGCAGCGTTTTCTGCTAGTACCAGCGGTGCCCCTGGAATGCGTCTTGGTATATCTTCCGCCCCGCCCCCCCAGATCCCATCTCGGCTGACCTTGGCTAGGGTCATTGGACACAGGACTACATCGTTGCACCCTGGGATTCCGTAGCTTGGCTTGCTGACTCCCACCTGTGGTCATGTCATTCAAACTGCACATATCACATCTACATTTATGAGTTCGCATTATTACGGTTTCTCCACACCCTTAATGTATTCAAATGGAATTACAAATGGGGAGGTTTCATCCAGCAGTGGGGAGACAAGGGCTGAAGATATTTTCTGTGTATATTCTCACCCGTATACTGTATATACCTCAGCCTTAGAGCACAGGCTCATACACATTCAAAGCTTCACAGGTTGCGTCAGGGAGAAAGTTTCTCTGATTACATGGAGTACGGGGACCGCTGCTTTCACAGACACTTTTTACCATTTTCCTCAAGTCTTTGTTTTAATGTTAATATACATTTTAAGTCAAAAGTCTTCTCCCCATTTGCAATTCATGTGGATCTTTCTCATGCAAATTCTTCTGCACGTCTTGCGGTGATGTGATTCATTTTCTCTGATGAGGCCGGAAAATGAAAGAAAGGTAGAAAAGAGAACAGAGATTAGAGGGGAAAAGGAGAAAATAAAAATCACCTTGTATTGCAGCTTCAATCCTGAGAGGATTCATCACCCAAAAATAATACTTTCAAGGGCCAAAGTGTACCAATGGCAGTGACATGGTTAAGGGGTCATTCCCTCCTAGGGGCAAAGTGTACTAATGGCAGTGACATGGTTAAGGGGTCAGTCCCTCCTAGTTGCATAGTGTACTAATGGCAGTGACATGGATAAGGGGTCAGTTGCTCCTAGGTGCATAGTGTACTAATGGAAGTGACATTGATAAGGGGTCAGTCCCTCCTAGGTGTATAGTTTACTAATGGCAGTGACATGGTTAAAGGGGTCAGTCCCTCCTAGGTTTGTAAGGGTCAAATAGGAGTGAATGATGCCTTTGTTACCACAATCTAAGGTCTCGGGTCCCCGCCTCAGCAGTAGATGTGGGGTAAGGTATACAGAAGGAGGACTCCGTGTGGGAGTAAGGTCTCAGGTCCTACCTCAGCAGTAGATGTTGGGTAAGGTATACAGAAGGAGGACTCCATGTGGGAGTAAGGTCTCGGGTCCCCGCCTCAGCAGTAGATGTGGGGTAAGGTATACAGAAGGAGGACTCCGTGTGGGAGTAAGGTCTCGGGTCCCACCTCAGCAGTAGATGTGGGGTAAGGTATACAGAAGGAGGACTCCGTGTGGGAGTAAGGTCTCGGGTCCCGCCTCAGCAGTAGATGTGGGGTAAGGTATACAGAAGGAGGACTCCATGTGGGAGTAAGGTCTCGGGTCCTACCTCAGCAGTAGATGTGGGGTAAGGTATATAAAACGAGGACTCCGTGTGTGGGTAAGGTCTCGGGCCACCGCCTCAGCAGTAGAGGTTAGTTTGAGGCAAATTAGAGGGGTTACATCTGCAACTCCATTTGTGTAACTATCAGATCTCTGTACCGTCATTGAACTGCGCTGTGGAATATTTTGGCTCTTTACAAATAAATAAATAATAATAATAATGGTATGTTTATATTATTATTTTTTTGTAACTTAAATTTTATTAATATTTTTGGCTGAAAAAATATTACATTTCATTCCATACATTCAATCAAGGTGCCTTAGCATTATCGATGCACATGAGAATCATATACAAATCATAATAACTAACCAGGGGAAAATGAGGGAGGAGGGTTGGGGAGGGATGGGGGGGGGGGTGGGTATTATGGGGATTGTGTTAAAGGTCTCTTCTAACTTATGTTTCCTATTCATGTCTTATGCGTAAGCGTCTATCGTTTAGCCTAGCCTGCTTATTTTAGTTAGCTCTTTCTCGTTCCCTTGCGGATCCAATCCTTAGCTTTTTGAACTCGAGTTCCATATTACGAGTCAAAGCAGAACGCACCTAGAGCTATCATAGCAGTATGGTGGTGGAACTCACTCCTGGGGTGTCTGTCTGGGCCAACCAAGGCAACCGTTGGAATCTCATTCTGTTTCCACAATGCCGCAATCTCACACCTCGTTGCCAACGAAAAATGGGCGATTAGTTTAGAGCTTGACCTGGACACACCCGGCAAAGGTCTGTTCAAAAGGAACAGCCACGGTTCCATGGGGATTGCGAGGCCCCAAATCCTCTGCAGCCAATCCTTAATTTGTTCTCATAAGGGAGTCAAACAAGAGCAAGGTCACAGCATATGCAACAAGTCCGCTGGCTCTCCACACTGTCTCGGGCACAATGCGGAGTAACCCGGGACAAATGTTTATAATTTAATTGGAGTAAGATACCACCTCATTAGGACCTTATATGCGTTTCCTTTAAGGTCGTGCAGATTGAGGTTTTTGAAGCTGCCAGCAATCCTCCGAATCAAGTTCTTCCCCCAAGTCTGCTTCCCATTTAGCGATATATGAAAGCTTCCTGTCATACCCAGCGCCGGAACGGATCGAGAGGTTAGTCCGCTTGTATCTCTTTCTAAGATACAGAGCTTTTCGAAATTCGTCAAAGGAGGGCAGGGAGTAATTTTATTATAAAAAGCCTGAATCTGAAGGTACCTAAAAATTTCTGAGTTAGGGATGTCTTTGTCGGATTTAATTTGATCAAAGGTTTTAATACCTTTTCTACCCTCCAGATCCTTGTCTATCATACCCATTTAGTGTCCAGATTTTACAATCCCCACTATTCAGCCCTGGAGCAAAGTCCACGTTGTCAAGGATTGGCATCATTAATGAGTTTTTGGAGGTCAGGGAGCATTTACATTTAGAGGCCTCCCAAACTGCTAACAAATTGGTCATTGAGGAAAGCAGCTCTCGGATAGATCTAAGCATCTTTTTTGGGGACTGTAGGAGGACATGTGCAGAGGTACACAATGGAGACTGTTTTAAGGTGAAATTAAAACAAGGCTTTATTGTGCCTGTCGCTTTAAACACAGCAAAAATATATATAAAAATAAGACAAACAAAAAAAACCTATCTCTGCTTTGGAGACTATCTACACATGTAGCTCAGCCCCCTCTGACTGGGTTGGTTAGCTAAGCTATTTACCAGCCCCAAAATATAAACATATATACAGATATATTACAGTTCCAAAAGAAAGTCTTATCTGTTCTCCTGAAGCTGTAGGGGAAGTCCTCTCTGCTCTCCTGGGTAAGCACCTTTGTGTGCTACAGCAATGTCTGTCCAGGTTTTGAGGTCTGGCGCCCTTGTCTTGCTATCAGCATACAGTCCAGTCCTTCTGCAGCTCAAGACAGCAGTTCCTCTGGTCAGTCTCCCCAATTGTGCGACTCAGGAATCTCTGCCCTGTCTCCTAGTTCAGCTCAGGTGTGAGCTAAGGAGTCTCTCTTCCTGTCTCAGAGGCAGGGTTTTTCTACCACCTGTAATCAGTCAGGTGGTGTTAGTTAATTGCCTACCAGCAGTTAACCACCACACTGCTGGATTAGAGGCACATTTGTGAACAGGGATAAATCCCCTGTTACAGGGACCAAATCAGATCGGCCCTCCGCTGTCCTGTGAACCTCTGGAGCATCTCCTGCTTCTCAAGCTCCTTGCTGATTCGGCCTCCGGTACAGAAATACCTTTTCTTCTTAGGCTGAGTCCCCGCTGGCGCTGAGCGCACTGGCGCTCAAAGCATGTGAGCCAGGTGTCCTGCATCTGCTCGCGCCCCCGCGGGGGGGGGAGAGGGGGCGGCATTGAGCGAGCGGGAAAGTTAAAAAAAATTATTTACAGAAGCGCTGAGTGCCGGTGAGCGTGTGTGCACGCGCATACCCGCGCGTGCATCGCGTGAGCAGGGACTTGCATATATATATATGCAAGTCACCTCGCCAAGCATCGCCCGCTCAGCACGCTCAGTGCCAGCGGGGACTCAGCCTTAGTCCTCATTCCCGGGTGGGTCCTCCTCGGGCGCCCCAGACTCTGCATAATCTAGAAATATTGCTGGAGGATCCGCTCCGCAGTCACTGGCAGGGCATCGTTTTGTAGGGGAGCTGTGAGGTGGTTATGAGGCCACTTTAAAAGCTAATTACTATAGCTGGCAAAGCAACTCTTAAGGCCTTAATTGGCCTCCCTTCCTCTCTGGCCGCATGCAGAGCATGCCACTTCTCTCCAGGATTCCTCCGGGGCAGGATCATCTTCCGGACGGTAAGAAAAGTCGGATTTTATTCGCAATTTTTGTTTGAATTTCGGCCCCTTCCCCCAGCACTTTCATGGATACTTGCACGTCTTTCTTTAATCACCAGCAGTCCGAAGGGAAAGGTCCACCGGTAACGGGCGCCATTTCCCTTAATATTCTGGTTATAGGTTGCAGTCTGTGTCTCCTTTCTAAGTATTTGGAGACAAATCCTGCAAGATCTGCAGAGTTATATTTTCAAAAGTAATAGAGGGGGAATTGCGGGTAACAGTGCAGAGAGCCTCTTTCACTTTGTGGTAATGAAAGCGTATGATAACGTCTCTGGGGGTCTCACTTTGGCCGGGGACGAGCTCTGAGGGCCCTGTGGCACCTATCCAGGAGAATTTCTGCTTCAGTTTTCCTTGGTAGGACTGATGTAATCCATCTGGACAAGAACTCCCTTACATTAGAGGGGAGTGGCTCAATGAGTAAAGACACTGGCACTGAGTTTGGAGCAGGGCAACCTGGTTCAATTCCCTGTGTCAGCTCCTTGTGACCTTGTACAAGTCACTTTATCTCCCTGTGCCTCAGGCACCAAAAACATAGATTGTAAGCTCTGTGGGGCAGGGAGCTGTGGCTGCAAAATGTCTCTGTAAAGCGCTACGTAAAAATTAGCAGCGCTATACAAGAACATGCTATTATTACATCCACAATTTCCTCAGGTATCCCCCTGATCCACACATTATTCCTCCTGTCACGATTTTCGGAGTCCTCTTGTTTGTCTAAGATCCCCGCGATTTGTGTTTTTAAGTATGCCATGGCCTTTTCATTCTTCCTCACTGCTTTAATCGTGACATCCATTATCCTCTCCAGTCCATCCGTTCTGTCTCCTATTTGGCTGATGTCTTTTCTTAATTCCTGCAGCTCAGATTGCAGGAGTGACTTAAGGTCATTGAACAGTGATTTCAGATCCCTTTTTACGATCCCTGCGTGTGACCAGCTCTCTGTGTGTCTGCTGGCTGATTGATCACTTTGTCCCTCCATGTCAGAGTCAGAGCCATGATGTGACTCCATTGCAGGAGGTCTTCCCGCTCTGCTCGGGTCTGAGTTGGCAAAATAATTCTTTAAGTCCTTCATATTTGTCCTCTTCTGGGATCTTGTTGCCATCCTGGGAGCTTCCCCTGATACATGCTTTGGTTTGTTTAAGCTTTTGGTCACTTTTAAAGCTGCCGTTCAGGCAATATCCTGCATGTGTCGTTTTTTTTTTTAATAAATCAGTTCTGTATTAAGAAAAAATACTTTTAGCATTTTCTGTTTTAAAAACAACAACTTTGAAAGACCAATTTTCTTGTATTCTATTTTAACAAGCATGCTTGTTGCTATAACAATGATTTACATTCCCCAGATCTAAAGATGTCGCCAAACTTCGCCGATCAATAGACGGAGAACGAATTGACCGGCAGCTATGCAGTTCTTTAGGTCAGTAGAGATTGCCCACATGAAACTATTGAAGTAAAAAAAAAAAAAAACGGGAGCTTGAACTGCAGCTTTAATGTTGTTTTTGCGTTTTATAAGGCTAGGTACTGGTGGAGCAGTTGCTTTATGCTGCGATACCCAAAGCCACCGCGCATGCGCCTCTCCATGTTTATATTATTAATAACAGTACATGAATTTTGATATTGGAAAATATAAAAAGAACTCAACACACAGTAAGGTTCATTTTACATCACTGTCCATTTGCGTTCATTATTTCCTGGTTTACAAGGAGATAGACGTGTACTTTTGTACTTACGTAGTGTTAATTTCCAACCACACTTGGTGTGTTGGCGATGAAGATGTAAATCATTACATTATTCATATATCATGTCAGTAATGTAATGGATTCGGTTATTAACATTATGGTACAGATGTGACCTCAAACTACATTATAACCACCATTGTAATTAACTTAGAATTAGTTTTGCCACAGTAAGGATATACATTATTTATGTCAACGTGAGAGCGCTTCAGCGATGTGTTTAGAAAATAAAGCGCACACAATGTGCATATCTCTTATAATCATTGCAGCCAGTCCTGTTTGTCTGACTGCGTGTACGCGGACACATGCTACATGTATGCTGACACACACATGCATGTATGTTGAGATGCTGCTGCGCAGTTAAGGCCACATCCTGTGAGGTCACTTTGTAGTTAGTGCACTTAATGCCAGCGCAGTCACTCAGTTTCCGAGCGACACAAAGAGAAAGAAAATCCTTCTGCAGAACTGGTTTATGTATGTTTGGCCATTCAGCAGTAAGAGGGGGTTCATCACAACGTCTGTGCAAATACACAATGACTTTTCTTCATACAGGATTGTCAAATTACTGCTTAATATTTATGAAGTATTTAAATGCATTCACATTTTTATATATATAATATTCCCACGCCTTCAGACAGAAATGGGGGAAGAAGAGAGTGGCCCCACTCCGAGCGTCTTCACAATAGGGATCAACGTATCACTTCACACAAGAGGCTTGACGACGGTTCTCTGTGTGACGCTACTTTCTTCTTTTTCTAGTTCACGGCAGGTTTTGTATTTTTGCTGGACTGTTGTTGCTGTGCACATGTGGCGTTTTCCTGCAGGTACTGTGCACGCACCATCTCTGCACTTCCGGTACAGACAGACATGCCAGCGGATGAGGGCGCTGAAACGGTCCTAATCAGAAAGTAGCTTTGAGCCACTTAGGCGACAGGGCAGCATGCTCCCCAGGACAAGGCTCCCCATCCCCTACTCTCTCTGTTTGGGACATTTACCTCCCCAAACCCGTCCTACTGGCGGGTCTTGTGGGGCTCCAGCTGAGGTGCAGGAGTAGCGAGCGTAGCAGCGTGCTGGTCCCCTGCAAGGAGAAAGATGTAGGTGCAGGGGTATGGTGCAGCTATCAATATGGCTGGTGTATGAGGAGCGCCTCGGCCCCTGTGCCCCCCCCCCCAGCTCCATTAGTTTTGGGTAGCCCCCCCACACCCCTTAGTTGGGTCACAAGGGAGTGACGCTGGACATAGTTCTCTGGGAGGCTTGAATTCATGGGAGGGCTTTCCTCGAGTGGGGCAGGGTAAGGTGGGTTAGTGCCACTGTCTGGGGGGCAAACAGGGGGCTCCCCTCAGGAATTTGATGGGCAGCAGCAGTCAGGGCATGCAAGCCAAGTTGGGGCGGGAGTATCACAGGTGCCGGAGAGGGTGCTGCCTGGGAGCATGCCAATAGGGGGTGCTGCGGGGACGGTTGATTTGGCAGCTGCCATAAGTGGAGGGCTGGAGGCCTTAGAAGGTTAGGAGAGGACCCATACAGGGGGCAAGTGGGGGTGTCAGCGACCCATCTCAGGGCTGAGCTTGCCTCATCGCTGGCGGTGGCAGTGGCATGAGTGTAGTTTCCCTTAAGGAAGGAGTTAGCAACAAAGGACCTCCGGCACTGGGAGGCGGGGACATGGTAGCAGCCTCCCTGTTGGAGGCGGTGGGGGGTCACTCTACCTGTCGCGTCAGCAGTTATGGCGGAGGGTGACAAAGTATCAGTTATATGTTTCACATATGCTTACACATGCTTCACCAGCCCATTGGGAGTCACATTTACCAGCGGAGTTAAAAGAAAAAATATGGGCGGGGGAGTATGTGGAAATATTGTCACTACTTCCAGGTTATAGGGAGGTGCTAACAAGATCTAGAAGGAAAGGTGAGGGCAAGAAAAAGGATGTAGAGAAGTGGTTATTCCCGAGGATATTCTCTAATTGGCTGTAGACCTTCTCTGTCCTTGCTAGGGGGATTGGCAAGAAGTCCCCACATTTCTGCTCAGCACTGTTTCAATACCAAGACACGATTGGTTCTGGTTATAAAACACATAGCGGGTTGGGCCATGCGCAAGCAACTGTCCTGGGATGCAAAGGGCATGGATCTCTGGATAGAGCTTTTGACCACGGGGAGGTCGGCTTCCTTTCTTGAGGTGGCTGGCAGCGGGGCATCCTACGGCCGCCGGCCAGTGGTAGGAAGGGACAATGCTGGGCTTATAATGAAGGCCAATGCAAATGTAATGGTGCTCTGCCTGCGGGGGGCGCCCATTCTGCTGCCAAGTGCTACCGCAAAGGTCATTATTGGTATTGGTAGTATCAGTGTGAGCCTACATGTACCAGGAGCAGGTTTAGTGACTGAAATAAAAAGACAAAACAAATAATAGATTAAAAGTTCCTCGAGTTGTACAAAGAAGACAAAAGTGACAGTTTCAATTGTATATTCTTATTGTGATGAGAAATAGGGAAGTATGAAAATCCATGAGTGAGGCTTCATGCATATAAATCTCTGCTAATGCGGTTACTTCGCAGACGTGGAAAGTAATGCGGCTTTAATAGAATGAGAAGCGTGTAAATATTAATCACAGAAGCACAATGAGAAGCTGCCGATATATGAAGATATTGTACATTGGAGAGGATATTACACAATAAATTAGAGGTTGGGACCATGTCTATGAAATGCAGAATATGAAAGTATGAATTCAGCTGCCTGTGTGTATACAGGGCGTATGTGAAATTATAATTGTGAATGTTCTCTTATCAGACACTAAAGAGAGAGGGGTAAATGGTTATACTGTATATAATCTTACAATGGGACAAAAATCCCTTTTATTAAAAAGGTGATAATTATTCTTGTGATGGTTGTTTGCCAATGATGCTTAGTTCCAGTTTTCAGATCTAGCCTTCTGGAAAGTTATATATTATAGTTAAATTAAAGTTATATATTAGTTGTTAATCTGCAGCTGCTGCCAGAGACGAGACTAAAGCACAGCCCCAGAGTTATGAAATAATCCCATGTTGCTCTTTTTCTTGGAAACATTTGCTGCTGTTTTTGCCCCAGTTTCACAGCGGGGGGTTTCTGTCTTTAATTCTCCCTTTCCATGGCCTCTTCTAATTATAACATGTTAATAACACGCTACTGCAATCAGCATGCAGAAACATTGATCATTCAAACCATTGCTACCACAGCTCTGCGATGTGCTGCAGAGTGGTGTGCTGCAGAGCGATGTACTGAGTGATGTGCTGAAGAGCAAAGCACAGCAGAGTGATGTGCTGCAGAACGATGCGCTGCAGTCAATGTGCTGAGAGCGATGTGCTGCAGACTCACTCCATTCTTGATGTACTAGGTACATCCAGTCCCCTCTTCTGTCTCAGTCATGTGATCGCTGCTGGCGCCAGGGGAAGCAATCTGGGGCCGGTGGACTTCTCAACACTGAAATCTGAAATAACCCAAAACCTACAGAAACGGGAGCTGATTTGTTAGATGTAACCCCTTGGGTGGGCATGAAAGACATTTCACTGCAACGCTGCAGAGCGATGCGCTGGACAGCGATGTGCTAAGGGGTTAGAAGTAGGGCTAGACGGAACAGTACATATCGCTTCCCCGGAATTCAGCGGATTGTTTTGACCAAATTTGTCCCCCTCTGCACTAAATTCCGCACCCCCTCCCAACTAAATTCCGCCCCTCCCCACAAAAATACCATCCCCCCCTACCCCCACACTAAATTCCATTCCACACCACCCCCCCCCCCCCCTCCCCACTAAAATCCGTCTGCGGATTCCGAACTAAGAAAGTCGAACGGGATAATTCCAAGCTGCCATTAAATGCAATCCAGATGGATTTATAAGAATCTCAACTCCACACACGCTCGCCACACTCGGCACACGCTCGCCACACTCGGCACACGCTCGCCATGATCAGCACATGCTTACCACGCTCAGCACACACTCGCCACACGCTCCATGCCTTTCATTTCCTGACTGAACTCTGTGGGAGCCTGTGAAGGAGCGGGCTGTAGGCGAGGGCAGTTAAACACATAGACAGAGGGTTCCGCTTAACTGGATTGGTTTATTAACCACAAAACAGCAACCAAACAATAGGGCTACTGCCCCTTTAAGGCAAAGCACAAAATCATAAAATCAAATCCTATTCCCGTTAGGGAAACTAAATAAACGTTTCTCTGTCCTTTCTATCCGACTGGCTGGGGAAGCTAGTTACCAATCCAAACTTATAACCACAATATTAGTAAGAATGGGAACAATATAGAAAGTTTTATCTGATGTAGGGGATTCCTATCCCATGGTCTCTGTGTAGCTCCAACTGCAATCAGGAATGCCAGTTCCTAGGGAGCAATCTTTATCCTGGGTGTGATTCCCAGCTGGACCCCACAGGCCTGCTTCCTTCAGTCCTAGGGTCCATAACAGCGAGACTCTCCTGGCTGGGAGAAGTTTCACTTCCTCTCTCTCTCTGGAGGAAAGCAGTCTCTCTGTCTCTGGCAGCTTCCTGCCTTTTATCCCTGCTTAATCAGGAGTTCATTGTCCACACCTCCCTGTTCAGGTATGAAATCCAACACCAGTGCAGTCTGGAAAGGGAGTTAACTTCTTCACTCAATACAGAGCCATACAGTATAAAGATGTTAGATTCATTTCTGCATTAATGTCTGGGAGGTTATAAATACATTGTTTTACCACCTGCTTTGTATAATAAGACTGAGTTTCTCTGTACACTTTCAGCTCCCATCTACTTAGAGATAATACAGTATAAGTGACCTGGTTAGCAATTGTAAAAGTGGAAACATGGAGCTATAAAATTAACTGTCCTGTTATACTTTGCATGTACGAGGGAAACAGAACATGCTAAATATTATATGTACATCTCGACAGGATTTTAGAACTCTAGTATTTTTTCCTGACAAACATTAAATTACTAAACATGAATAAAATCCAAATTCTGTGGTGATACGATCAGTCACACAGGTTACATCCAATTTCATTTCAATGTACAGATAGACTATACGCCTGCTAATCCCAGATACATACACTCTTATCTTATAAATATACTTTATGTTTCATGAGACCATTCGCCTCAAATCTGCACATCCATATTTCAAAGAAATATTATCTGCGTAGGAATTCATCTGAGGGCCAAATCAAACATAAACATTCAAAATAAGTATTCTCATTTTTTTTTTGTTTAGGAATATGGTTTATTTTTCCTTACAAACTTTGTATGATGCAAACAGTTGGAGATCTGAATTATCTGTAGAATCTGAGAAAGGGTGGGTTGACATGACCCCATGCCGAGGCCTCCCTGTGGGTGCTGGGGGTTAATGAGGGGGTGGTAGATGGGAAGTGGTAGGCTGTCTGAGTGGGTCCTGGGTGCTAAGGCAGCGGTTGGCCTGAGCAGTACTTTGGGTGCGAGGATCAAGGCGGGAACGGTCAGCAAGTACCCCAGGGGACCATGGAGGTGGTGAGTGCTGCTGGAGGGGTGACAGTGGAGAGAGGACAGCAGTAGGCCCCAGGCTGTAGGCACTCATGTCCATTGGTAAGGCTGAGTCCCTCCAGCAATGGGGGAAGAGGCCAGTCCTGGAGATGTAGAAGAGGGAGGAGTGATGTGCTGGGTTAGGGGAGTTTGGACAAGGGGCTGAGGGATCATATATGCCATATAAAGGTGTATTAGACCCACTCGGAGGGGGGGTTAGGTCTGGAAGAGACCTGGGTGGGGGTGTCACTTTCCAAGACCCTCTAGGGTGAGTCAGCAAGAAATGAACAAATGTGTAAAAATTCGATCACCGAATCATTCACCGGCTTTTAGACAAAATTCAATTATCTGACGAGAAAGCCTAGGTGTTAAAATACCAGAAACCCAAGTGCTATATATATTCCCTCAGACAACACGGGGATAGACAAATGTGTACAAAAAGGAGCACGCTTTCTATAACATTGAGATATTCTAATGCGTCCTTTGCATATATATACTTTGTAAATCTTTTTGCCATATATCTCTCTGATGTTTCATAGGGATGTGGGGCACGTGTCCAATATAGGGAATTACATATTTAATCTCAGCCTGGAGGTGTGTTTTGAGAAAGTGGAAGAGTTGGAGGCCAGTGTTTATGGGGTTACATACCCTTGCTCGTGTACCATTTGAGGTGGAGACCTGCTAGTTTCGGCTTCATTGTGTGGAGTTTGGTGTGACTCCTATGTATTGTGTTCATGTGCATGGTAATTTTTGTAGCGGCAATCGGCAGGTGGCAATACGGGGTTTGAGTCATGGATATCCCATGGATTCTTATGTTACGGTGGGTCACGCAAGCTAGTGGGGGCACCAGTATTTTTGTCAGGTACTGTTTATATGTTTGTACCTGTTGGTAAGACCGGTATAATAAAGCTGCAACAGTTTCAACTTCCTAGTGGTTCCCAGCGGGTTCTGTGTGGGTAATGAGGGGAGGAGTCTAAGTTGAGGCTAAGAAAGTCATGCTTCACACGTGGATTCCCATAGGTTCCACAGTAACCTTAGCAGTGGGAACCTTCTTACATGCAGAGGTTGACGTGAGCGGTTATCATATATGCCGGCTTCACCCTAACTAAGAGACACTTTCATCTGAATAGTTTCATGTAATAACATCGGGTGTTTAAGATTCAAGAAAAGTCTAAATATCAATAATATAAAGAAATAGATCTCATCCTAAGTTACGGGCCTCGTGGTGGGTTTCCTCTGTGTGTCATGTTCCGTGTTCTCTGCCTGTGACAGGAACCATTAGATCAGTGTTTCCCAACTCCAGTCCTCAGGGAACCCCAACAGGTCAGGTCTTAAGGATATTCCTGCTCCAGCACAGGTGGGTCAATCGGTGCTCAGTCATTGTGACGGACCCACCTGTGCTGGAGCAGGGATATCCTTAAGACCTGACCTGTTGGGGTTCCCTGAGGACTGGAGTTGGGAAACACTGCATTAGATCAATTATGTGTCTTCAGTGTTACAAGTATTTCTGCTTCGAGATCACGTACTATATGCATACATATAAAATAAAAATGATTTTATATTATATTTGAAAGTCCCTTAGTACTATTCTGTACTATTATTCTCTGTGTATGGAGAGATATACCAACTACATTGGAAAGAAAACATTAGAAGAGATTATTGAATTTGTTGATTTATAGACCAATGATTAAGATATATAATATTCTTCTTGTTAATAAATAATTCAAATCATCATCAACAGACATCTTCTATTCTAAAAGGAAGAATAAATCATGAGCAATGTATTAGGTTTTGAAATAATGTTTCATAGTACAGAAGAGATTCTATCATATATTTATATATTAAGAAACGGTTATAGTTACTCTTGATGTTATTCAGATTAATTAACAATGAAACAGATTTGACACAATGTTTGTGTTATTACAGTAATATTGCTTGGCTTCTTAAAGACAACATACAGTAGTTCACTGGTTTTGGTGTATCTCCTATCTTTTATTTCATTGTATGGATTTCATAACGAATACATTTGTTGAAATTCATGTAAAGGAGGTTTCTAATCCTCTATTATTATGGATTGTTTGTTACATTTGTACAATTTGATGTTGATGTATTGTGTTTGTTACATTTGTACAATTTGATGTTGATGTATTGTGTTGGTTATATTTGTATGTTCACATAGTATGTTATAAGTATCTGACACAGTCTTGCACAATGTTTCTCTGTTATCTGTTGATATATTATGGTTTTTCTATCTCGTCCTTTGAATGCCGACGAGTAGAGCTGCTTATCTTGATTCAGGGCGCCGCCGCCTTTGGCGGGAAACTTGCATTAAACCAGGTATTTTTTAAAGTCACCCTCTTTATCAGTATTGAACGGATGGTGGTGTGTCGCTATTTCTCCCAGATCATGTAGTGACATTGTCTCTCCCTGTCACCTAGGGAGAAAGTTCTGTGACAACTGGCACTTCCTGCGCCATACATGACATCATCAAAATGGCAACCAGGGGGCTTCCTGTTCTACTTTTTCAAATGTTCAAAACTTGAATGTGCTTTTAAAATAG
Source organism: Ascaphus truei (assembly GCF_040206685.1). NCBI lineage: Eukaryota > Metazoa > Chordata > Amphibia > Anura > Ascaphidae > Ascaphus > Ascaphus truei. The sequence continues at coordinate 50,661,628 of NC_134488.1, read as the reverse complement.
AAATGTTCAAAATGTAATGTATTTAAAATAAAGAAACAAGACATTTTCCCTTTTTTAGGGTGTAGCTGTAAATGAGCATTTTCTGTATAACGCTCTCTGTCTTTTTGTTCTTGTAACATAACCTTTTATAGTAACAATTACACAACTCTGCTCCCTTTATTCAAAAGGATTGTGAGTTCCTTCTTCAGACGCAGTATCACCACTTTTCTAATCACACTGGAAACATGTAACATGCTCCCTTATAAATGCAAACACATTTTCACTGAGAAAAATCTATATCTGAGGCATTTTCTCAAGTACTATCGGTCCCAGATTGTAATGCAACAAAATTAAATCTTCATATTCTTGCTTAGATAATATTTTAATTACTCGCTTTTCTGTTTCATCCTTGTGCTTCATTAACACGTGAAGAAAGAGTTTTGTGTTACTTCTAACAAACCTTTGCCGGTTTCCTGCCATGGTATCTTGCCGCGAGTGATTTCCGCAGGTTCCTGTGGTGGGTTCCTGCCATGTGCTCCAGCCGCGGGTTCCTGCCACGGGATCTTGCGATGGGTTCTTTCTGCAGTTTCCTGCCATGAGTTTCTGTTGCATGTTCCTGCCGCGGGATCTTGCAGCGGGTTCTATCCATGGGTTCCTGCTGTGTGATCCTGCGGCAGGTTCCTGCTGCAGGTTCCTGCCACGGGTTCCTGTCGTGGGTTCCTTCCACAGGTTCCTGCAGTGGGTTACTGCCACGGGTTCCTGTCCTGGTTTCCTGCCGTGGGTTCCAGCTGTGGGTTCTTGCCGCGAGTTCCTGCTGTGGGTTCCGACAGCAGGTTCTTTCTGCAGGTTCCTGACATGTGTTCCTGCCAAATGGATCTTGCCACGGGTTCTTTCCACGGGTTCCTGCCATGGGTTCCTGCCACAGCATCTTACAGTGGGGTCTATCCGTGGTTTCTATCTGTGGGTTCCTGCTGCGTTTCTTGCTTCAGGTTCCTTCCACGGGTTCCTGCAGTGGGTTCCTGCAGTGTGTTTTTGCTCCGGGTTCCTGCTGCGAGATATTGTGGCGGGTTCTACCTGTGGGTTCCTGCCACGAATTTGTTGCAGGCTCCTGCCGTGGGATCTTGCGGCAGGTTCTATCCATGGGTTCCTGGTGTAGGATCCTGCTGTGTTTCTTGCTGCGGGTTCCTGCTGCGTTTCTTGCTGCAGGTTCCTGCTGCGTTTCTTGCTGCGGGTTCCTGCTGCAGATTCCTTCCATGGGTTACTGCCATGGGTTCCTGCCACGGGTTTCCTGCTGCAGGTTCCTGCCATGGGTTCTTTACACAGGATCTTACAGCGGGTTCTATACACAGGTTCAATCCATGGGTTCCTGCCACAGTTTCCTACCACGTTTCTTGCCATGGGTTTCCTGCTGCAGGTTCCTTCCAGGGGTTCCTCTCGCGTGTTCCTGTCCTGGGCTCCTGCAGCGGGTTCCTGATGCGGGTTCCTGCCACCAGATCTTGCGGTGGGTTCTATCTGTGGGTTCCTGTTGTGGGTTCTTTCCGTGGGTTCTTGCCGCGGGTTCCTGCTGCAGGTTCCTGCCACAGGTTCTTGCCGTGGGTTCTTTCCGCAGGTTCCTGTCCTGGGTTCCTGCCTCAATGTCAGACGGCATCCTCCTCCGAACGTGGCTTATCCTTAACTCACTTGTTTAATTGCTAAGTCCTCGTGTCCCTGTAATTCAAGGTTCCAGGTTCTTTATTAGTGATAGGATAAATAACTGCAGGAATTCTATCTGCGGCTTCAATGCCTTTTCTTTTAATCTGCTCGTTGTGTCGATATCAGGACCCCATATTGGCGTGGATAAATCTCGGCTTTATTTGTTAAGCCTCAGGTTATTATCGCTGAACACATTTAGCATTACACATATAAAGATAAGCCTCAAGGCCCTAGCTGAAGGGGCAGAATGACTTTTGCCGAGAGGAGGGGAGGGGAGGGGAGGGGTAAGGGTGCGATTTGATTAGGGGAAGAACCAGAGGGGGGAGAGTGAAGGAAGCATATATAGACGGGCCAAAGTTTGCACCTACCTCTACATCATCTGTTTGAAGTTAGAAGCAGATGAGGACCAGACGAGGACCCAGTTGTCGTGGAGGATGGTGCAGAAGAGGCCTGGATGTTCAACCTGTGGTCAGAGATGGAGAAGAGAGGTGTGGCCTGGCTCCTGGAGAGGATTCTGGGCCCTGGTGCGGCGGCTTAGGGGCTGGCCAGGCGGAAGTTGGTGATGGTGGTAGCATCAATAGGCAGCTGTCAGCGGCACTGGAAGGTCAGAGGGTGTCGGAGGTGACATGGGGGAGGGGCTGCGGCATCCCCCAGCACTCTAACCAGGAGGCAGAGCGGCAGCTCAACGTTAGAGCCTGAGAGGAGCGGTGGAGCAGGCCTGTGCGATGCTGCAGACATCGGCCTGGAAGATGTTGGGAAAAGTTGGCTCCTTATGGGAGGTCTAAGGTATTTTCTTCCAGCTCGTACCAGCTTCCAAACTGCTGGCAAATGGTCAAAAGAAAGAGGAGGTAATCTGCAATAAATAATCTACAAATGAATATCCGTAATATTACTGCGCTAAATAAAAAGCAGGATTTTGTACTTGTTGAGATAACTGGTCACCCTGTTATTTTCTTGCCGGGTAAGCACTAGTCATAAGAGTCGGACAAACTGGTAAAATAAATATTATCAAAACCATAACAAACAATGCAAACAATTAGATTGGACCCGGATTTCTTTAGCTGTTGTCATATTAAATAACCATCTTTGTGTTTCAGTGTTGTTACTGGCGTATAGTTCCTCTGTTGTACCAGTTATTTGGGTTATACAGGACAGATATTAGATGGATAAGCTCCTGGAAAGAAGGGAGGTCCCTTCTGTAGATAAGACCCATGCAGCCTCGGCCCACCTCCGGAGATTTCTTCCTGAAATGTTGGGTCTCTCACAAAGAGAATGATGAGGGATACATTCTCCCCTGTGGGTGCTGTCGGGACAGGTGGGTGTCCCAGAGCAACATTTACTGCTATATACAGGCATACCCCACATTAACGTACGCAATGGGACCGGAGCATGTATGTAACACAGGCATACCCCACATTAACGTACGCAATGGGACCGGAGCATGTATGTAACACAGGCATACCCCACATTAACGTACGCAATGGGACCGGAGCATGTATGTAACACAGGCATACCCCGCATTAACGTACGCAATGGGACCGGAGCATGTATGTAACACAGGCATACCCCGCATTAACGTACGCAATGGGACCGGAGCATGTATGTAACACAGGCATACCCCGCATTAACGTACGCAATGGGACCGGAGCATGTATGTAACACAGGCATACCCCGCATTAACATACGCAGTGGGACCGGAGCATGTATGTAACACAGGCATACCCCGCATTAACATACGCAATGGGACCGGAGCATGTATGTAACACAGGCATACCCCGCATTAACGTACGCAATGGGACCGGCGCATGTATGTAACACAGGCATACCCCGCATTAACGTACGCAGTGGGACCGGAGCATGTATGTAACACAGGCATACCCCGCATTAACGTACGCAATGGGACCGGCGCATGTATGTAACACAGGCATACCCCACATTAACGTACGCAATGGGACCGGAGCGTGTATGTAACACAGGCATACCCCGCATTAACGTACGCAGTGGGACCGGAGCATGTATGTAACACAGGCATACCCCGCATTAACGTACGCAGTGGGACCGGAGCATGTATGTAACACAGGCATACCCCGCATTAACGTACGCAATGGGACCGGCGCATGTATGTAACACAGGCATACCCCGCATTAACGTACGCAATGGGACCGGAGCATGTATGTAACACAGGCATACCCCGCATTAACGTACGCAATGGGACCGGAGCATGTATGTAACACAGGCATACCCCACATTAACGTACGCAATGGGACCGGAGCATGTATGTAACACAGGCATACCCCACATTAACGTACGCAATGGGACCGGAGCATGTATGTAACACAGGCATACCCCACATTAACGTACACAATGGGACCGGAGCATGTATGTAACACAGGCATACCCCACATTAACGTACGCAATGGGACCGGAGCATGTATGTAACACAGGCATACCCCACATTAACGTACGCAATGGGACCAGAGCATGTATGTAACACAGGCATACCCCACATTAACGTACGCAATGGGACCGGAGCATGTATGTAACACAGGCATACCCCACATTAACGTACGCAATGGGACCGGAGCATGTATGTAACACAGGCATACCCCGCATTAACGTACGCAATGGGACCGGAGCATGTATGTAACACAGGCATACCCCGCACTAACGTACGCAATGGGACCGGAGCATGTATGTAACACATGCATACCCCGCATTAACGTACGCAATGGGACCGGAGCATGTATGTAACACAGGCATACCCCGCATTAACGTACGCAATGGGACCGGAGCATGTATGTAACACAGGCATACCCCGCATTAACATACGCAATGGGACCGGAGCATGTATGTAACACAGGCATACCCCGCATTAACATACGCAATGGGACCGGAGCATGTATGTAAAGCGAAAATGTACTTAAAGTGAAGCACTACCTTTTCCCCACTTATTGATGCATGTACTGTACTGCAATCATCATATACGTGCATAAGTGATGTAAATAACGCATGTGTAACAGGCTCTATAGTCTCCCTGCTTGCGCACAGCTTCGGTACAGGTAGGGAGCTGGTATTGCTGTTCAGGACGTGCTGACAGGCGCATGCGCGAGCTGCTGTTTTCCTATTGGGCGATATGTCCTTACTCGTGAGTGTACTTAAAGTGGGTGTCCTTAAACCGGGGTATGCCTGTACAGTCTCTTTTTCATGTTTTTCTTTGGTATTATTATTCTTGGTATACCATCCTATTAATGATGGGACAAGAGAAGTTTGCTCTGCTCTATAGACCCTCATACCTCGAGGTAAAGAGCACCTAGAAACCTGCCTAGTAATTACTATAAATTACTCTTAATTGTCGTGCTGGGGAAGCGATCCAATTTTGCATAACACTTTTTGTCTCATTTACATGTAATTAAAAAGCTTCCAGTGCACAGTGCAAAATGACTGGAAAACTTTTATCAGACTGGACTTGGAAAACCCTAACACTATCTCATGTAATATCGTGGTGTTTATGCTTTTGCGCCAGACTTTAGCGTTTGTACAGGACAATCTCATTTACATCTTCAATCTCTCCAAGAATCCTGTGCGTGGGACAACTATTGGAGACAGAATTCCAAATGGGAGGAGAAGGTCTATTAAAATAACTGCAGATAATCACAGCATTAATTTCCAGCAGAACCATCTTCCAAGCATATTTGTAGGAGATGAGACCTCGGGTCGTTAGCTGGCGTGTTAATTAGATCCCGTGGATATGCCGAAATGATTTGCTGAACTCTAGCTGCCAAGGACAGGGTCGCCCACATTTGTAAGTAGTGATTATGCTTAATTAGAACTGAATAAATATTTTACCTTCTTTGAAATCACAGGAGCTGACCATATGGACCGGAGAAAGCCGCGCTGGGTTTCTTGCTGGCTGTGCAGTTTAACAAAGCTCAGGCAAATGTGGCATTTTGTGATATTTCCGCATTATGTTTGTGTGTGTTGGACAAAAAAAGTCATTATTTTCTGTTTAGCTGATTTTAACCATTTAGACCCAGGAACTGGAAATTGTCTGTGGGGATAAATAATTTCTCATGAGGGACCCCATAAAATCTATTGGGGAGAATAATTTCTTATCGCTTTAGGCTAAGATAGTAAGCGCGCGCGACCTGACCTGGAGGCGATGGGGAGGTGTGGTGGAGGCGTGACGGGCATGTCACCAGGCTGGTTCGCCCTCATTGGCTGATAAGCTCACGTGATGCGGCCGTCGCACGAACAAACAAAATAGTTTGTCTTTTGAAAAATCTGCTGCGCGGTGGCTCTGCATCGCGCCTGCGTGCACTGTGGCCCCGCGCTCACTCTGCATCGCGCCCACGCTGTAAGGAAGCAGGAGTTACGCCGTGCACGGCGTGCTCCTTACTCACCCGCGGCTCTGTCGGGGTCTCCCGCGACTCACAGGGACTCATTCCCCATGGCGCCGAGCTCCGGTCCTTCTAGGCGCGCGCGCGCACATCCAGTCTCTTCTTCTGCCCTCGGTTCAGGGCGTGGGTCCGCGCACGCAGCTACAGACGCTACCACCGGGAGGCGCGGCCACACAGGGGCGCACCAACCCTTTAAAGAGACAGTACCCTTTTGCAATGCCACAATACAATGCACCAATACTTCTAGGATTTATAGCTCCTCCTCCAGGAACTCATCTAGACCTATCCCTGTCTCAGCCTGGCCCATTCACACACCCCCGCCTTGCTTCTCGGCTATTGGTTCTTCATACCTACATATACCCTCCAGATTCATTGACTCGTCGGCTGAGCATAGAACCAGTTGTTCTCATCACTCTCTGCCTCCCTAGTTCTGTTCCACAGATTTCCTCGTGTACCGGACCGGCTTCTGCTACGTCTTCCTGCACCTCTGGCATCCCGAACTCGGCATACGGCATCACGACTCTTCTCATCTCTGGCATTCGGATTCTGGCTTACGGTAAACGACAACGTCTCTCTCTCTAACCCTGGACTTGGCTACCGCACCCTCTACCATCCGTACCTCTCCTACCCCGATCCCGGAATCCCAGACCATTCTTCAATCAAGACGTGCCCTCGTGGCTGTGGGTGGCGTAATTACCTTTCCCACCTCAGCACCGCGGTCCCGTCTCGTTTGTGGTGAGCACATCCTGACATTATGCTCAGCCCACGCATCTTGTGCCTTTGAGGGGTCTTCCAAATTCCTCCCGCCTTGCGGATGTCTTCATTCAGGAGATTTTTCGTCTTCACGGGGTGCCAGCAACTATTGTTTCGGACCGTGGATCTCAATTTGTATCAAGATTTTGGCGTGCCTTTTCCCGAAAATTGGGGATTTCACTTCAATTCTCTTCAGGATACCACCCACAGACCAATGGGCAGACGGAGAGGGCCAACCAAAACCTAGAACAGTATCTTCGATGTTTTATAACCGATACGCAGCAGGATTGGGTGGATTTGCTTCCTTGGGCCGAATTTGCTCTTAACTCTCTTCGCAATGATTCCACTCAAGAATCTCCATTTTTTATTAATTGTGGCTTTCATCCTTCTCGTTTACCTTTTTCCTCCCTATCCTCAGGAGTACCAGCGGTGGACAAACGCATCTCCCGGCTGAAAGACTTATGGACAAGGATTCAGGAGAACTTAAAGGTAGCTACAGGGAGACAGAAACTCCAGGCAGATCGTCTTCGACGTCAAGTACCGGAGTTTGTTCCAGGAGACAAGGTGTGGCTTTCTTCCAGGAATATCCGACTAAAGGTTCCTACCATGAAGCTTGCTCCCAAGTTCCTCGGTCCCTTCACCGTAGTTAGGAGGGTTAATCCTGTGGCTTACCAGCTACGCCTTCCACCTTCGATGAAGATACCTTCGGTCTTCCATGTATCCTTACTTAAACCAGTATTTCAGAGTCCTCGCTTTTCCAAGAATACTTCTCCTCCACTTCCTCTTACGATTCACGGTCAACAGGAGTACGAGGTCCAGTTTATCTTGGATTCCAGGATCTCCAGAGGAGGAGTACAATACCTGGTTCACTGGAAGGGGTTCGGACCTGAGGAACGTTCATGGATTCCCCATCGGGATCTTCACGCACCTCGCCTTCTTCAGGCTTTCCATCATAGAAATCCCTCCAAGCCTTGTCATGGACGCCCGGAGGTCGCCCCTGAAGAGGGGGGTACTGTAAGGAAGCAGGAGTTACGCCGTGCACGGCGTGCTCCTTACTCACCCGCGGCTCTGTCGGGGTCTCCCGCGACTCACAGGGACTCATTCCCCATGGCGCCGAGCTCCGGTCCTTCTAGGCGCGCGCGCGCACATCCAGTCTCTTCTTCTGCCCTCGGTTCAGGGCGTGGGTCCGCGCACGCAGCTACAGACGCTACCACCGGGAGGCGCGGCCACACAGGGGCGCACCAACCCTTTAAAGAGACAGTACCCTTTTGCAATGCCACAATACAATGCACCAATACTTCTAGGATTTATAGCTCCTCCTCCAGGAACTCATCTAGACCTATCCCTGTCTCAGCCTGGCCCATTCACACACCCCCGCCTTGCTTCTCGGCTATTGGTTCTTCATACCTACATATACCCTCCAGATTCATTGACTCGTCGGCTGAGCATAGAACCAGTTGTTCTCATCACTCTCTGCCTCCCTAGTTCTGTTCCACAGATTTCCTCGTGTACCGGACCGGCTTCTGCTACGTCTTCCTGCACCTCTGGCATCCCGAACTCGGCATACGGCATCACGACTCTTCTCATCTCTGGCATTCGGATTCTGGCTTACGGTAAACGACAACGTCTCTCTCTCTAACCCTGGACTTGGCTACCGCACCCTCTACCATCCGTACCTCTCCTACCCCGATCCCGGAATCCCAGACCATTCTTCAATCAAGACGTGCCCTCGTGGCTGTGGGTGGCGTAATTACCTTTCCCACCTCAGCACCGCGGTCCCGTCTCGTTTGTGGTGAGCACATCCTGACACACGCGCACTGTGGCCCCACGCTCACTCTGCATCGCGCCCGCACACTGTGGCCCCGCGCTCCCTCTGCATCGTGCCCACAATCGCACTGTGGCTCTGTCCTCGCTCTGCATCGTGCTGTGCACACTATGGCCCCGCCCTCGCTCTGCATCGCGCCCAAACGTGCACTGTGGCCACACGCTTACTCTGCCTCGTGCCCCTGCTCACTGTGGCCCCATGCTCCCTCTGCATCGTGCCGCGCACGGTGGCCCCACGCTCACTCTGCATCGTGCCCACAATCGCACTGTGGCTCTGTCCTCGCTCTGCATCTTGCTGTGCACACTATGGCCCCGCCCTCGCTCTGCATCACGCCCAAACGTGCACTGTGGCCACACGCTTACTCTGCCTCGTGCCCCTGCTCACTGTGGCCCCATGCTCCCTCTGCATCGTGCCGCGCACTGTGGCCCCACGCTCACTCTGCATCGTGCCGCGCACTGTGGCCCCACGCTCACTCTGCATCGTGCCTGCACACTGTGGCCCCGCGCTCCCTCTACATCGTGTCCACACACACTGTGGCCCCACACTCACTCTGCATCACGCCCACGTGCACTGTGGCCCCGCGCTCACTCTGCATTGCGCCTGCACTCACTGTGGCCCCGCGCTCGCTCTGCATCACACCCGCGTGTACTGTGGCTCCGCGCTCCCTCTGCATCGCGTCCATATGTACTGTGGCCTTGCCCTCGCTCTGCCTCATGCCGTGCACACTATGGCCCTGCCCTCGCTCTGCATCACGCCCACACGTGCACTGTGGCCCCGCGCTCCCTCTGCATCGCGCCCACGTGCCCTGTGGCCTGCCCTCACTCTGCATCATGCCGTGCACACTATGGCCGTCCCGTTTCAGCTGCTGCATGTTGTTCTTGCAACGCGCAAAATCACACGCACCGTCGCACCTACTATAATCGCAGCTTTAGGCCATGATTATACCTAAAATCGCCAGCGGCATTGCGCGCAGCACCAAAACAAAATACATTAATCCAATTGAGCTAAACATACCTTGAGCGACGTGCGCGCCGCCTGGAGGTGCAGGGTGCAGACTGGAGAGGAGGCAGAGAAATCTGTTCTTGGCAGGCGACTGCTGCGTCACGTGAGCGGTTTCACCCAATGAGGGCGAACCACTCACCGCCACACCTCCCTGTCTCCTCTGCTTCTCTCTTGTCTCCTCTGCTTGTTCAAAATGCTGCTCAAATGATGTCACCAGATCGCGCTGCCGCCCAGCTGCATCTGGTATCATCTAGGCCTTAGTTTTCAAACCGGGAGAGTTTAATACATGACCCTGATAGTCTCTTTCTATATGTATGTGTTAGAATAATTCTCCCTTATTCCTTGTTCATAAAGATTCCAATACTTCAGAAGATTTTTGGTCAGCAGACAAAGTTATAGTTTATTTTTAGGCCGCGATTATACACCATGCTGGTGCGCGTCCGCGCGTGCTCGTCGCGGGTGCCTCTCGCCCGAGCGATGTGTGAATTGGGATGGAAGCGATTGGGGAGGTGATGGGGAAGCGTGGCGGACGCATCAAGAGGCTGCTTCGCCGTGATTAGCTGAACAGCCCACATGATGCGACCGTGATGTGGCCATCGCTTGAAAAGACAAGAAAATGTGTCTTTTAAAAACGCACTCGCGCAATTGCGCTCCACCGTGAGTGCACTAGGGGCGGCCTAATAGGCATTCACCAGCTTGAGGTTGTTGCGCATTTGCCCAACTCGGTTTAACCGGTCACTCCTGCGGGCCAGGTGTCTACTTTAGGTGCGTCTTCTCGTTCAGGGCACCTTACCAATTGACCTACAGTATAGGTTACAGGTGGTTTCTATGTAGTGTCTTCTCTGACCCCCTTATCCTTTTCTATCTTCAATCTGTAGACTGGTAATCTTTTTATTTTGTCTATTACTACATAGGGCTCGGCTTTCCAGCGATCTGCTAGTGTATGTTTGCCAGGTATTCCCAGGTTTCGTATAAGCACCCTATCATCTTCCTGTAACTCTTGGTCACGCACTCTCCTGTCGTATCGGCCCTTATTCCCTTGACTGTTGGTATAGGCTGCAGTGGTAGCCAGGCGGTAAGATTCTTGTAGTTGCTCTTTAAGTTTCTGTACATGTTTCATATATACTTAGTGGGGGATAAGCCATCTGCGGCAACCCCAAAACAGATCAATGGGTAACCAAGCTTCTGTTCCAAACATCAAATAGTACGGAGAGTAGTCTGTGACGTAGTTTCTAGTACAATTATATGCATGTACTAGATGATGCACATGCTGGCTCCATTGTGTTTTTCCCTGGGAGTTTGGGGTGCCCATCATGTTCCACAAGGCTCTATTGAACCTCTCCGGCTGCAGATCCCCCTGGGGTTGGTAGGGTGTTGATCGAGATTTGTTTATTTCACATAGACGTAACATCTCCTTAAGGCGGCTTTTAAAGTCCCGGCCTTGATCCAAAGGTATCCTTTCAGGCAGTCCATAGTGAACAAAATACTTGTCCCAGAGCACCTTAGTGACGGTAGTGGCTCGCTGGTCTTTCGTTGGGAATGCTTGGGCATACCTGGTGAAACGGTCCGTGACCACTAGGATGTTGCTGTTGTTCTTTCTGTTTTATTCTAATGATAGAAAATCATTAGTTGTGCTCCTTTTCTTGGCTAGGTTTTTCTGGGTACACACCTCCCACAGTTCTTACAGTATTTTTCCACATCGTGGGCCATTTGAGGCCAATAGAACCGGCCCTTCACTAATCCTAGAGTCTTTTCAGTACCCAAGTGGCTATGATTGTCATGGAGAGCTCTGAGTACCACTTGCCTATGTTTGTAAGGGAGAACCATCTGCTTAGTCACTGTGTGTGTGGACGTTTTTGCAATCGAAACATAACCCCACGTTTGAGCACTAAACTGGGCCATTGTTTCATCAGCAATCGGCTCTCGGGATTCGTTCCTGTGACAGTTCTCACTGACTTTCTATGTTTTAAAGCTAGCCACACTTCTTTGATGCCTGGGTCTGTCTGTTGCGCTTTCTGGGGACCTTGCCGGTTTAACATGGGCAATCCTTCCATGGTAAGTTCTGTCGGGTGAGAATACACCAATGACACGGTTACGGGGGAGATTCCCATACTATCTGCCACTCTGTCCCAATTCGTAGCTGAAAATCCCTCCCATCTGGGAGTCTCAGCCTGTTTACCCAACACTCACACTGTGACGCAGGGATTTCTTTCCACTGGTTGTCTGTTTCCTGGTCATCTGTGGGAATTCGAGATAACGCGTCCGCATCAATTTTTCTGTTGCCCTGATCAGTACTTTAGTCTAAAATTATAGGCGGCCAACGCAGCCAACCACCTGTGATCTGTGGCATCCAATTTGGCCAAAGTTAAGATATGTCAGTGGGTTGTTAAGGGCATACTGAGTATTGATATGTACGTATTTATTGTATTTTCATTGTTGATATTATATCTATGTGGATGCTTCTTCTGTTTTTGCATTATTCCTAGACAGGCCGGTCTAGACTTCTGAAGAGCAGAATATTTTTTCCCTGCAGAGTCTTCATTTGAAGAAAAAAAACTGCAGATGTGAGAAGAACACAAACAAACACCCCTCTGTGGTGGAGATTATTTTAATAAGGCAAAAAACACAAATAACATTTGGGGATAAATTCCACTCACATTCTGTGGTGCTGCATTCAGCACTCGGACTCAGCGTTTGGTAATAAATCAGCCAGCTGCCTCTGTCTTGACTCTCTCGTCTTCCCCTGTGTTTTCTCTCCTTCAATTGCCGTCTGTGTCTGGTCGCGCGCTCGCGCCCTGGCACTTCTGGATCGCACTCCGTTCTTCCTTGAGTGTAGGAGGAGGGACTTCAGGGGTTTCAGGCTGACCACAGAACCTTCATTAACTCTACGGCTGCGCTTATAGTGCCGGCGACAGCGACGTCACGCCAAAACAAATGCATTGCCGCCATCGCGTGCGCTTATAGTAAGCGCGACGCGACAAAGCGACAGCTTCATCGCGACCGCTAGAAGTCATCTCTATTTGATTTTTCCAGCGACCGTAGCCTGACCGGCGCGTCGCCGGCACAATAAGCGTAGCCTAAAGGACAGGTAATATTTTCTAGTGTATTTTCTATGGATTGCACCTATTAGAGCAGTTGAGTTTATAGTGCAGATTATTTCGTCTGTATGTTTTTTTGTTTCAAATTGTTTTAATTAGTTTTTTAGTTCCATGAAACAATAATAACAGTTACAATAATAGCATAAAAGAACAGGCCATATAAGAACATAAAACGCACAAGGACATAAAACACTCCTAGCAGATGATAACAAAGAATTATATGATTTCATACAGTTCAGGGCAATACTCTACAGTACACTCCAATACACAGCATGTCACGTAGATGGACACAAAAGAATAATGAAGAAATAGAGGGAGGAGAGTGGGTAAGGGGGGGGAGAGAGGGGGGAATGACGGGGATACCAACTTTGCTTCAAGGCATACACTTATACTTTTTCAGAACCAGGTTTTGACTTCTACCTGTTACCTCTTTTGATACATCGATGATATTGGTAATATTGGTGATGTAATATGATGCAAAATGATACAATACGACGGGTGAAAAGGCTAAGAAACCGCTAGGGAAACCTCATAGCTCCAGCCCCATTTGTCCTTTCCCTAGTCATTAATCCAGGGTTCAGTGGGGTGTTTAAGGAATGCCAACAACCTCTTCATTAACATTATATCGTCAATCCTTCTTTCTACTGCTAGTCTGGAGGGAGGTGGGGAGGTGGGGGGGGAAGTGGGCTCTTCCAGGCAGCAGCTATCGAGCATCTGGCGGCTGTTAAAATATGATTGATTAGGTGTCTCGTTGTGTGGTTCACATCTTCAATTGGTTTCGCTAGTAGATAGATCAGTTGGTCTAGCACGATTTTGAGACCAATTGTGGATTCAATAATTTCTTCGATATAAATCTAGAATTCTTGTATGAATTGGGCCACCAAATGTGGACCATATCCCCAAGGAGGACGCATCCTTCCCAACATCGATCCGAAGATTCGGGATATATCTGTCTGAGCCTCTTTGGAATAAGGTACCACTGGTAGATAATTTTATAGATGTTACGGCAAAAAAAAGATATCTGTACTGCATACCTAATCAGCATAAATAAAGCAAAATAATTGCGATTACCACCGGTGCTCCTGGGTCAGGGAAACTCTGACTAAGGCATGAAAAGGTTCCAAGGCACTACGGCTTTTAGAAAATGTATTTATCAAGACTAAGCACAACGTTTCAACCTTCTCCGACTAGTAACTTGAGAAAGACCTCAGAGAAGGTTGAAACGTTGTGCTTAGTCTTGATGAATACATTTTCTAAAATCCGCAGTGCCTTGGATCCTTTTTATGTCTTTAGTTACGGTATATATGGATGTTTTAGACGCGTTCTCCCAGATATCGCTCCAATCCTCCCTATCAATTTGTAGGCCCAGATCATTGGCCCATTTGATCAATGTATCCGTGATCTGGAGTGTTACCTGCTGCTTCCATTCCTGCGCATATTTTAGTTATTAAGACCTTGTGATAGGTGCCTTTTTTGCACACGGACTCAAAGTTGGACAGTTCCGGGAAGTCCAGGTTCATTGATAGTTTATTTATGTAACTAGTGAAATACCGCTCACCATAATAATATATAGTTTATTATAAAGTATCAGCTGGTGCAAAGAGGATAGGTATACTGTCTGGCTACTGACATTTATTAGAGCATTTACAGCATTCATTGATCAGTATTACCTATACCAGCACCCTACCCATAGACATGAGGGTTTAGTGCTATACATTTATTAACCCTTACTTACTTATTTATTTATCTCTGTCTCACACTATAGATCAGGATTCGGTTAGGGGATATATAAAAATATTTGGGATTTAACCATAGATATCCCTATACCCTTCATCACTCATGATATAAGTTTTAATTGTTTTTATGGTTGTTTTGAGTATGTGTTACTGCGCCAATCTTTGATTAATATTAAACAATTTATTATTTTCTGCCTATGGGCATTTTAGTGGTAATTGTCCTCCCACAGTGCTGGGAGCGGTTACTTAATTGTACCCTTATAGCCTATACTACATTTCTAGTGGGTTATTATACCTGATGATTATTTTTGGCTTTGTTGTGCAGTGAATGGGGATCTTTTTAGGAGTACTCTTTGTCTCCTTATATATGTATGTCCTTGATAGTTTATGCAGGAAGTGTCTAATTTGGAGATATTTGAATGGAGACATATCTGGGGAGTTTAATTTAGTAGTGAGTTCCTGGTAGCTCAGTAACTTGCCCTTATGGAAAAAATCTCCTATCTTTGTTAGGTTATTATTTTTTAATTTATTGAAACAATGTGTTGTAGCCTGGAGGGAAATCCTGGTTATCAAATATAGGAATGAGCTGGGATATTCCCGCTGAGAGCCTATATTTTATTTTTGCATTGCTCCACATTTTTAACGTTGGCTTCATTGGGCCCAGAAATATATATATATATATATATATGTATGTATGTATTTATGTATGTATGTGTCACTGTCTGTGTAGGTTGGAGAGAGCTTCCAGTATGCATACTTTTCAGCATGCGGGAGGTTTGAACTACTGCAAAGGGGTTTAAAGGCAGTGAGTAAGGTGCCATAGCTGAGAGACTTTCCCCAAACCAGGAAGGACGCTGGTTGGTACAGTTCCTTGCAGGAAACCGGGCCTGCTGGGACACACACCCAGGAACCTGAACTACAACCCTGCTGAGGGAACAGAGCTGTCTGGTCTGATGCTGAAACGTTCCAGAGGGATCTCCTGAAGCCTCCTGGGATGGATTCCCAGCACCACAGCTAAGGACAATGTATTATTTATACAGTACAGTATAAAGTTTGCAGTATTTTGGACTGGAACTGGCCTAGCCAGCCAGTTAGTTAGAAAGCCATGTGTAGTTAGCCTACCTACTGTGGAGTAGGCTTTATTTTTTATGATTTGTTTTGCCTTAAAGTGACAGTGTGCCTACATTACTGTGTTTTGAGTATGATGAGATAAACCACCAAAAGGTTTGTTAAAGATGTAAATACACCCATGTGGACTCTTTCTGAGCCGAGAGAGGGAGAGATTTTTGCAAATTCTCCCACTCACTGCATTGTTATACATCACTGTGCTCCTGTGTGCCGCCTCGTGTCCTTGCTGCTTAGTATGATAATCCTCCCTGCACAATGGCTGAGGACAGAACCCCAGTACAAAGTAGAGCAAGGAAGATTATCAGATTAATCTAAAATGCCGTCTTTAATCTCTGCGATTCCTCCGTAACGCGCCCTCCCTTTCCTTTCACATTATTTGTTGTAAAACGTACATTTTCTGGAAAACTGCAGGTTAAAAATTAAAGCCAGAGAGAGATTAACAGGCGCAAAGTGGAGCAGCCAGTGCACAGAGAGGCGCAAGGAGGCCGGTGCACAGAGAGGCGCGAGGCGGCCGGTGCGCAGAGAGGCGCGAGGAGGCCGGTGCACAAAGAGGCACGAGGAGGCCGGTGCGCAGAGAGGCGCGAGGCGGCCGGTGCGCAGAGAGGCGCGAGGAGGCCGGTGCACCAAGAGGCGCGAGGAGGCCGGTGCACAAAGAGGCACGAGGCGGCCGTTGCGCAGAGAGGCGCGAGGCGGCCGGTGCGCAGAGAGGCGCGAGGAGGCCGGTGCACAGAGAGGCGCGAGGAGGCCGGTGCGCAGAGAGGCGCGAGGCGGCCGGTGCGCAGAGAGGCGCGAGGCGGCCGGTGCGCAGAGAGGCGCGAGGAGGCCGGTGCGCAGAGAGGCGCGAGGCGGCCGGTGCGCAGAGAGGCGCGAGGCGGCCGGTGCGCAGAGAGGCGCGAGGCGGCCGGTGCGCAGAGAGGCGCGAGGCGGCCGGTGCGCAGAGAGGCGCGAGCCGGCCGGTGCCCAGAGAGGCGGGAGGAGGCCGGTGCGCAGAGAGGCGCGAGCCGGCCGGTGCCCAGAGAGGCGCGAGGCGGCCGGTGCCCAGAGAGGCGGGAGGAGGCCGGTGCGCAGAGAGGCGCGAGCCGGCCGGTGCCCAGAGAGGCGGGAGGTGGCCGGTGCGCAGAGAGGCGTGAGGCGGCCGGTGCGCAGGGAGGAGCGAGGAGGCCGATGCGCAGAGAGGCACGAGGCAGCCAGTGCGCAGAGAGGCGGGAGGAGGCCAGTGCACAGAGAGGCGCGAGGAGGCCGGTGCGCAGGCAGGTGTGAGGCGGCCGGTGCGCAGAGAAGAGTTAGGCGGTCGGTGCGCAGAGAGAGGCGCGAGGCGGCCGGTGCACAGTGAGAGGCCCGAAGCGGCCAGTGCGTAGAGAGAGGCGCGAGGAGGCCGGTGCGCAGAGAGGCGCGAGCCGGCCGGTGCCCAGAGAGGCGGGAGGAGGCCGGTGCGCAGAGAGGCGTGAGGCGGCCGGTGCGCAGGGAGGAGCGAGGAGGCCGATGCGCAGAGAGGCACGAGGCAGCCGGTGCGCAGAGAGGCGGGAGGAGGCCAGTGCACAGAGAGGCGCGAGGAGGCCGGTGCGCAGGCAGGTGTGAGGCGGCCGGTGCGCAGAGAAGAGTTAGGCGGTCGGTGCGCAGAGAGAGGCGCGAGGCGGCCGGTGCACAGAGAGAGGCCCGAAGCGGCCAGTGCGTAGAGAGAGGCGCGAGGAGGCCGGTGTGCAGAGAGGCGGGAGGAGGCCGGTGTGCAGAGAGAGGCCCGAAGCGGCCAGTGCGTAGAGAGAGGCGCGAGGAGGCCGGTGTGCAGAGAGGCGGGAGGAGGCCGGTGCGCAGAGAGGCGTGAGGCGGCCGGTGCTCAGGGAGGCGCGAGGAGGCCGATGCGCAGAGAGGCACGAGGCAGCTGGTGCGCAGAGAGGCGGGAGGAGGCCAGTGCGTAGAGAGGCGCGAGGAGGCTGGTGCGCAGAGAGGCGCGAGGCGGTCGGTGCGCAGGGAGGCGCGAGGAGGCCGGTGCGCAGAGAAGCGTGAGGCGGTCGGTGAGCAGAGAGAGGCTCGAGGCGGCCGGTGCGCAGAGAGAGGCCCGAAGCGGCCAGTGCGTAGAGAGAGGTGGGAGGAGGCCGGTGCGCAGAGAGGCGCGAAAAGGCCGGTGCGCAGGGAGGCGCGAGGCGGCCGGTGCGCAGAGAGGCGCGAGGCGGCCGGTGCGCAGAGAGGCGCGAGGCGGCCAGTACGCAGAGAGGCGGGAGGCGGCCGGTGAGCAGAGAGAGGCTCGAGGCGGCCGGTGCGCAGAGAGAGGCCCGAAGCGGCCAGTGCGTAGAGAGAGGCGGGAGGCGGTCGGTGCGCAGGGAGGCGCGAGGAGGCCGGTGCGCAGGGAGGCACGAAGAGGCCGGTGCGCAGAGAGGCGCGAGGCGGCCGGTGCGCAGAGAGGCACGAGGCGGCCAGTGCGCAGAGAGGCGCGAGGCGGCCGGTGCGCAGAGAGGCGCGAAAAGGCCGGTGCGCAGGGAGGCGCGAGGCGGCCGGTGCGCAGAGAGGCGCGAGGCGGCCGGTGCGCAGAGAGGCGCGAGGCGGCCGGTGCGCAGAGAGGCGCGAGGCGGCCAGTACGCAGAGAGGCGGGAGGCGGCCGGTGAGCAGGGAGGCGCAAGGCGGCCAGTGCGCAGACAGGCGCGAGGCGGCCGGTGCGCAGAGAGGCGCAATGCGACCGGTGCGCAGAGAGGCGCGAGGCGGCCGGTGAGCAGGGAGGCGCGAGGCGGCCAGTGCGCAGACAGGCGCGAGGCGGCCGGTGCGCAGAGAGGCGCAATGCGACCGGTGCGCAGAGAGGCGCGAGGCGGCCGGTGCGCAGAGAGGCGCGAGGCGGCCGTTGCGCAGAGAGGCGCGAGGCGGCCGGTTCGCAGAGAGGCACGAGGCGGCCGTTGCGCAGAGAAGCGTGAGGCGGCCGGTGCGCAGAGAGGCGGGAGGCGGCCGGTGCGCAGAGAGGCGGGAGGTGGCCGGTGCACAGAGGCGTGAGACAGCAGCCAGTGCTCAGAGAGGTGTGAGACAGCAGCCGGTGCGCAGAGAGGCGCGAGGCAGCCGGTGCGCAGAGAGGCGCGAGGCGGCCGGTGCGCAGAGGCGTGAGACAGCAGCCAGTGCTCAGAGAGGTGTGAGACAGCAGCCGGTGCGCAGAGAGGCGTGAGACAGCAGCCGGTGCTCAGAGAGGTGTGAGACAGCAGCCGGTGCGCAGAGAGGCGTGAGACAGCAGCCGGTGCGCAGAGAGGCGTGAGGCGTCCAGTTGAAGACACCAATAAACTTGACCAAAAAGTATGAAATACTATTTGTGATTTTTGGAAAATGTTTTATCTTCTGCAGAGTTTCCCAACTTAAATTTCTGCGAAATCTGATAAAGCTTTGTTTGTGTTCCAGGAAAAAAATCACAGAGAATGTTTCACAACTAAATATAAAAACCTTCTTCCGTAAAATTCCCCATTAATTTAATTTCTCATACTGGTAACAATTCTGAAATGTTTTTGCAGACGTCAGTGACAGGGGAAGCAGGTTCTGTGTCTGTCCCTTTAACAGGCGCCACCGCAGTGTCACACTGATCCTTCCTCTGTACAGAAATATAAAATCCTCCGGCAAGTCTTGGCACGCAGACCACAGAGCGGGTACTAAGTGCACACACAATGCAATCAGAAGTGCTCAAATCAACCCAGTGCCATCGCAGAGCTGGAATTCTTCCAGAAACCTGTGGTAACACTTCAGTGGGGACCTCGCAGGTTTGCAGGAGCCATCGATCTGGGATCAATAACCTTTGGGCTTCTCTGCAGCTTTCACCTGGCAGATGACGAGGGCCGTTTGTTAGATTACAAGGTGCAACAATCACGTGTAACTCCTTGCCCGCCAGAGCGGCAGCTGCCGAATACAGAGGATCAATCATTGATCAATAATACAGCACATAATATATGTTCACATCACTGGCCAGGTGGAGAGAAATAGGACTTATAGGGAGGGATTATATGGGGCAATAGGAGGAATTATAGAGAGGGGTTATATGGGGTAATAGGAGGAACTCTTTTTATATTTAAAAAAATTTTCCAACATTACATTTCATAGAAAAACATTTCAAACAAAACCTGCACATTATGTACGAACTTACACTATCTAAATATAAACTCAGCATTTGTTCCCACCTTTCTCCTCAACAGCAACTTTACATTTCCTTTAAACATATTTTTAATTGAAACTAAATAAAGCCTTAACTACCACATTAATAGCTGCTACCTTTTAAAGGATTCATTTCTAAACAAATATTTTTTGAAGCCACCGTATTACTTTTTCTTTTTCCCGACATTATCCCCCAATGACACAAACCTCTTAGTGGCCACCGAAGGTGGGATCATGTCCGAGTCTGTTACTATAGAAATATCCATATTATGCTCCTCTTCAGATTGGGAAAGTTCCTCTATGTCATCAGAGTCTTCAGCTCTTGAACCCAATCCTTCCTAAGAGCAGAAAAACAGTTATTTACAGGCACCGGAAGAACCTTACCAGCAGGACATGTAGGAAGTCGAAGAGTTCCTCCAAGTCTTTATACTGTAACCTTCTTCCTTCTTTTAGGCTGTATCCAATTCTGCATTCTGTTTTTATCTTTACCACCCATCAGGATTACACTCTTGGCAAGTTCCTCCATTGTATCCTCAGACTGTTTTCCTTCTGGAAGTGAGTTTGAGGAGGTTCCCTCTAAAGGATCTTCTAATATTCCTTGGCCCATGTCAACACGATCTGTAAATTCTTCTTCCAGTGGGTTTGACAAAGTTCCCTCTAAGGGATCTTCTAATATTCATTGGGCCATGTCTACACAGTCTGTAAATTATTCTTCTGACAGTAGATCAAGGCGAACTTTATCCACAGGTGGATTTGGGCAAACTCCTTTTCCAGGCTGATCTGAACAAATCCTGTCAGCAACTTTCAAGGCACGATCAAAAAGTGCTTAATTTTCTTCAAAATCCACTTCCTGTTCCCATATTCCTGAAATATTGTACCATGCTTCTGCACAACTCCGATAGGTATGTCCAAATTGACACATAGATTACATTTAATCTTTGCACAACTTGTCCTCTCGTGGCCCACGGACTGGCACAAGTTGTATTTTAGAACATCACAGGAAATACTTAAGTGCCTGGCTGAACCACATCTATGGCACAAGGTTGGCTAACCATAGTAAAAACAGTTTTCTTTTTCTCTTCCTATGAAGAAAGAGTTGTAACATTGCCATGTCGCCAAAGTCTAAATTGCACTTTCCAACCTCCAATTCAGATGTCTTCTACATCCATAATTCTTGTAGGTGGAGCCAGTACATCACATTGTCTGCCAAGCCATATCAGAATATCTGATATTGGGACTGATTCGTGTCTGAAGAGAATTGTAACAGACTTTGTTTCCGGTTTGGACACAGGAATAACAACAAAGGACTTCCATAATTCAGTGTTTTTTAGACTCTCATATCTTGTCCAGAAATAGTCCAAAGCCTGAGGTCTCTTAAAGCTGACATCATACTCACAGGAGTCTGGAACATGGATAAGTGCATAAATGTCATCTGCTCTGAAGCCCAAGGATTCTTTTAATATATGTTTTCAAATAAAAATCCTGTCCGCTTCATCTCCTCACTGCCTTTATACCTCAACTTTACCACATTTCTCCTTTTTTAAAGGTTGAACATTTCTGGCCACAGTGCTCACAAAGGATCTCCCACTCCAGGCTGAAGGAGATGCTGTATGAACTGGGGTTACCTTAATGCCATTACTTTGCTTTACCCCATCTTCTGATTGGGTCACTCTATTATCAGGAACTATCTGGATAGGAACAGCAATTTCAGTCTCTACAACCTTAATTTCACTCCCAGGCACTACAGGGTTAATGCTGTCTCCATTGCTGCTAATTACCACTCAGAGTTCTGAATCACAGGACCTGCTAATAAGCAGGGGGTGGTTCTGTAAGTCCAGGTGAGCATGGGTTCTCTGGCTCACTGCTCTCAGGTACAAACTCCATTTCCAGCTGATCTCCTCTCAGAGTTTCTAGATTCTCTCTTTGTGGCTCTTCAGAGTTCCCTGTAATTTCCCTAACCTCTCCCAGCGTGGGAGTCTGAGATAACCTAACATCACAGGTGTCTGCTGCTTTCTTTGCATGCAATGGGCTGTTAACCAAATTTTCTGCTACTTCTGCTATTAACTCCTGGGATGCTGGAAGCTCTGGAACAGATCCCTGCTCACAGTCTGATACACCCTGAGGTGAGTCCCCTTCCCCTAAGTCTTTGGACCCTATATCAGGGCTTTTACCTTCTCCTGTAGAAACCTTTAGCCGCCGGTTCTTTGCTTTCTTTTCTTTAGCAGTTTTACCCTTTGGGGTTTTCTTGGCAGCTGATTGATTTAAACTGTCAGGATCTGAGTCTTCCTGGGATAAGTTCTCTGATTTATCTTTAGGTTTCACAGACTTGTTCTGGGATTTAGTTTCTCTCCCACTTCTTTTAGGCGTCTCCAAACTTATCTTTTCTTGAGAGCTTTTAATGTGACTGTTACTGGGGTTGTGGCTTCTTGTTCCACAACATGAATCAGCGCCTTGCTCTGCATTTTGCTCTGCGCCCCGCTCTGCACCTTGCTTAGCATTTTGCTCTGCTCCCTGCTCAGCACTTTGAGTTAGCATTTTAATTGTTTTCGAAAGGGAACGTTTTTGTTTGACTGGAGCCACTGCTATTTTAGCAATCTCACCTTCCAATCGCATTAATTCCTCACGCAGACAATGTATTTGCTCTTTGCGCACCTCTCTCTCAGAACCACAATATTTCTTTAATTTAATATTTTCTATTTCCAATTCTTCAATCTTCTTGTTACACCTCTTCAATAAAGCTTGGTTCTCTTCTCTCTTAAGCAGATTCTGTTCTGCTCTTTCCCTTTTCTCCAACCTCTCATGTAACTTGCATTCAGGCTCCCCAAGGCCTACTGGTACACCACTGCTGCAGCCTGCAGCCTCTCCTACTTCCATCTCCACCACACACCCACCAACCCCTGGGTCTAAGGCCATCCTGGCTCCCCTGCAGGTGCTTACCTGCAGCCCATCCTGGAGGAGTTATAGGGAGCATTTGGAACGCACCATCCATCTTTGATACGCAGTGCACCGCCATTACCCTTCCAACGCTGGGAGGAATCTATCTTCATTTCCGTATTGGGCTGAGAGCACACTGCCTCCATGACTTTACAAACGAAGGCCGTGAGTATCCTCATGGGATTTATTATTGAATTATCAGAGGTCTAGCTCCAAGGGTTCATGGACTTTTAGATTCATGGGCTAGGTTTCCATTATCACATGGATTTATTTACATCCTAAGACGTCTATTTACCATTTACATACCCTCAATTGTGAGCATTAATGACCAAAGCTTGTTTATACTCACATTTATTTCCTGGTTAGATCAACGAATGTATATCTATAACCAAGATGATTTTATTGAGATGCAGTTCTTTGGAATTTTCTTCAGCACTGAATTAGGAGATAGTCTCAGTTTTCTTCTGTTATAGTGAGCGATTATATGAGGCAATAGGAGGAGTTATAGTGAGCGGTTATATGGGTTAATAGGAGGAGTTAAAGGGAGTGGTTATATGGGTTAATGGGAGGAGTTAAAGGGAGCGGTTATATAGGGCAATAGGAGTTATAGTGAGCGGTTATATGGGACAACAGGAGGAGTTATAGGAAGGGGTTATTGGGGCAATAGGAGGAGTTATGCGGAGCAGTTATATGGGGTAATAGGTGGAATTAAAGGGGGTGGTTATGTGGCGCAATACTAGTATTTATAGGGAGGGGTTATATGTAGCAATAGGAGGAGTTATAGTGAGCGGTTATGTGGGGTAATTGAAGGGGTTATGGAGAGTAGCTTTAGTGTATATATAGCTATAGGGTGAACATTAGGCCTGCTATTAAGAATGAATCCTCAGAATCAGTGCAGCTGACCCCCTGCATGGCTTCCTATTAACAATGGACTCATTGTATCTGTGTAGCAGACTCCATACATGGCTTCCTATTAACGATGGACCCACAGTATCACTGTAGCAGGCTCCATACATGGCTTCCTATTAACGATGGACCCACAGTATCACTGTAGCTGACCCCCTGCATGGCTTCCTATTAACAATGGACTCATTGTATCACTTTAGCTGGCCCATACATGGCTTCCTACGAACGATGGACTCATTGTATCACTGAAGCTGGCCCATGCACATCCTATCATTTATCACTAGCTGCTCAGCTCTTCATCACGGCACTAACCCATAAACTGATATTACATTAAAGGCACAGTCACAGCATATTACAGCAGCACCAGAGGATAGATACCCCCTAATTATTCCAGAGCTATGAAATAGTCACGTTATGCTAAATATAGTCTTCTCATCCTGATCCCAGCATAAAATCTCCATCATTGCATTCAGTATACTGTAGAATCAGACCGGTCCTCACAGGAGAGCCTCGTTGCCTGAATTATATACACAGCTTTTCAAAAATAATTTGGTCCAAACGGCTGAATATCGGCAGAAGTTTTAAGAGAAGCAGACACAAAGCTTCACTAACGAATTTCTCTCCCCTGGAAATGAGCACACTGGCATGTATAAAGTAAACACATTCACCAATGTAACACCATTTCTATCGTCCTTATGTTGTGTCCTGTATAGCATACAGTAAGTCCTTATGTGGCTCCAAATGAGTTTTACATCTGATCTGAATATATACATGGTAGTGCGCAGTCTCTCGTACCTGTTCAGGGTGCTGGGTAGCTGGGCGTGGGTGCTTGAATGTTAAAATGGGGAAGCAGGAACTTTTATTAATAATAAAGTGCTTTATTGGACAGCGTCAGTAAAACATCACAGACTTTTACATCCTACACACTCGTGGCAATAATAATATGCAGGACTTCATCCCCTTTGTTGCTCTCCCTCCTACACTGGGGAGGTACTTGGCTTGTTACCCACAGTAAGCGTTATACTGGCAGTGTCTTGCATAGAGTTAGTGATGCCCCAAGTTAAATGGGCCTCTCTGGAATATATTACACTTCAGGCTGCTGAATGAGGAACCTGCTGCTGTGTACCACATATTTCTTCCATACCTATCTGATTAGGATTGCACTAGGGACCTTCTGGTTGGACCGAAAAACGCTCTGACATTACTAACACTGGATTCAGTAGTGAGAACAATCTCGGACCCATACGACTGGCGCTTACTTAAAGGGGCACGTTTCTTAACTGAAAACAACAGAGGGTGACAGGACACATCTTAATACATTCATCTTTACACTTAAACCTATTTACACGATGAGGTCCTCTGCAGAACTCCAAGGAACATGCTTCCAGAACATTGGGTGGAGTTATATACAGTATATATACCCTTCTATCTCCCAAGGTGACATCACGGGTCACAAGACACACAAAGTAGTAGCATCCCTTCTGCAAAGTCATCCTACATCACATGGTGGGGCTAGAAGAAACTTGAGTTTGCCCACACAGTTAATCCATGAAATTATATATGTAGCTAGGTTTCCCTGGGTCCCCTTTCTATCCCTTACCGCCGCTGTAGTGGCCAGCGAGTTCGGCGGGTGCCGGGAGTGTTGCGGGGGCGGCTGGTGAGGCGAGCCGGTCGCCGGAGGCTTCGTGGCGGCCCGACTCCACAGGGCGCCACCATATTATGCACTGTGAAAACGAGACGTATCTCTCAATGTATTACTTTCTGGTAAAATATTTTAGAAATAAATAAATAATGTATATTAACGGTGCTATATAAATAAAGCCATACATACATTAAGGCCGTGATTATAGTGCCGGCGACAGCGACACGACGTCGCATCAAAACAAATGTATTGAGAGGCGCATGCACGATGGCGAGGTGAATGGAAGCTTAAGTGCAGAGCTCCGTCCATTCCGGCGCTAAAAGCAATTTTAATCGGCAATAAAAATGATCAGAACACACAGACAAGAGCTGACCCTGCAATCGGAACACCCCAGAATGACCACGAGGTCACAGGTCAAGCGAGGAGCCCCTGTACTGACTGATTATTTCAAAAAGAGTGAAATGGCGCAAGCGGGAGGCTCCGGTACACGGATGGCTCGGATTCAGAGAGCGACAAACCAGAGAATAGGAGTGATGAGAGGGATCAGGATCTGGTCACGTGAAGTGACTTAAAAGATTTTTGCACAGAAATGAAATCATTCCTCCAAAAAGAACTATGGGATTTAAGAACAGATATAGACGGCTTGGGGGACAGGACAGACACCCTTGAAACAAAGCTGGACTCAACCATAAAAGCCCTGCAGAAAATGGATAAAACCACTGCACATTTGCAATCTATGATCCTGGAAATGGAACAGGAGGATACCGAGAACCGTGACAGGAGGAATAATATACGGTTAAGGGGGGTACCAGAGTCCTACACAGAGCCGGAAGAGTTCTCCACAAAATGGCTGTCGTACATGTATGTGTATTTCTGTCATGTTGGATGTAGCATTGGGCTTCTCTGTCGTCTGTCGTACATGATGCCAGATAAGTCAGAAGCAGACCCCCATTTTGACCAGTGTCATAGAGCGCTCCACTCTAAGGCACAACAGGGGGACCCCCCCTCCAGAGATATAATCATTAGATTTCACTTTATCAAAATAAAGGACTATATATGCCAAATTACCAGGGCTACCAAAAACCTAAAGTTCGAGGGAATAAAACTGCAGGTCTTTCAGGACCTTTCCCCTACCACCTTATCAAAAAGACGGCGTTTGCTGCCTGTTACAAAGTCCCTCCGAGATAAAGAAATGGCTATTCTCCTTCGGTTTACTGATCTTACAAAATGGGGCCGCAATCACCATGAGGCATGTAGACGGGCTGAACTCCACTCCATACTGGCGAGGAGGACCAAGGAGAGGGGAGGGGGAATTCATCCAAAAAGTGAGCGGGTGGTGACTTGTCCACAGCCCAGGTTCTGTCTGTGTGCTATCCGCTTACACCGGACATGGGACTATTCAGGGGACAGATGTTCTGATTGGCTGTCCACGAGAGGATCACGTCCATGCAGAAGTGGAGTAAGAGAGGGAGCTTAGAGCTCTGGAGGATCGCGAATGGGAGTCGGGGTCATTCTGGGCGCCCCCTCATAACTAGGTAGGTTGGGTTTTAGTGGCAGTTAGGACTCAGGGAGGCCCTAGGATTAAATCTTATCAACAACACTCCTAGTACCCATAAAACACAGGAATGTTGCTGATTAAAAGCCTGATGCTGCGGAACCCACGGGAAGCAGTGGCTGTGGATGTCCTGGAATATAGCAAGGAGGAAAGCCAGCAGCACCATACGAGGGCCCTGAGACTCAAGAAACTCTCTACTCCCTCTGTACACTGGCACAAGGGAGTTGGGGTCAGCTAGGGGAGTCCTCATGGAGAGGGGGGGAGGGCCCAGAGAATGTGACTGAATATTACTATTAAGGAGGTCCTCGACACAAAGAGCACCCTAGGATAAGAGCCCAGATATACCATTGCGGTCTTATATAATTTATAAGTTAGGATGGGGATAGGTGATCCAGCGTGGGCTGCCAAGAGAGACAGAGATCTTTGCAACCGCAAGGGGAATATCGGCACTATCGGTACTGCTAAAGCGGTGACTCTAGGGGATTTGGCCTGGAGGGGTGTAGTGGTTTAGTCCCAACGACGGGAAGACCTTGCTGGATCGCACCCATTTGGCTAGGGGGCTAAAATGTTCATTAAGCGTTCAATTATGTTGATGTGTTTCTGTGTTCTTATGTTATTCTCATGTTAACCGCCGGTTATATGTACTTAATCGTCAGGTTTACCGGAAGTGGGACCCCTTGGTTCAGTCGCCTGCTCCTCTAGACGGGTACCATGGACTTTATCCGGGTACACGACCAAGTCCTTTGGGAGACTGAGTTCCGGTTCATTCTAGGTATCTGGTTGCCTCTGTTGGGAGCCCCAGGACTCAGACATATCCCAAGGGCAAAAGACCCAGGTTTGTCTAAGGTCAAGACTGGCTCTTCCCAGTTGTTTTCCCTCCCCACCCCTTCCGCCCCTCCACCACCCCTAGTGCCGGGTTCCTCCTTTGCCTACAACAGCATGGTCCACACCACCGGGCACTCATGGGCAATATCCAGTTTGCTCTCCATTGGAGTTAAACAACCTAATCTGGCTGCCCAAATTATCACACTGATTGGTTAACATGCCGCTATCCTCAATGGCTAACTCTCTGTCAGTCTGGGAGGCCTCTAAATTCAAGTGTACTCTGACCACACAACACTCGTTGATGACCCCCTTGTGGGTTAATTCGGACTTTACTCCAGGTATGAGTAGTAATGACTTTCTAATTTGGAAACAAAAATGCTTTCATAGAATTAGAGATCTGGAGGGAAATAAAGCTGTAGCTAAGAGTTCGATATGCACAACATTGAAGGAGAAAGCATATAAAGTTTTAATGAGGTGGTACCTCACCCAGCTAAAATTATCTAGATTTGTACCAGGATACTCCCTGCTGTGCCATAGACAGTGTGGAGAATCTGCTGACCTGTTACATATGCTGTGGTCCTGCCCGAGGTTGGTCCCTATATGGGGTAAGATTAGAGACTGGCTTTAGAGGATTTTGGCCTCACAATCCCACTAGACCCATGGCTGTTTCTCTTAAACAGGCCGACGCCGGGCCTTTCCAAAGCAGGTAATAAACTGATTGCTCATTTTGCAACGGCAACAAGGTGCGAGATCGCAGCATTATGGAAATAAATCGAAATTCCATCAATTACAAAGATCAGGAACAGAATTTGGTTTGTGCCCCAGATGGAAAAATTTACAAGTTTAGTTAATAACACTGGCGTAAGTTTGCTAAAATCTGGATCGCGTGAGGCCCCTGCAACTCTCTACTTACCATGATTCGGACGCTCTGTGACGTGTCGGCATGGCAATGCAGCGTCAAATTAAGCTGCGGGGTCATGTGACGTCACACGTGAAATGACGCTGTGGGTCACGTGACATGGCGTCAAATGACCCTGCAGCATCATTTGACGCAGCTGAAAGTTAGGGGAGGGGCGCGAGCACCGAGGCAGGCAAGGCAGGGGGGCGCAGCAGCAGAAGTTTGCGCTCCCCTGCTCTACACCACACTGCTTCAGATCGAATGTCTGGACACATTCCCACTCAATACCTCCCAGTATAGTTTTATTCTTTGGAATAGGAGTAACTTCCGAAACTGTGAGCTTACACTTATTTAAAAACGTGAAGGTAACCTTCTGACTGCAGAGTATCAGGGACAGGCTCAGACAGTCTTTGTTTAGTGGCATGAAACAAGCACTGCCCCTGATAATCTGAATGTCATTGTTGTAAAGCAATAAGAAGTAAACGAAAGTAATATATTCATAAACGTTGCTGATAATTGTCCGACTTCTCTCAGGTTTGAGGGGCTGAAAGGGTATTTGGTACAAACCGAATCCTGTAGGATAGAATGTCCTGTGACCAGCGGGAGCTGTTTCAGGACAATGGAATTAAAACAAAGATCTTTCCAGCCCCCGGATTTGCAATGGACGCTCTCTGACATTAACCTGCCGTGTCCCCAGATTACTCCTGTCGGGCCTCTTAATACACAGACTGGAGGTATCGTTACCCAAGAGGTCCAATTAGCAGAGATCCAGCCTGGGATAATTACAGTTTGATAGGAACCTACGGCTGTTATCCGCGGGCAGAGAGGTGGGGAGAGATGTCTCCTTATTACAGAGAACATTAGGATGAAACACATCAGGAGAGATCATCAGCTCTGGAAATTAACCTTTTTACTGCCGGTGGCAGTTCCTTCTGTCATCAAAAGGGTTAAAAGCGACAACTGAATTTTTAAAGCTGCACACCAAGCAATATACTTCATGTGTTTATTTGAATAAAACAAAAAACAGACAACGATGCCCAAAGCTACTTCCAATGTGACAAAAATACACAGTGAAATACCTATATATTCTCTTGAAAAGGGGTCATTTACTTCAACCCTTTGGCCAACGCATCTTAAGTCTTTTGCCACTTTCAAGGCATGACCATTAGCAGGTCCTAACACTCCCTGAGTTAAAATTCTTATTTACCTGTATAATTATCGGAAGAATGGTCCGCATTGGATCTGTTGTAACCCAGCAAAATGAGCACACTGAGGTGTGAGCTGTGAGAATACTGAAGTGTGAGCTGTAAGCACACTGAGGTGTGAGGTGTGAGCACCGCCGAGGTGTGAGCTGTGGGCACACTTAGGTGTGAGCTGTGAGAACACTTAGGTGTGAGCTGTGAGCACACTGAGGTGAGCATACTGAGCTTTGAGCTGTGAGCACAGTGAGCTGTGAGCATACTGAGGTGTGAGCTGTGAGCACACTGAGGTGTGAGCTGTGGGCACACTGAGCTGTGAGCTGTGAGCATACTAAGGTGTGAGCTGTGAGCACACAGCTGTGAGCTGTGAGCATACTGAGGTGTGAGCTGTGAGCACACTGAGCTGTGAGCTGTGAGCACACTGAGCTGTGAGCATACTGAGGTGTGAGCTGTGAGCTGTGAGTATACTGAGGTGTGAGCTGTGAGCACACTGAGCTGTGAGCACACTAAGCTGTGAGCATACTGAGCTGTGAGCTGTGAGCATACTGTGGTGTGAGCTGTGAGCACACTGAGCAGTGAGCTGTGAGCACACTGAGCTGTGAGCATACTGAGGTGTGAGCTGTGAGCATACTGTGGTGTGAGCTGTGAGCACACTGAGCTGTGAGCTGTGAGCATACTGAGGTGTGAGCTGTGAGCACACTGAGCTGTGAGCATACTGAGGTGTGAGCTGTGAGCATACTGTGGTGTGAGCTGTGAGCACACTGAGCTGTGAGCTGTGAGCATACTGAGGTGTGAGCTGTGAGCACACTGAGCTGTGAGCACACTGAGCTGTGAGCTGTGAGCACACTGAGCTGTGAGCTGTGAGCACACTAAGGCCTTGCCCCCGCTGCCTGCTACAGCGTCCGCTGTGGCGGATGCTGCGCTCACGAGAGCCCTCCCCGCAATGGCGCCGGGCCCGCTGCGAGGGGGCGCCGCAGCGCTCGCGCGAGAGCTACTCCTGCTCTCAATAGAATTGAGAGCAGGAACTCGCGTCGAGCGGCTAGGCACGCCCCCCCGGCGGTTCAGCCAATGAGGGCGAACCTGCCGGGTGACGTCATGGCCGCGCCCCCGTCACTCCTCCACCACGCCCCCCCGGTCTCTGCTCCTGCAGTGAGCTGCAGACCGGGGAATCACCGGAACGCGCAGCCAAAAGCGCGGCCGCGCATTACAGCGCCGTGACCGGGGCCTTAGCCTGAGGTGTGAGCTGTGAGCATACTGTGGTGTGAGCTGTGAGCACACTGTGGTGTGAGCTGTGAGCACACTGAGGTGTGAGCTGTGAACACACTGAGCTGTGAGCTGTGAGCACACTGAGGTGTGAGCTGTGAGCACACTGAGGTGTGAGCTGTGAGCACACTGAGGTGTGAGCTGTGAGCACACTGAGGTGTGAGCTGTGAGCACACTGAGGTGTGAGCTGTGAGCACACTGAGGTGTGAGCTGTGAGCACACTGAGGTATGAGCTGTGAGCTGTGAGCACACTGAGATGTGAGCTGTGAGCACACTGAGGTGTGAGCTGTGAGCACACTGAGGTGTGAGCTGTGAGCACACTGAGGTGTGAGCTGTGAGCACACTGAGGTGTGAGCTGTGAGCACACTGAGGTGTGAGCACACTGAGGTGTGAGCTGTGAGCAACTCTGAGGTATGAGCTGTGAGCACACTGAGGTGTGAGCTGTGAGCTGTGAGCACACTGAGGTGTGAGCTGTGAGCACACTGAGGTGTGAGCACACTGAGCTGTGAGCTGTGAGCACACTGAGGTGTGAGCACACTGAGGTGTGAGCTGTGAGCACACTGAGGTGTGAGCTGTGAGCACACTGAGCTGTGAGCTGTGAGCTGTGAGCACACTGAGGTGTAAGGATGAAACGCAGCTCTCTGTTCTGGATGTTTTACTGTAGATTACTTTGTATCCTCCCTACAAACC
Organism: Ascaphus truei; assembly: GCF_040206685.1. Taxonomy (NCBI): domain Eukaryota; kingdom Metazoa; phylum Chordata; class Amphibia; order Anura; family Ascaphidae; genus Ascaphus; species Ascaphus truei. The sequence continues at coordinate 50,629,996 of NC_134488.1, read as the reverse complement.
ATGTATAGAATCATCCAAACATCTGACGTGCAGCGTGTATTTCCTGCTTTATTAATGACACAATGGTACAATCTTTGTGTTGATCCTGACGCTGAGTCTGCACCAGCTGTTCATCAGTACAAATCTGTGCTGAATCCCTGTCCCTCTTTGTGATGCAGTGTAAAGTGAACCCTGACTGGAGATTCAAATATTACTTTCTGAGGGTCATATTAAAGATGGCAGCCAGCATGCTCTCCATTGTTCCTCTGTTTTTGTGTGAATAGTCTCCCGCTCCTTTATTTCTCTTTATCTTTCTCCCGTTTCTCTCTCTTCCCCTGTATCACAAAGGGAGACGTCTCGCTTCTTTCTACAGTAATATCGGCTGCCCCTGATTAATGGTATAATATATTGTGTTTTTATTTTCGGATAAACGAGGTGCTGGGCTTTTTTCAGACCGAAGACTTTGCTAAATATCTCACTTGGACCTTAAACCGACTTGTCAGTAAGGTAACATAGGGACTCTCCATACCCCCCACAGACTTAGATTGTAAGCTCTTCTGGGCAGAAGTTCCCTTTTATCATTTAATGTTTACTTTGAATCTAATGCACTTATGCATGTGTTGAGAATATATCAATATATACAGTATGTATCTATCTATATCTATATATGCGGGAGACCGATGTACAGTACATGCAGAGTGTCTGCCCCACAGAGCTTACAATCTAATGCAATCTAAGATGCTGCTGGAATTCACGTGGATTACAAGGCGGGAGAGGAGGTCAGAGTGTGAAATAATAATACACAAAAAGGAGACAGCTGGCAGATCACGGAAACGTTTGCACAGTTTGGGCTCTGACTCAAAGATAAATAGAAGTGCTGAGCTCTTGGCAGAGAGAGAAGAAATCAAACAAATGAATGTTCATCAGGACCCAGCAAAGGGATGAGGGGAGAGGGGCGAGGGGCGAGGGGAGAAGGGCGAGGGGAGAAGGGCGAGGGGAGAAGGGCGAGGGGAGAAGGGCGAGAGGAGAGGGGCGAGGGGAGAATGAAGATGGATGAGGGTTGAGGGAGGAGGAGCAGGGACAGGATAGAGGAGTCAGCAGCTAATCTTCCAGGGGTCAGCGTCTAGGGGAGTCCTAGTGCCATCTGGCATACAGGCCTCTGAAATCCTCTTAGCAAAGCATACTGGCAACAGCAGGACCAGGGCAGGATGCAGATAATACTCAGCATAGAATAAGGGCAGGATGCAGCTAATACTCAGCATAGGACCAGAGCAGGATGCAGCTAATACTCAGCATAGGACCAGGGCAGGATGCAGCTAATACTCAGCATTGGACCAGGGAAGGATGCAGCTAATACTCAGCATATCACCAGGGCAGGATGCAGCTAATACTCAGCATAGGATAAGGGCAGGATGCAGCTAATACTCAGCATAGGACCAGAGCAGGATGCAGCTAATACTCAGCATAGGACCAGGGCAGGATGCAGCTAATACTCAGCATTGGACCAGGGAAGGATGCAGCTAATACTCAGCATATCACCAGGGCAGGATGCAGCTAATACTCAGCATAGGATAAGGGCAGGATGCAGCTAATACTCAAGTAGATAGGTATTCTCTGTAAACGACATTGCTTCATCTTCTACAAGGTAGGGAGCGATGCGTTGTAGAGGCCAGCGGCAGGATGTTCAATACGTCCTCTAATGTTTCCACGCTCCGTAATTGTTGTCCTGCCATTGGGTTCTTGGCTAATTTTCCAGTTCTGTCGCCACGGGAACCAACACTCCCCATTATTCATCCGGGCTTGTGACCGGCATTGGATGGGTTCTAATACTCAGCGTAGGATAAGGGCAGGATGCAGCTAATACTCAGCATAGGATAAGGGCAGGATGCAGCTAATACTCAGCATAGGATAAGGGCAGGATGCAGCTAATACTCAGCATAGGATAAGGGCAGGATGCAGCTAATACTCAGCATAGGATAAGGGTAGGATGCAGCTAATACTCAGCATAGGATAAGGGCAGGATGCAGCTAATACTCAGCATAGGATAAGGGCAGGATGCAGCTAATACTCAGCATAGGATAAGGGCAGGATGCAGCTAATACTCCGCGTAGGATAAGGGCAGGATGCAGCTAATACTCAGCGTAGGATAAGGGCAGGATGCAGCTAATAATCAGCATAGGATAAGGGCAGGATGCAGCTAATACTCAGCATAGGATAAGGGCAGGATGCAGCTAATAATCAGCATAGGATAAGGGCAGGATGCAGCTAATACTCAGCATAGGATATGGGCAGGATGCAGCTAATACTCAGCATAGATAAGGGCAGGATGCAGCTAATACTCAGCATAGAATAAGGTCAGGATGTAGATAATACTCTGCATAGGATAATTTATTTATTTATAAAAATGTGTTACCAGGAAGTAATACATTGAGATTTACCTCTCGTTTTCAAGTATGTCCTGGGCATAGAGTTAAGACAAATAATACATGGTTACAAATACAGTTACATAAGTGAACAGGGTATACATTATATACAGGACATTGCATGCACAGTAAGAGATAATATATGGTATAGGCGTATGTAACAGTTACAGACCAGATTAAAATGTGAGACAGCTTTAGTTTTGAAAGAACTTAGACTGGTGGTGGATGTGAGAGTCTCCGGTAGATTGCTCCAGTTTTGGGGTGCACGGTAAGAGAAGGAGGAGCGACCGGATACTTTGTTGAGCCGTGGGACCATGAACAGTCTTTTGGAGTCTGATCTCAGATAAGTGCTGCATGTGGTAGGGGTGAGGAGCTTGTTCAGATAGACGGGTAGCTTGCCCAGAAAGTATTTGAAGGCAAGACAGGAAAGGTGAACTTTGCACCTAGACTCAAGTGATGGCCAATCTAGTTCTTTGAGCATTTCGCAGTCGTGTGTTGTAGTTGCATTGGAGAATAAAATGGCATATTGAACAGTAGAGGGTGTCAAGTTTGCTAAGGTGGATTTGTGGTGCCGAGCCATATACTATGTCTCCATAGTCAATAATTGGCATTAGCATCTGTTGTGCGATACGCTTTCTGACCAGCAGACTTAGGGAGGATTTGTTCCTGTAAAGTACATCTAGTTTTGCATAGGATTTGGATGTCAGGGTATCAATTTGCATCCTGAAAGTTAAGTGGGAGTCAAACCATATGCCCAGGTATTTAAAACTAGTAACAAGAGTTAAGGTGGTGTTAGCATTGGTTCTGATCTGGAGCTCAGTCACTGGAAGCTTTAAAAATGTAGTCTTGGTCCCAAATATCATTGTTACAGTCTTGTCAGTGTTTAAAAACAGTTTGTTTTGGGAAATCCAGTTTTCGAGTCTCAAAAAGTCAGACTGAAGTATGTGTTCAAGGTCGGAGAGGCTATGGCTGTGTGCATATAGGATTGTGTCATCTGCATACATGTGTATTGAAGCTTCCTTACAAGCTGTGGGTAGATCATTGATGAACACTGAGAAGAATAGGGGCCTGTAGACGGACGTTCACAGAGGTACACAATTGGAGACTTTTGTAAGGTGAAATTATAACAAGGCTTTATTGTGCCTTTTCCTTTTCATCAGGAAACCATCCAAACACAATGGGGGGGGGGGTAAACAAAGCTTCTATTCACTTGGGAGTATTTCTAGTGAAATACTATGCAATTAATTTACAACTCCCTTAGTTAAGCATCTCTCCCAGCCCCAAACACATAGCATGAAATAAGCAGAGTTAAGAAGTCTCTTAAGAATGAAAGTCTTATCTGTTAGCTGCTGTAGAGTAAGCTTCTCTGCTCTCCTGGAACCGCACCCGTGTGTGCACAGAAAATATCAGCATCCAGGTTTAAAAGTCTTATTTGTCAGCTCCAGAGATCTGTGTTCTCTTGGTCAGTCTCTCCTGGGAGACTCAAGAACCTCTGCTCTGTCTCCAAAGTTCAGCTCAGGTGTGAGCAAAGGAGTCACTTCCTGTCTCACAAGACAGGCTTTTGTAAGCAATCTAAATCAGGCAGGTGGTGTTTATAAATTGACTACCAGCAGTTAACCACCACACTGCTAGATTAAAGGCACATTACTTGAACAGGGATTACTCCCCTGTTACATACCTCCCCTGTTTGTGGGAAGCTCGGGCTTGCCACGGCCAAAGCCCATCCTTCCACTCTCATTCTAGATATCTCAGTGACTTGAATGAGAGTGGATGGAGGAAGAGAACCCTCAGTCCTGCTGGGATTGTAGCCCTTTCTCCAGTTTATTCGTGTCTCCTCCTGAAGGTGCTTGAGATCAGCACCCCTCAGTCGCTCGAGGAGGACTTTTTCCAAGTATAGTCTTTTTTCTACGTGCGCGGTCATGAGATTTCCCTCGCGTCGGGTGCTTGTCTTATTGTAGGCAGACTGTATAGCAGCAGTTGCAGAGCGTTTAAAAACAGCCCTTTGAGTTTTCCGCTCTTGAAGCTGTCTCTCTGCCCTTTTCCCACTCAATGGGGTTGGTAGTTCAGCCTCTTTGAGATTAAGTTGCAATTCCACATCCACTTCCAGAGAATATCCCATCTTTTCAGCTTCATCAGCTAAGGATTCTTCTGGTTTTAATTCAGCACGTGTACCTTCTTTTGTTGCCTGCTGAGTGGCTGAAGGTTTTGCTAGTGCTTGTTTAGGTGGTTCAAATTTTGCAACCTTGTATTCCCAGCTCTCACTGTACCCTTGTCTTCATGGGTTTTTGTGGCTGTGGCATACTGACGCTTAGTCAGGGTCAATACTTGTCCTTGTAGGACTGTAATCTCATCCGCAAGAGATCCCTGTTTTTTGAGTGCGTCTTGCAAGTCTCTTCTCAGGGAATTTATCTGCGCACTTTGCTTTCCCTGAGTCTGTATCAGAGTCTCCTTCATATTCTGGAGCTCTGTAATTTTTGTCGTCAAGGTTGCCGCTGCGTCTGTTTTCTCCTTGGTGTACTGACTCAAGGGAATGGAACAGTCTCTCTTTCTCTCCAGCTCTTGCTTCAGTTTCTGAGACGTCTCACGCTCCCTCTCATACAGAGTCACCTGGTATCGAAGCTCCGCCTCCAATGATGCTCTGGTGACATGCAGCGTGGCCTTTAGCTCCTCATACTGCTCTGTGGGGACGTACTGGGTATTTAGATGTTCCTGCAGCGCTTGTACCTCTTTAGCAGCCTGCAGCTTTTCTTCCTGCAGCGTTTGCTGCTTCTCCTCAGCATACTGGAGGTGTGTACACAGACCTTGCAGTTGGTTCTGCAGTCGGTGCTCTGCGTATCTTGAAATGTCCAGCTCCTCAGTGAGACTGTGTAGTTCCTTTCTGGAAACTTCCAGGTCTGTGTGGCAGCTGTTGGTCTCATGATGTGAGGGATCCAGTGCTCTGCAGAGTGTCTGAACCTCTTTCTGAGATATGTCCACCTTTATCCGGACACTGTTGACCTCCTGTTGTGAGGCATTCAGCTCTATGCGAAGAGTGTGAACCTCTTGCTGGAAGACTGTTATCTGCTTCAATGCTTCCTCATACTTCCGCTTTAGCGTAGCCACCATTTTATCAGATTGGCTCTGCTTTTCATCCATGGCGGAAATAGTAGCATTTGCGTATCTAGCTCAGTCTTGAGATCGTCCAATTCTGTCCTGGCTAAAGAGTAAATTGTGAGCACATCTTTTTGTAGCCTCACGTTATTTTTCTGTAGCTCTGTGTAATCATCTTCCTTTTGATTCAATTGTTCACGGAGCATATCACAGTCATGCCTGGCATTTTTCAGGGCATCTTCAGGGCTGGTCAAGGGATCGTCACTCACTGGTTCCGGCTCCACTTCCCTGGGATGGTTGGTTGAGGGTTCCTCACTGTTGGCACCAGACAGACCCTTCTTTGGGGTACACAACTTCTGCCTTGGGCCCTCTGGATATTCCGTTTAACCGCGGGACGAATTCTCCATTTTCTCTAGGCTGCAGGGCAACTCGGTCCCCCTTTTCCTCCACAGGATCTGCGGACGTGTCTGTTCCTTCCACGGTAAATGAAGAACTGCTTTTCTTTTCCGCCTTTTTGATTTGGATGACACCGTCCCTTCAGGGATATTGGGGTCTCCATCTTCATTTGAAATTTTAGCAGCGTCACTGGATCCACCCGGCTATTCTTACAACTGTAATAGCTGATGGAAATATTCGGTGATCCACTGCTCCCGCTTTTTCTCCTGCTGATCATATTCGTCATCAAAGGGAGCGGTCTTTTCTGTTCATGCCGAGTTCAGGCACCCCCACCATTCTTGGGGTGTTTTGTGGGTGTGACTCGGTTCGGGTTCCCCGTAAGAGATGTCTACCCCTTTATTGGACTGGAAGGGCCACTCTTCCGTGGGGTAGGGTTCATTACAGGAACGCTGCATCTTGTCCTCCATTTTTAGGCTATCAGGTGTAATTTTCTTCCTGACCTCAAGAGGCGCTATTGCAGCTGTTGCCACTGTATTTGCTAGAACCCCCAATTGTGGTAGTCCTACAGATGGGCATATTTTGCTTGTAGAGGTCGTAGTTCTCACAGGCATCTCTGTAGACTTTTCTTTCTTGGGTAATTTTTTTTTCAATATCATCAGTGCTGTGCATGCATTTTCTCTTATCAGGTATACAAGATGTGCAGTTGCTAGGTAAAAACGTCTATTTCCTTTACACCATTTACTTGCTAGGTTTAATCTCTCATTAGGTATGCTGAATGTGTGGTTGCTAGGTAAAAAAAAACTTCTGTTTGCTTTACACCATTTACTTGCTAGGTGCAATCCCTCCGCTTCAGCAACAGAATTTGGTTTTCTGCCTGAGTTCAGTAATTTTCAGTCTCATCTTTGGGTATTATGGCATTCACACTTCACACTTTGGGTTTTGCTCCCAAGATATATATAGGCAGACTTTTTTACTTGCAGAAAAAAAAACATTCTTTGCAGTGGAATATTTCTTTCATTCCTGGCAGGGTGACTCAACACTCAGTAATAGGCTTTGAAATTCCCCTGCTTCAGCACAGTCTTGTATCAATTTTCACACTTTTCTGCATAAACTCCATTCACAGCTGGTAGCCCTATGCGGTGTGGCAACCTTTATTTGCAAAATCAGTACCACTCGTGGGTCACCATCTGTAATCACTGCTTCAGCGAAACTTTTGAAAACAACAAACACCTATCCCTTTTTAAGGGCTGACTCACTTCTTGAACCCTGACTATGGCTGGAAGGCAAAACCCCTATTTCAATGACCATATTACACTTTGTGATAGGCAAATAAGGTTTAGCTGCTTCAGCAGTCTCTCTCCTCTTGGGATTGGGGCAAAGAGTCCATCTGTGGTTTTGTAAGTTTCAGTGCAGTGCAAGTTTCAGTGGTGTATATCCCTTTAACTCTGATCTCTGCTGCATGAGGTTTTTTTCTAAGTTGCTCAGATTGTTTGTAGGCAAAAAGCATAACAAAAAAATTTCACATAAAAATCTCCGGTCTTTTTTAACTTCACGACACCTCTCATCTCACTTCGGACACCATATGTAGACGGACGTTCACAGAGGTACACAATTGGAGACTTTTGTAAGGTGAAATTATAACAAGGCTTTATTATGCCTTTTCCTTTTCATCAGGAAACCATCCAAACACAGGGGGGGGGGGGGGACAAAGCTTCTATTCACTTGGGAGTATTTCTAGTGAAATACTATGCAATTAATTCACAACTTCCTTAGTTAAGCATCTCTCCCAGCCCCAAACACATAGCATGAAATAAGCAGATTATAAGAAGTCTCTTAAGAATGAAAGTCTTATCTGTTAGCTGTTGTAGAGTAAGCTTCTCTGCTCTCCTGGAACCGCACCCGTGTGTGCACAGAAAATGTCAGCATCCAGGTTTAGAAGTCTTATTTGTCAGCTCCAGAGATCTGTGTTCTCTTGGTCAGTCTCTCCTGGGAGACTCAAGAACCTCTGCTCTGTCTCCAAAGTTCAGCTCAGGTGTGAGCAAAGGAGTCACTTCCTGTCTCACAAGACAGGCTTTTGTAAGCAATCTAAATCAGGCAGGTGGTGTTTATAAATTGACTACCAGCAGTTAACCACCACACTGCTAGATTAAAGGCACATTACTTGAACAGGGATTACTCCCCTGTTACAGGGCCCCAGAACAGAGCCTTGCGGGTCACCACAGGTGATATCCAGGGGGTTGGAGTTAGAGCCCGAGATGGACACATGTTGGGATCTACCTGATAGGTAGTACTGAGACCAGTTTAAAGCATGCTTCCCTATTCCATAGCTCTGGAGTTTGTTAAGCAGTATAGCATGATCAACAGTATCAAAAGTCTTTGCAAAATCTAAGAATATTGCACCAGTGCGTTGTCCACGTTCCATTCCACACTGGATTTCATTGCAAACTTTTAGCAGGGTAGTTACGGTGAAGTGTTTGGGGCGGAAGCCAGATTGGAATTGGCTAGGGAAATTTGTCTTGCTATAGTTATCGCTTAATTGGGAGTGGACACATTTTTCCATGATTTTGGATAGTATTGGGAGAAGAGAGATTGGCCTGTAGTTTGAGACAGTGTTTTGTCCCCACTTTTGAAGTTTGGGACAACTCTGGCAGTTTTCAGGTCTTGGGGCTATGGTCTGCAGACAGAGTAGAGTTGACTATGGAAAAAATTGGTTTGGCAATGGCTGGGGCACCAACTCTTAGGAACTTAGATTGTAGTAAGTCAGGTCCACATTGGCTGCTTAGTTTTAATTTGAGGAGCGCTTGTGTAATCTCCTCTTCGGATACTGGGCCAAATTGAAAATTGTGGGCAGTGTTGGGAGGGGGTGGGGCTATATGGGTACTATCAGAATGAGGTTCATGTTTGTGGTTTGGGTTGCTTCGCTAATAAGTTAGTAGCACACCCCACAAAGTAGTCATTTAATGCATTTGCAGTGTCAGTGGGGTTTGTCAGAGTAATATTCCCCCTAGTGATATTATTTGGTTGTTGATGGTTAGAAGGCTGGAATATATTGTTGATAACCTTCCAGAAGTTAGCTGGGTTTGATGTATTCAGGATAAGGGTGGGATGCAGCTAATACTCAGCATAGGTATTGGCAGGATGCAGCTAATACTCCGCATAGGTTAAGGACAGGATGCAGCTAATACTCAGCATAGGATAAGGGCAGGATGCAGCTAATACTCAGCGTAGGATAAGGGCAGGATGCAGCCAAAACTCAGCATAGGATAAGGGCAGGATACAGATAATACTCATCATAGGATATGGGCAGGATGCAGCTAATACTCAGCATAGGATAAGGGCAGGATGCAGCTAATACTCAGCATAGGATAAGGGCAGGATACAGCTAATACTCAGCATAGGATAAGGGCAGGGTGCAGCTAATACTCAGCATAGGTTAAAGGCAGGATGAAGCTAATACTCAGCACAGGATAAGGGCAGGATGCAGCTAATACTCAGTGTAGGATAAGGGCAAGATGCAGCTAATAATCAGCATAGCATAAGGGCAGGATGCAGCTAATACTCGGTATAGGATAAGGGCAGGATACAGCTAATACTGAGCATAGGTTAAGGGCAGGATGCAGATAATACTCAGCATAGGATAAGGGCAGGATGCAGCCAATACTCAGTGTAGGATAAGGGAATAATGCAGCTAATACTCAGCATAGAATAAGGGCAGGATGCAGATAATACTCAGCATAGGATAAGGGCAGGATGCAGCTAATACTCAGCATAGGATATGGGCAGGATGCAGCTAATACTCAGCATAGGATATGGGCAGGATGCAGCTAATACTCAGTGTAGGATAAGGGTAGGATGCAGCTAATACTCAGCATAGGATAAGGGCAGGATGCAGATAATACTCGGCATGGGATTAGGGCAGGATGCAGCTAATACTCAGCATAGAATAAGGGCAGGATGCAGCTAATTCTCAGAATAGGATAAGGGCAGGATGCTGCTAATACTCAGCATAGGATATGGGCAGGATGCAGCTAATACTCAGTGTAGGATAAGGGTAGGATGCAGCTAATACTCAGCATAGGATAAGGGCAGGATGCACATAATACTCAGCATAGGATAAGGGCAGGATGCAGCTAATACTCAGCATAGAATAAGGGCAGGATGCAGCTAATACTCAGCATAGGATAAGGGCAGGATGCAGCTAATACTCAGCATAGGATAAGGGTAAGATGCAGCTAATACTCAGTATAGGATAAGGACAGGATGCAGCTAATACTCAGCATAGGATAAGGGCAGGATGCAGCCAAAACTCAGCATAGGATAAGGGCAGGATGCAGCTAATACTCAGCATAGGATAACTGGATAAGGGCAGGATGCAGCTAATACTCAGCATAGGATAAGGGCAGGATGCAGCTAATACTCAGCATAGGATAAGGGCAGGATGCAGCTAATACTCAGCACAGGATAAGGGCAGTTTGCAGCTAATACTATTTATAGGAGAAGGGCAAGATGTAGCTAATACTCAGCTTAGAAAAGGGACAGGATGCAGCAAATACTCAGCATAGGATAAGGGCAGGATGCCGCTAATACTCAGCATAGCATAAGGGCAGGATGCAGCTAATACTCGGTGTAGGATAAGGGCAGGATACAGCTAATACTGAGCATAGGTTAAGGGCAGGATGCAGCTCATACTCAGCATAGAATAAGGGCAGGATGCAGCTAATACTCAGCGTAGGATATGGGCAGGATGCTGCTAATACTCAGCATAGGATATGGGCAGGATGCAGCTAATACTAAGTATAGGATAAGGGCAGGATGCAGCTAATACTCAGCATAGGATAAGGGCAGGATGCAGCTAATACTCAATACTCAGCATAGGATAACGGCAAGATGCAGCTAATACTCAGCATCTAACACAAGTTGTGTTACAATTAAAAGACCTTGGCTGACGGTAACACAACTCTGAGTACCTGTTCTTGTTAGGGGCACATGGTAAGATAGCTGAGGATTTCTGCTCTTCTCCTGCACACGCAGATGTAATCATTTCCTGGCAGGCTCACGCCAGCAGCGTCCAGCCATCCTTATCACAGCTCTCTGAGCGCCCGTGGAGGCGCTGAGCAATTATTGTATAAAGGGTTTTTTTCTGCAGCGGACGCCAGCATAACAAAAAGCCAGAGAGGGGATTAATGTGCAGCTGATACAAGCAGTGGAGTCTGACGCAGAGGTCACTGCGAGTCAGTCACACACTCCTCTGTCTGACCCCGTGTGCGTGTCACACCCTGCAATATACTGACAGAGGTCACTGCGAGTCAGTCACACACTCCTATGTCTGACCCCGTGTGCGTGTCACACCCTGCAATATACTGACAGAGGTCACTGCGAGTCAGTCACACACACCTCTGTCTGACCCCGTCCCCCAACTTCTTTGCCCGGCTGCTGCTCCTCTTGTTGCCGCCAGGCTTGGCTCTCCCCAAGCTGTGGGCCTCCTTCACGGACTGTCCAACGCCAGGCCTCCCTCACCGACTGTCCCACGCCGGGCCTCCATCACCGACTTTCCCACGCCGGGCCTCCCTCACCGACTGTCCCACGCCGGGCCTCCCTCACCGACTGTCCCACGCTGGGCCTCCCTCACCGACTGTCCCACGCCGGGCCTCCATCACTGACTATCCCACGCCGGGCCTCCCTCACTGACTGTCCCACGCCGGGCCTACCTCACCGACTGTCCCACGCCGGGCCTCCATCACTGACTGTCCCACGCCGGGCCTCCCTCACTGACTGTCCCACGCCGGGCCTACCTCACCGACTGTCCCACGCAGGGCCTCCATCACTGACTGTCCCACGCCGGGCCTCCATCACCGACTGTCCCACGCCAGGCCTCCATCACTGACTGTCCCACGCCGGGCCTCCCTCACTGACTGTCCCATGCCAGGCCTCCCTAACCGACTGTCCTACGCCGGGCCTCCCTCACCGACTGTCCCACGCTGGGCCTCCCTCACTGACTGTCCCACGCCAGGCCTCCCACACTGACTGTCCCACGTAGGGCCTCCCACACTGACTGTGCCACGCCGGGCCTCCCTCACTGACTGTCCCACGTCGGCCTCCCTCACTTACTGTCCCACGTCGGCCTCCCTCACTTACTGTCCCACGCCGGCCTCGCTCACTTACTGTCCCACGCCGGGCCTCTCTCACTGACTGTCCCACGTAGGGCCTCCGATGCTGGCACGCGCCGGGCCTTTTTCTCATGCTGGTGCGCGCCGGAAGCTGAACCGCTTGCTTCCGGCGGGCGCCTTGACGCCGAGCGGCCTGGCGGGTGCATCAGAAACTTGACGTGGGACAGTCAGTGAGGGAGGTCCGCCTCTGGGGGAGAGCCAGGCCTGGCTGCAAGGAGAGCAGTTAAGCCAAGCCAGAAGTTGACTCCTTTGTCGGCCGCCGGGCCCCCCGCAGCCACTGGGCCTTTCTCCCCCCCAACCTATCGGCGGCCCTGGTTCCACCCGTGGGTGCGGGATAAAGACTTTGGGATGGCGCAGGGACTGGGTGATAACGTACTCCAAAGAGAGATTACAGCATCGAAATAACTTTCCCCAAGTGAATTTGAGTCTGAAATTGCCAGGCAGAGTTTGTAAAGATTTCTTGGCCCGTATCCCCTATCAGGGACATTTTTATCTTTAGACAATCACAGGACTGGCCGACATCTAACTTACATGTAAAAAATAAGAGGTAATCCAGCAGAGAAGGGGTTACAGATGGTGACGTGTAGAAACAGGATAGAGGAAACACAGGGAGCATCTGGTGGATGTGACTAGGGGGCCGGGGGCCGGGGGCCGGGGGCCGGGGGAGGAGATCCAGCGTATCATACAGCTTTACCCTATTGCAAAATACATGTTCCTGATATTTTCACTGAAATTAAGGGACCTACCATGGGAAAGAGGCAGCAGGCTGTGCTTAACCTTATTTATTAAGGGAACGCGGCCTGATCTGTCACAGGCAGTAAACATAGATTTCAGTTATGTTCCCTGAAACACTTAAACATGTATTTCAATATCTCAGGGAGTTTATTTTAGATTCAGGTCCAGTTTTTTTTTTTAAATACATGTTATATGTAGATTTTAATTATTAAATATTTTACCAGGAAAACAAATACATGAGTTATCTCTCATTTCCAAATATGTCTTGGCAACAGATTATATGTAGCCAGGTCCCCTCTGACTCCCCGGTACTTCATTTCCCCCTCGCTTACCCTTATCCCGGTGGGGGACGCTGCGGGGGCGAGTGCGTTGCTTGGGGCTCCCGGCGACATCAGAGGCAGGGCATCGCAATCTTTGCTGTGTCCGCGCATGAGCAGACGCGATGCAGCAGCCATTATTGAAAGGGACAAGTGGCAGCAGAAGCGCTCCGTAGCGCAGGGCCAGCACCAGCTCGTGCATGCGCAGATAGGGCGATGCGGCGGCCATTACAGAGAAGCGCAGATAGAGAAAGGTAGGCAGCCATTAGAGAGGCACCCATGCGGTCCTCATAAGAAAGAGCATCACAGGGAACTACAATTCCCAGCAAGCTTAGAGGCAGAGGCACACGTGATGCCACAGCAGCCAATAGGGCTTACAGCTTTCCTTGAGAGGAAAGATACATTGTGGTGTGCTGCAGTGAGTTGTCAGTTGAAGCTGGGACACAGACATGGGAGGGTGGGTAAGTGTAGAGAGCAAGTGGCTCATACACTAGGCCAGACATTGCCCTTGGGCCCCAGCTAGGCGACAATCACCTCAGCTTGTGGTTACTACAGATAGGGACAGGTGAGGGTCCAGCCAGGAAGAGGAACCCAGACAAGTGAGGGTCCAGCCAGGAAGAGGAATATCCTGGCCAGTGGTTGCAGGGAAGCACTCTCTGCAAGTGCAGAGACTGTCATATCTATCCGGGTGGGATCGCCCCGGAGGAGCATCGTAGAAGGCATCGCGGCGGCGGAGCCTTTGCGAAGATTGTCTGCTGTACCTGGGTTCAGGAGCCCCGGGCAGGTACAGTCACCAAGTGCACCACCTACTGTATAGCATCCTCATACTAGTGGGCCGCGCGGTCACTACACACTTGGGGTTTAGGTGTGGGACATTGGACACGGTGTAGGGACACGGTGGAGGGTTGCGTCCTGCGTTGGCGCTTTGGGTAGTTGCGCCATCAGTATTATGGACTGAGAAGTGTATGCATATTGTTATAGTAAAGACCGTTGCTATTTTACATCCAGTGTATGAGTTCATTTGAATGTGCCCCTCGAGGAACAACTCCCACTCTGCTGGGAGCCATCGCAGGTGGAGGCGCTGCACCATATAGTATTGTTCCAGAGGATACACCCCAGGCTCTCGCTGGCGGAGGCTCAGGCCTCCTGTGAGCCTAAGGCTGTGGTCCCAGTCATCACTGTGACACGCGCGCCCGGCGGAGGGGGGGGAGGGCGGCGCATGCACAGCGCTAACCGTGATCTGTGGTCTCAGGAGAGAAGGAGAGGTTGCGATGGGAGGGGGCGTGTTCGGGTTTTTACCGGGGCGTGGCCATGACCTCACGCGGCTGGTTCGCCCTCATTGGCTGAACCACCGGCGGGGGCGTGGCCATGGCTCCGTCGCAAGTTCCACACACAATTTTTTTGAGTGTGTGGAATCTTGCAGTACAGCGCAGCTGCTGAATGTGCGCCGACGCATGTACTCGCCCTGAGTGACTGGGGGGCCGGTGTTTGTGCGCACAGTGCACGCCAAGGCGTGCGCTGTGGCAGTCACTGGGACCGCAGCCTTACAGGTAAAGCACCACACTGGTAATACATATAGATTCTCCTCACATGCACTATCTGCGATTGGGGGTGGGGGGGGGTGGGAGGGGAATATGTGTTACATATATATTACAGGGATAAACGTATTTAAAGTAGGAAGCAGCCAAAGTTTTGAAAGAACGAGAGGCGGATTTGAGAGACTGATCGGTGAGAGCGAAACCTTGGAACCATAAGCAGGTTTCTGAAGGCGAATCTGAAGAGGTAAGAACGGAGTACACTTGAGGTGAGAAGCCTGCTTAGATAATTGGGTAACTTGTCCACAGTATTTGAAGGTGAAACAGGAAAGATGTACATTGCATCTGGACTCCAGGGATAGCCAACCTTATCCTATTTTCAGTCACAAAAGTGGGTGTTGAAGTTATATAATAAGAAAAAACGCATATTGAGTTGCATATAATGTCAAGTTTGCTTAGGGGAATTTGGGGAGATGTACCATACACTATATCCCCATTGTCAATAATTGGCATTAGCATCTGCTGTGCGATGCTCAGTCGGGATCTAGAAGTTCCAGGTTCCCAGCCTTAGCTCTGGGGATCTGCGAGTGGATCATTAAGTGGTGAACTCTGTAAGGTCGCTAGGAATTCCTGCAGTTTCTCAGCTCCCTCACCTGTCTCCTGGAATATGGAGCCTGTGAGGGGCAGCTTCTCAGAAAGAGGATGTCACCAGGGGGTGATAATAAACTGTTACAGTGTCACTATCCTAGAACTGTCACAGTGACATTGTGACAGCTTATTACAGTACTATCTTTACTGCACAGATCTGACTTCCCTGAGGCACTGAACGACAGATGAGATGAACCCTTCAGTCCCATCCAAACCCACATGGGTTAAAGTGCCGTTCCTTCACGAATAGTCATAGTGAGTATGATGCCTCCAACTATCTGACACAACAGAGCTGAAAAGTATTACTTGAGCCCACCAATAATTACAGACAACCGTCGTATTATCCTCCTCTAACTTCTAACCACCTGAAAATACCAATTGGAAACCCCTAGCAAAGTGCTAAGGGGTGGCACTGGCGGGCAGCAGGTCACGGCAGACCAGGCAAGAGTCTGCGTGGTCAGACAACTTTAACCTCTTCACTGCCAGAATACTTTGTTGCCGGTACCTCGGTCAGTGAAAGGGTTAAGTTCAATTTTCACTAAGTAAGAGCTACTCACTATCATTATACAGCCCATGACATTCATCCTGCTGGGGGAGGGCGACAAGTTTTGCCTCCAGATTCCCCACCCTGAAGTGTCTTTGTCACCAGGTCCTTTCTGATGTCTCAGTGATACCTGTATGGGACATTATACCAGGAATTGGTGTCGCTTTGTATCTGGACTCACAGGAGCCTGCTTCCCTCTCAGGAGCACGGATCTGATTGGTCTTTGTCTTATTTCTGTAAATGAAAAAACACACCTTCATTCTGACTGTGGAACTGGAATTACAAAGGAATATTGGAGGAGAGGGGATTGCTTGTTAAAATTAGTGAGACTGTCAAGATTCTCATTCTCATGATGGGAATGAGACTGCCCCTCCCAATGAGTTGGGACTGCCCCTCCCAATGAGCGGGACTGCCCCTCCCAATGAGCGGGACTGCCCCTCCCAATGTGCGAGACTGCCCCTCCCAATGAGCGAGACTGCCCCTCCCAATGAGCGAGACTGCCCCTCCCAATGAGCGAGACTGCCCCTCCCAATGAGCGAGACTGCCCCTCCCAATGAGCGAGACTGCCCCTCCCAATGAGTGGGCTGCGGTTGGGGTTAACCTCTTTGTTACCTTAGAGGTTAGTCCCCAATGAAGGTGTTGTTTTAATGTATTGTTTTATTACTGTCTGATTATTTATTGTCAATGTGGATATCTAAGAACCCATTGAGAGGGCCTAGTTATCCACAGTAACAAGCAATCGTTGTATGTGTAAAATTTATTTTTAATGTTATTATAAAAATATTTTAAACGTGTATTTTTTTAATGCTTATTGCCCAAAACCACTATTAGTCCAATTTGGCTAAAAGGGTCATTGGGTATTAGTCTAGAGGTATGTTTGTTAGGGGTGGGGGTAAGGGATAGTTACCCATGGGAGGATGGTTAGGCCTCCTGGGTGGTGGCATGAGGGGTTAACCCCTTCCTTACCTTAGCAGTTAGGAAAGCATTGCATGGCACTAAGATGGGCAAGGGGGCTATGTAGTGTAGTGTTTATATTAACCCCTTTGTAGTCAGCTAGTCATGGAAACCATGCACCCCAAAACAGGGCCGCCAACAGAAATCATGGGGCCTGGGACAAATGAACGGAGCAGGGACCCCCCCCCCCCCGAACCCATAGCGCACCTACCACGAAAAAATATCTTTTAGCGCGCAACTTTTACTTAACTGTTTTCTTATTGTGATACAGAAAAAACATTACAATGCAACCTGTTTATTTTTATATTTTCAACAAAAGACATGTGACTACCTGCCTGGGTGGCTGAGTGGGTTGGTGAATGACAGTAGAATGACAGTTGGGTGAATGACGGGTGGGTGGGTGAATGACGGGTGGGTAGGTGAATGACAGTGGGTTGGGTGGGTGAATGACGGTGGGTGAATGACAGTGGGTTGGGTGATTGACAGTGGGTGGGTGAATGACAGTTGAATGACAGTGGGTGAGTGAATGACAAAGGGTGGGTGGGTGAATGACAGTGTTGAATGACAGTTTGGGTGAATGACAGTGGGTGAGTGGGTGGGTGAATGGGTGGGTGAATGACAGTGGGTGGGAGACAGTGACTGGGTGACAGTGACTGGGTGGGTGACAGTGACTAGGTGGGTGACAGTGACTGGGTGACAGTGAGACAGTGACTGGGTGGGTGACAGTGACTGGGTGACAGTGACTGGGTGGGTGACAGTGACAGTGGGTGACAGTGACTTACCTTGACCGGGTGGGTGCAACTTGCCGCCGGACTCTTTCCCCTCCTGCCCCCGATATCCCCGCGGCAGCTGCCCGGGAGGGGAGGTGGGCTTGGGGGCGCAGGAGGTGGGCTCGGGGGGGGGCCACGGGAGGTGGGCTCGGCGGGAGCACGGAAATCTGGCCGCGGGGGGAGCGCGGGAAGCTGGCCGGGGGGGGGGAAGCAGGCCGCAGGAGGACTGGTACTTCCCCCTCCGTCCCATGTTGGGAGCGACGGGGGGGGGGGAAGGGGCCGCCGCAGGAGGAGCTGGTACTTCCCCCTCCGTCCCAAGTTGGGAGCGGGGGAGGAGCGGGCCCTGCGCATGCGTGCCGGGACCGCGGTGGAATCGCCGCCATTTTTTTTAAAACTTTTTTTTTAAAACTTTTTTTTTAATTTTTATTTATCTAATTAACTAGCGCCCGGCCGCCGGGCCCCCCTGACCCATGGGGCCCGGGACGCCAGTACCCTTTCTCACCCGCTGTTGGCGGCCCTGACCAAAAACTGGAACAATCTACCGGAGACTCTTACAGCCGCCAGTCTTAGTTCTTTCAAAACTAAAGCTGTCTCACATATTAATCTGGTTTGTAACTGTTACATACACCTATAATATATATTATCTCTAACTGTGCATGCAATGTCTTGTATATAATGTATACCCTGTTCATTTATGTAACTATGTATTGTACCCATCTGTTATTTGTCATCTTAACGCTATGCCCAGGACGTACTTGAAAACGAGAGGTAACTCTCAATGTATTACTTCCTGGTAAAACATTTTATACATAAATAAATAAAAAAAACATGATTAGTTTACTCATGGGCTACTAAGGGGTAAATATGTACTGCAATGTGTTAAAAGTAATAATGTATCATCTGTTTCACGCTGGTTTAACTTATCTGGCCTGTGTGTATATACAGCTCAACCCCCTTATAACGCTGTGCTTGGGGTCCAAAGAATCACATCGTGTTAAGCGGATCGCGTTAGAAATAATGTACAATTGTATGCATTGTACAAAAAAATGAAAATTGGGAGCCGCGCTTGCATCGCGTTATAAGCGGATCGCGTTGTAACGGATCGCGCTATAACGGGGTTGAGCTGTTTTTATATATATTGGCATTATATATATATATATATATATATATATATATATATATATATATATATATATAAATGACAGGACTAACGCCAGCCTGGACTAGGTGATAAATTATTTTTGGTTTTTCTGCCGTTTATCGTATTCTGATAAATATCCGAAATTGACGTATGGCCGTTTTTTACCTAAAATGTCTCTTTTTTTTCCTTGATACGATACTTTTAATGGATCCGATAAAATGCATTTGAGAGTTACCTCTCGTTTTCAAGTATGTCCTGGGCATAGGAGTTAAAATGACAAATAATACATGGTTACAAATACAGTTACATAAGTGAACAGGGTATACATCAGGCCTGCCCAACTCGTAAAGTGAGAAGGGCCGGACTGCTCCAAGGAAAAAAAATTTGGGCCGCACGGGTTAAATCATCATCATCATCATCATCATCATCATCATCATCATCATCATCATCATCATCATCATCATCATCATCATCATCATCATCATCATCATCATCATCATCATCATCATCATCATCTCTCTTCCAGCACCTCTCCATCATCATCATCCTCATCTATCTCTCATACCCCCATCTCTCCCCCTCACCCACACAATACCACCCTCCACATCAAAAACACAATACCCCATCCACATCCCCCCCAGCCCATTCCATGTCAGCATCCCCCCCCAAGTCAGCATCCCATGTCAGCATCCCCCCCCATGTCTCTCTTCCCTCAATATAACTCTCTCCCCCTCCCCTAAATCACACCCTCTCCCACTCCTCTCAATGACACTCTCTCCCCCTCCCCTCAATATGACACTCTCTCCCCCTCCCCTCAATATGACACTCTCTCCCCCTCCACTCAATATGACACTCTCTCCCCCTCCCCTCAATATGACACTCTCTCCCCCTCCCCTCAATATGACACTCTCTCCCCCTCCCCTCAATATGACACTCTCTCCCCCTCCCCTCAATATGACACTCTCTCCCCCTCCCCTCAATATGACACTCTCTCCCCCTCCCCTCAATATGACACTCTCTCCCCCACCCCTCAATATGACACTCTCTCCCCCTCCACTCAATATGACACTCTCTCCCCCTCCACTCAATATGACACTCTCTCCCCCTCCACTCAATATGACACTCTCTCCCCCTCCCCTCAATATGACACTCTCTCCCCCTCCACTCAATATGACACTCTCTCCCCCTCCCCTCAATATGACACTCTCTCCCCCTCCACTCAATATGACACTCTCTCCCCCTCCCCTCAATATGACACTCTCTCCCCCTCCCCTCAATATGACACTCTCTCCCCCTCCCCTCAATATGACACTCTCTCCCCCTCCCCTCAATATGACACTCTCTCCCCCTCCACTCAATATGACACTCTCTCCCCCTCCCCTCAATATGACACTCTCTCCCCCTCCCCTCAATATGACACTCTCTCCCCCTCCCCTCAATATGACACTCTCTCCCCCTCCCCTCAATATGACACTCTCTCCCCCTCCCCTCAATATGACACTCTCTCCCCCACCCCTCAATATGACACTCTCTCCCCCTCCACTCAATATGACACTCTCTCCCCCTCCACTCAATATGACACTCTCTCCCCCTCCACTCAATATGACACTCTCTCCCCCTCCCCTCAATATGACACTCTCTCCCCTCCCCTAAATCACACCCTCTCCCCCTCCCCTCAATATGACACTCTCCCCCTCCCCTCAATATGACACTCTCTCCCCCTCCCCTCAATATGACACTCTCTCCCCCTCCCCTCAATATGACACTCTCTCCCCCTCCCCTCAATATGACACTCTCTCCCCCTCCCCTCAATATGACACTCTCTCCCCCACCCCTCAATATGACACTCTCTCCCCCTCCACTCAATATGACACTCTCTCCCCCTCCACTCAATATGACACTCTCTCCCCCTCCACTCAATATGACACTCTCCCCCTCCCCTCAATATGACACTCTCTCCCCCTCCCCTAAATCACACCCTCTCCCTCTCCCCTCAATATGACACTCTCCTCCTCCCCTCAATATAACACTCTCTCCCCCTCCCCTCAATATGACACTCTCTCCCCCTCCCCTCAATATGACACCCTCTCCCCCTCCCCTCAATATGACACTCTCTCCCCCACCCCTCAATATGACACTCTCTCCCCCTCCACTCAATATGACACTCTCTCCCCCTCCACTCAATATGACACTCTCTCCCCCTCCACTCAATATGACACTCTCCCCCTCCCCTCAATATGACACTCTCTCCCCCTCCCCTAAATCACACCCTCTCCCTCTCCCCTCAATATGACACTCTCCTCCTCCCCTCAATATAACACTCTCCCCCTCCCCTCAATATAACACTCTCTCCCCCTCCCCTCAATATAACACTCTCTCCCCCTCCCCTCAATATGACACTCTCTCTCCTCAATATGACACTCTCTCTCTCCCTCTCTTCAATATGACTCTCTCCCCCCCTGCAACTCACATCATACACCCCCTGCACCTCACATCATACACCCCCTGCACCTCACATCATACACCCCCTGCACCTCACATGTCAGAAGCCCACCCCCCCTCACATGTCAGCAGCCCACCCCCCCTCACATGTCAGCAGCCCACCCCCCCTCACATGTCAGCAGCCCACCCCCCAGATCTGCACAGCCTGTTTTTCACACCCACCCCCACCAGCCCGTTTTACACACACACACACACACACACACACACACACACACACACACACACACACTGCATCCTCCTCATGCTGCTTCTGCCCCCGCGCACTGCAAAACCCGGGGGCGGGGAGGGGGGGGGGCGGTGGAGGAGGGGAGGGGGGCGGTGGAGGAGGGGAGTGGAGCGGTGGAGGAGGGGAGGGGGATGAATCGCCGCCATTTTTTTAAACTTTTTTAAAAAAAAAAAATGTTTTCATTTATTTCATTAATTAACTGGCGCCTGGCCGGAGTCACCGCGGGCCACACAGAGAGCCCAGGGGGGCCGCATGCGGCCTGCGGGCCGTATGTTGTGCAGCCCTGGTATACATTATATACAAGACATTGCATGCATACTTAAAGATAATATATATTATAGGCGTATGTAACAGTTACAGACCAGATTAAAATGAGAGACAGCTTTAGTTTTGAAAGAACTTAAACAGGTGGTAGATGTGAGAGTCTCCGGTAGGTTGTTCCAGTTTTGAGGTGCACGGTAAGAGAACGAGGAACGGCCGGATACTTTGCTGAACCTTGGGACCATTAACAATCTTTTGGGGTCAGATCTCAGATATAAGTGCTGCATGTGGTAGGGGTGAGGAGCTTGTTCAGATAGCTGGGTAGCTTGCCCAGAAAGTATTTGAAGGCAAGACAGGAAAGGTGATCTTTGCGCCTAGACTCGAGTGATGACCAATCTAGTTCTTTGAGCATTTCGCAGTGATGTGTGTTGTAGTTGCATTGGAGAACAAAATGGCATATTGAATTGTAGAGGGTGTCAAGTTTGCTAAGGTGGGTTTGGAGTGCCGAGCCGTATACTATGTCTCCATAGTCAATAATTGGCATTAGCATCTGCTGTGCAATACGCTTTCTAACCAGGAGACTTAGGGAGGATTTGTTCCTGTAAAGTACACCTAGTTTGGCATAGGATTTGGATGTCAGGGTATCAATGTAAATCCCGAATGTTAAGTGGGAGTCAAACCATATGCCCAAGTATTTAAAACTAGTAACAGGAGTAAGGGTGGTGTTATATTGCACCATAAAAAGAAGGCATGGTTTGGGCGCTAATATCGCATTTTTAGGTTAGCGCAGTTTGATGTATCCGGACTTATTGGGGAGATTCACCAAGGTGTTTTGCAAGGTATCACAGCGAGGCTGGCGGTGACTGGAATGGCAGGTAACGCTGGATCTGGTGCAATAAATAACCCATAAAGGATCTTAGGGATTACCCTTTAAATCTCAGAATGAGAATTCCCAGTACAGAGGCTGTTCTGGCACATCGTACCCGGAGTATCACAATGTTTATATTGTATTATAGCGTATAAGAATATATTGTAACATAAGGCTCTGTAATACATTTTATAATTATATATTACAATGTATTGAAATATATCACAATTTGTATAGCACCCCATCTCTGCCCCCGCCCCATCTCTGATCCCGCCTCCTCTCTGCCCCCGCCCCCTCTCTGCCCCCGCCCCCTCTCTGCCCCCGCCCCCTCTCTGCCCCCGCCCCATCTCTGCCCCCGCCCCCTCTCTGCCCCCACCCCCTCTCTGCCCCACCCCTCTCTACCCCCTCCCTCTCCCTTCCCCCGCCCCCTCCCTTCCCCCACCCCCTCTCTGCCCCCACCCCCTCTCTACCCCCCCCCCTCTATACCCCCACCCCCTCTCTGCCCCCACCCCCTCTCTGCCCCCACCCCCTCTGCCCCCGCCCCATCTCTGTCCCTGCCCCATTTCTGTCTCTGCCCCCGGCCCAGATCTGTCCCCGCCCCAGCTCTGCCCCGCCCCCTCTCTGCCATGCCCTGCCCCCTCTCTGCCCCCGCCCCATCTCTGCCCATTGCCCCCTCCCTGCCCATTGCCCCCACCCTGCCCCCGCCCCATCCCTGCCCAATCTCTGCCCCATCTCTGCCCCTGCCCCATCTCTGCCCCATCTCTGCCCCTTCAACATCTCTGCCCCTGCCCCATCTCTGCCCCCGCCCCATCTCTACCCCTGCCCTGCCCCCGCCCCATCTCTGCCCCACTTTCTGCTGCTGTCTTGTTTTGTGCCCATCAATCTCACAGATATAATCTGCTCGATCACACCAGCTGTTTGCTGCTCTGAGCTGACTTTGATGGAGGACTTTCTGCTTTTATTCTGACATCTTATAACATATTAACCCCGTTTCCAGGAGAAAAAGTCCAAGAATCGATAGTTTGCGGCGTGCAGAGTGTCGCTGAGAATCAAATGCAGGTTACAAAGTGTTTAAATATCACATCTGAGGACTGGATCAGTCAGACAATCTGGGAGCCGAGCCCCATCTATGAGACAGAGCGCGCGCGTGGGTCTGTGCGTGTGTGTGTGTATATATATATACACACACACGCACAGACGCACACTGTACATACATATATACATACATATAAAACCCTTACACCTTGTACATTTAAGGGTGCCCGTAATTCTTGCGTTCCTTCTGATATATTCTGCCTCTATATTTTCTGTCTGGGGTAAAGCAGCGTACGTTCTGTAAATAAAGTCACGCGCAGCAGCAGCAGCAGCAGCAGCAGCAGCAGCAGAACTCCATGTATCTCATTACAAAGTCATTTGGACAATTGTGAGCGCCTGAAAATGGGAGCCTTATAATCGTGCTAAATTCAGGCACAGACGCTGCCATGTGAAATATACACAGAGACGATGTCTGCCACAGCTGAATATTCATCATACTCTGATCTCACACAGTGCACGCTGCCTGCTCCAAAGAACTTGCAATCGCATGATCTCATCCTGCAGTGCACTATTCAGTGGGGTTTAGATTCCAATTTCCCACTCCACATCAGCCTCTCCCCTCCCATCCTCGCATTGTGGAAATGAATTTCTAAAATGTGGGAGAAAGCTGCGACAAGGCCCCGTGTGCGGGAAGCGGAGGTCCTAGGAGTGTCGTGTAGCGGTCAGACGCTGATCCTGAAGAAATCTGTCCCTGGGGTCAATTCATTCATCTTTTAGGGCTTCTATTCATTATACTGTAATAGTGCCAATCGGGCACTGTCTCACATAGTGGCCTATTCAGGTAGTTTCGATGTTATCACTGCCAAATTGCACGATTTGGCGTGACCCTACCTCTCGGTCTGACATTTGTGTTATCATGGAATTCACAAAGAGTTATCGCAAGTCAGAAACTGTGAGGTAGGAACATGCCAATACCGCTCGGGATCGCAGAGTCCTTATCTCAGCTTTTATCTATGTTCTACTGCTGCAATCTCCCTGCACAGCTCTTACAGGCGATCTCCCTTCACAGAGAGAGCTGCATCTCCCTGCACAGCTCTGACAGGCGATCTCCCTGCACAGACAGAGCTGCAATCTCCCTGCACAGATAGAATCTGCATCTCCCTGCACAGCTCTTACAGGTGATCTCCATGCACAGCTCTTACAGGCGATCTCCCTTCACAGAGAGAGCTGCATCTCCCTGCACAGCTCTTACAGGCGATCTCCCTGCACAGCTCTATCAGACGATCTCCCTGCACAGCTCTTACAGGCGATCTCCCTTCACAGAGAGAGCTGCATCTCTCTGCACAGCTCTGACAGGCGATCTCCCTGCACAGACAGAGCTGCAATCTCCCTGCACAGATAGAATCTGCATCTCCCTGCACAGCTCTTACAGGCGATCTCCATGCACAGCTCTTACAGGCGATCTCCCTTCACAGAGAGAGCTGCATCTCCCTGCACAGCTCTTACAGGCGATCTCCCTGCACAGCTCTTACAGGCGATCTCCCTGCACAGAGAGAGCTGCATCTCCCTGCACAGCTCTTACAGGCGATCTCCCTGCACAGCTCTTACAGGCGATCTCCCTGCACAGAGAGAGCTGCATCTCCCTGCACAGCTCTTACAGGCGATCTCCCTGCACAGAGAGAAGCTGCATCTCCCTGCACAGCTCTTACAGGCAATCTCCCTGCACAGAGAGAGCTGCATCTCCCTGCACAGCTCTTACAGGCGATCTCCCTGCACAGAGAGAAGCTGCATCTCCCTGCACAGCTCTTACAGGTGATCTCCCTGCATAGAGAGAGCTGCATCTCCCTGCACAGCTCTTACAGGCAATCTCCCTGCACAGAGAGAGAGCTGCATCTCCCTGCACAGCTCTTACAGGCGATCTCCCTGCACAGAGAGAGCTGCATCTCCCTGCACAGCTCTTACAGGCGATCTCCCTGCACAGAGAGAAGCTGCATCTCCCTGCACAGCTCTTACAGCTGATCTCCCTGCACAGAGAGAGCTGCATCTCCCTGCACAGCTCTTACAGGCGATCTCCCTGCACAGAGAGAAGCTGCATCTCCCTGCACAGCTCTTACAGGCGATCTCCCTGCACAGAGAGAGCTGCATCTCCCTGCACAGCTCTTACAGACAATCTCCCTGCACAGAGAGAGCTGCATCTCCCTGCACAGCTCTTACAGGCGATCTCCCCGCACAGAAAGAGCTGCATCTCCCTGCACAGCTCTTACAGGCGATCTCCCTGCACAGAGAGAAGCTGCATCTCCCTGCACAGCTTTTACAGGCGATCTCCCTGCACAGAGAGAAGCTGCATCTCCCTGCACAGCTCTTACAGGCGATCTCCCTGCACAGAGAGAAGCTGCATCTCCCTGCACAGCTCTTACAGGCGATCTCCCTGCACAGAGAGAAGCTGCATCTCCCTGCACAGCTCTTACAGGCGATCTCCCTGCACAGAGAGAAGCTGCATCTCCCTGCACAGCTCTTACAGGCGATCTCCCTGCACAGAGAGAGCTGCATCTCCCTGCACAGCTCTTACAGGCGATCTCCCTGCACAGAGAGAGCTGCATCTCCCTGCACAGCTCTTACAGACAATCTCCCTGCACAGAGAGCTGCATCTCCCTGCACATCTCTTACAGGCGATCTCCCTGCACAGAGAGAGCTGCATCTCCCTGCACAGCTCTTACAGGCGATCTCCCTGCACAGAGAGAAGCTGCATCTCCCTGCACAGCTCTTACAGGCGATCTCCCTGCACAGAGAGAGCTGCATCTCCCTGCACAGCTCTTACAGACAATCTCCCTGCACATAGAGAGCTGCATCTCCCTGCACAGCTCTTACAGGCGATCTCCCTGCACAGAGAGAAGCTGCATCTCCCTGCACAGCTCTTAAAGGCGATCTCCCTGCACAGAGAGAAGCTGCAGCTCCCTGCACAGCTCTTACAGGCGATCTCCCTGCACAGAGAGAAGCTGCATCTCCCTGCACAGCTCTTACAGGCGATCTCCCTGCACAGAGAGAAGCTGCATCTCCCTGCACAGCTCTTACAGGCGATCTCCCTGCACAGAGAGAGCTGCATCTCCCTGCACAGCTCTTACAGGCGATCTCCCTGCACAGAGAGAAGCTGCATCTCCCTGCAAAGCTCTTACAGGCGATCTCCCTGCACAGAGAGAATCTGCATGTCCCTGCACAGCTCTTACAGGCGATTTCCCTGCACAGAGAGAGCTGCATCTCCCTGCACAACTCTTATTTAAATTTTAATAACACAGTATTGCAGCTGGGTGTCTCTGGAGCTCAACTGCATTAATTGAAGCCTCTGGGTGCCGGTATTTACTGTGTGTGTAAACTAGATTTATTCAAATCAAATAAAAACAGCTAATACAAAGTAGGAGGAGAGAACTCCCAGGTATTGGAGGAGATGAGGAGCAGGTGTATATAATCATGCCTGGGAGAGTATAATGAGAGAGCAGGGAGCGAGGTAGGAGGGGAGAGGTCCCAGATATTGGAGGAGATGAGGAGTAGGAGGAGAGAGAGCAGGTGTATAAATCAGGTCTGGGACGGTATAATACCATTACAGTATGTACAATACCAGTTATACCATTACACAAAACTAGCAAGCTTGACCCTACCTGTCTTGCTAACTATCGACCTGTCTCCCTCCTGCCTTTTGCCTAAAAACTCCTTGAACGTCTTGTATTCTCTCGCTTGCTCCATTTTCTCAACACCATTCTCTCCTAGACCCTCTACAATCTGGCTTCTGCA
Source organism: Ascaphus truei (assembly GCF_040206685.1). Lineage (NCBI taxonomy): Eukaryota > Metazoa > Chordata > Amphibia > Anura > Ascaphidae > Ascaphus > Ascaphus truei. The sequence continues at coordinate 50,602,619 of NC_134488.1, read as the reverse complement.
CTGCTCACTCAACTGAAACAGCCCTCACTAAAATAACTGATGACCTCCATGCTGCCAAAGACAGAGGTCACTACATTCTGCTCATATTACTTGACCTCTCTGCAGCATTTGACACGGTGGACCACCCTCTTCTCCTTCTGTCACGGGAGACTCCTGTGGCGGGTAGGATCTCGGTGGCCGGAACAGCACAAGCGTAGTAGGGGTCACAAGCAGGGGTCCGAGGCAGGCGGCAGGTAGCAAAGTCAGGTAACAAGCAGGGGTCCGAGGCAGGCGGCAGGTAGCAAAGTCAGGTAACAAGCAGAGGTCCGTGGCAGGCGGCAGGTAGCGAAGTCAGGTAACAAGCAGAGGTCGGCAACGAGGAGACTGGAACAGGACAGGGGAGCAAGGACAGGTCTGGGGGCAGGGACTGAGAACAGGAACAAACAGGGACAAGCCAGATTACCAGCAAGGGATTTTACTGTGAACAGACTTCTATAATACAGGTACAGAAACAGATCAGGAATCAGAAGCATGTGCATAAGGAGTCTGACTACAAGCAAAGGCAAAAGCACCAGACAGGAAGCAAGCTATAAAGGACAGAGACAGGAGCAACAAGAAGACAGACAGACAGAGGAACCCAGAGCCATCAGAAGGCAGCAGCACACCCAGTGGACAAGAAAGCTATGGCTAGGCAGGAGGTCTAGGCAACCCTGACATTACTCCCCCCTCTCGAGAGCGTTCTCCGGACGATCCTCCAGGCTCTTCCCGGAGGCCTTGATGAAAAGTGGACTCAAGGTGACCCACCTCTGGTGGTTTGTCAGCGGGCAGAGGGTACTCCACAGGTACATTGGTTGCTGCAAGGAACCTCCGAATGGGTGCGTTCAGACCAAAAGCAGGGGCAGAGACATCAGGAATGTGGGCATCAAGGACGGCTGCAGCTTTTCCACTCAAAGCAGTTGTCAGTTCAACTCTTTTGGAGTTGAGTCGCGACTCCATATCTCCCAGCTGACTCAGAGTAAAGCTTAGATATGTTGCATCTTCTTCATTTCTGATCTGCAGCTGCCGGTACTCCTCCCGGGCATTGTACAGCTCCAGCTGCAGCCGGACCTTATCACGGGCTGTGTGGTCCAATAATTTGCAGGCTTCAGCCATTTTGACCTCATAGCTCTGTGTCAGGCCAGCCACTTGACAGACGGACACCTTCTCTCTCTCCTTTTTGGCAAGCTGTGTCTTGAGCTCAGCGATCTGCGCCTGCAGCGCTGTGAGTTGCTGAGATGTGTGTTCAGCTGCTAGCTGTAGCTCTTGCTCCAGCGAGGCTCTGGTTATGCTCAGTGTTGCCTTTAGCTCATCATGCTATTCTTTGGGGACACACTGGGTACTCAAATAATCTTGCAGCATCTTTATTTTGTAGGCAGTCTGGAAACTTTCTTCCTGCAGAACTCGCTGCTTTTCTTCAGCATTCACCCATTTCTCCTTGGTGTCCTGCAGATGTGTACGCAATTCTTGCAGCTGACTCTGCAGCATATTTTCTGCTTGTGTGCGCCGCTCCAGGGAGACACGTTCTTCTTGCAGCACTCTCTCTGCATTCTGCAGTGCTGTCTGCACATCTAACTTTTCCTGGGCCAACTGTTTCTTCTCCTCTCCTAATTCATGGAGTTTCTTATCTCCTTCACTGACTTGGACATAGAGATTCTTGCACTCTTGGGTTACAGTTTCAAACCTGATATTTAACCCTTCGAAGATTTCTCTTAATGAACATAGTTCTGTGTTGAAGTGGCAACTCTTCTCCTTAGAGGCTTCCAGCTCTGTAGTAAGCCTGTGAACCTCTTTCTGAGATGCTTCCAGTGCTGCGTCAACTTGAGCCATGAAAGTCTGGTACTGGGCAGAATCACCGTAGGCCTTCTCCAGCTTACTTGACAAGATCAACCTGTCATTCTCCAACTGATATTTTTCTTTTTCCCAGTTACCCTCTGCTTTTTCCAGCGCTAATTGCATCCTTGACTTTTCTTCTATCAATAGCCTCTTCTCCTCTTCTGATTCATGGCGTCTTTTATCTCCTTCACTGGCTTGGACAGAGAAGTTCTTACTCATTTGGTTTATAGTTTCAAACCTACTATTTAACTCTTCGGAGGCGTCTCTGTTTTCAAGTAGCATCTCTCCTCCCGAACGACTTCCATCTCTTTTTTGAAGTAGCAAATCTCGTCCTGGGAGACTTTAAGCTCTGTATTAAGCCTGTCAATTTCCTTCATAGAGATTTCCAGGAATTCGTTTCTTTTAGAAGCGAGGCGCCGATTCTCAGCAGCATCAGCATATGCCTTCTCCAGCTCACCTGACATGACATCCAGGTCACTCTCCAACTGGTGATTTTCTTTTTCCTGGAGAACAGACTTAGCAATTGCTGAGGAAAGACAGCTCTGTAGTGCAGCGTTGGCTTCTTGCTCCTTATCTAAACGTCCATAAAGACAATCAATCGCTTTCTGTGCAGCTTGAAGCGTCTGAGTAGGGGCATCTTTCTTTTCTTCCACTATTCTTGGGATACGTCTGTGAGTTGCCTTAAGATGCAGCATATCTCTTTCATCAAATGCAGACTCTGAGGTTAAATTTTCATTCTTAATTCCTTCTGCAACTTCCACAGTAATGCCTCCCTTCTTTTTCTTCTTCTTCTTTGCTTTGAGAAGTTCTGAAGAATCAGTGGTACTGTGTTCACATTTACTGCTCAAGACTGTTTGAGTGGGAGCCATAATTTCAGACATGGGGAAACCACACTTCCCAAGAAACCAGTAAAGAGGAAATGTGTTTTTAAAACAGAAGCATTAGAATGAACAACAGGAATATTAGACACAGAGAGACACAAGATAGAAGAGCTGACCTTTTGAGACTTTAGCATCAGTCACAGAGATTTATAAATGCAAGGAAAAAACATAGGCAGAGAAACCTGTAGTTATATCTGAAACTTTAGAAATCAGGCGTAGGGATATCATATAGACAAAGAAAACCTGCAGCTGAATCTGAAACTTTAGATATCAGGCATAGAAATATCATAAACAGCAGGAAACTAATACAGAGAAAATTTGTAGTTAGATTTGAAACTTTTGACATCGGACATAGGAATATCAGACAGAGAACCCTGCAGTCAAATCTGAAACCTTTGATATCAGGCGTAGGGATATCATATGTTGCAGAGAAACAAACTTTAGGGGAACTTGCAGGTAAACCTGAAACCTTAGAACCAATCATATGAAAAACTACAGATTGCAGGAAAAATCACAGTATGCAGTAACAAAATAATAGAAGCACTCTTGTCTTTTGAAATGGGAACCCTGTGAACAGCAGTGGTCCAACCAGTGATGCAGAGACAAGCCTTATCCAGGAAATGAAAAGTCAGAGTCTAAAAAGGTGGCAACAGGTACTGCAAGGGTTAACCCAGGCACTGCACAAAAAGAAAAATCTCAAAGGAAGCTGCAATAGTCTCTGCAGCAACAGTTCTAGTCTCAGAAAAAAATGTTTTTTTTGTTATGAACGCAATAATTCTTGCAGAACACTTAGCAGCAACAAAAAAAACCTTTCAAAATCCCAACTTGGATTTCCAAAAAAGAAACGAAAGTACTTATCTTCAACCATGCGGATGTGGTCTGCTGCAGCAGGCAGGAAAGGGTGCAGGCAGAAGAAGAATCTGTTCCAGCGAGATCCAGAAGTGGCCTTTGCTTTCTGTCACGGGAGACTCCTGTGGCGGGTAGGATCTCGGTGGCCGGAACAGCACAAGCGTAGTAGGGGTCACAAGCAGGGGTCCGAGGCAGGCGGCAGGTAGCGAAGTCAGGTAACAAGCAGGGGTCCGAGGCAGGCAGCAGGTAGCGACATCAGGTAACAAGCAGAGGTCCGAGGCAGGCGGCAGGTAGCGAAGTCAGGTAACAAGCAGAGGTCGGCAACGAGGAGACTGGAACAGGACAGGGGAGCAAGGACAGGTCTGGGGGCAGGGACTGAGAACAGGAACAAACAGGGACAAGCCAGATTACCAGCAAGGGCATTTACTGTGAACAGACTTCTATAATACAGGTACAGGTACAGAAACAGATCAGGAATCAGAAGCATGTGCATAAGGAGTCTGACTACAGCAAAGGCAAAAGCACCAGACAGGAAGCAAGCTATAAAGGACAGAGACAGGAGCAACAAGAAGACAGACAGATAGAGGAACCCAGAGCCAACAGAAGGCAGCAGCACACCCAGTGGACAAGGAAGCTATGGCTAGGCAGGAGGTCTAGGCGACCCTGACACCTTCACATTCTGACACCTTCACATTCTCCATACTCTTGGTATTCGGAACAAAGCTCTATCCTGGATCTCCTCTTACCTCTCCCATCATACTTTCAGTGTCTCTTCTACTAACACCTCATCCCCCTCTATCGATCTCTCTGTGGGGGTACCCCAGGGCTCTGTCCTGGACCTCTTCTCTTTTCTCTGTACACACTCTCTCTAGGTGACCTAATAACATCTCTTGGGCTTAAATATCACCTCTATGCTGATGACACACAAATGTACTTTTCAACCCCCGACCTTACACCTGCTATACAAACCAAAGTTTCTGAATGTCTCTGCGATATCATCTTGGATGGCCCTCCGCCGACTTAAACTTAACATGGCAAAAAAAGAGCTCCTCATTCTTCCTCCCAAACCTGGCCCTACTACCTCTTTCCACATTACTGTTGGAAGTATAATTATTCACTCAGTAACACAAGCATGCTACCTATGGGTCACACTCAACTCCTCTCTCACATTCGAAACGTTTCTAAAACCTGTCGCTTTTTCCTCCACAATATTACAAAGATACGCCCTTTCCTCTGTTGCTCGACTGCTAAAACTCTGACTCAGGCCCTCATTCTCTCCCATCTTGATTACTGTAACCTCCTGCTGTCCGGCCTTCCTGCCTCTCACCTGTCTCCCCTACAATCTATCCTAAACACTGCTGCCAGAATCGCTCTGCTCTTTCCTAAATCTGTCTCAGCGTCTCCCCTCCTGAAATCCCTCTCCTGGCTTTCTATCAAATCCCGCATTGCACTCAATTCTCCTCCTCACTTTTAAAGCTTTACACTCTTCTGCCCCTCCTTACATCTCAGCCCTAATTTCTCTCTATGCACCATCCCAACTCTTGCATTCTTCTCAAGGATGTCTTCTTTCGACCCCCTTTGTATCTAAATCCCTCTCCCGCCTTAAACCTTTCTCACTGACTGCCCCACACCTCTGGAATGCCCTTCCCCTCAATACCCGACTAGCACCCTCTCTATCCACCTTTAAGACTCACCTTAAGACACACTTGCTTAAAGAAGCATATGAATAGCACTGTGGATAATACAGGACACGTGATACATAAAGCTTACCCCCTGCAGACGCACTAACCAGAATTCCCTCCTACTGTCTCTGTACGTTCTCCTTACCTACCAATTAGATTGTAAGCTCCTCGGAGCAGGGACTCCTCTTCCTAAATGTTTCTTTTATGTCTGAAGCACTTATTCCCATGACTGTTATTTATATGATTACCACATGTATTACTACTGTGAAGCGCTATGTACATTAATGGTGCTATACAAATAAAGATACATACATAATGAGATGCAGGGTGAGAGGTAGGAGGGGAGACGTCCCAGGTATTGGAGGAGATGAGGAGTAGGATATGAGAGAGCAGGTGTATAAATCAGGCCTGGGAGGGCATAATGAGAGGGAGGGGAGAGGTCCCTGGTATTGGATGAGATGACAGTCGGATGTGAGAGGGCAGGTGTATATAAATAAGGCCTGGGAGGGCAGTGTAGCACAGAAGGTTACACAGCAGCTTAGAAAGTTAGTCTATAGATGTGTAAAAATTGTCCGAGCGTTTAGAATGTGAAGTTCTCCCAGTTGAAGAGTTGTTGACAAAATTCATTTTCCAGTCCCTCTTGTATTTGTCACATACACTGTTATAATAATTCAACCTATTATTTCCTATTCGGAAAGATTCCAAAACTTCAGAAGATTCTGGTTCAGCATACAAAGTTAGTGTATTCTTAGTGTTACTTACAGATCAAAGTTCAAGGGAGACTGTATAGGATACCCCGCTTCACCTAAGTTAAATATAGAGTGGAGGTCCTTGGGTAGAAAATTACTAAAATGAAAGTTCAATCAATGATGACAAATGTGCTCAGATGGTCCAATGATAGAGAAATCTTTGTTCAGTCACATATTGCCTCGATGTTACATGGAGAGAAGGGGAGACACCACAACTGAATTTATTGATCACTAACCCTGCCCCTTTCTCCTCTTGGCTGCTTCAGACAAAGAAACTCCAAACTACTTGAAGCCCAGATTTCATACTAGGCCTTGCAATCCTATCCTATGCCAAGTTCCAATGTCTGTTATGCATCATCAGAAATAAGGATATTCAGCGCTCGTGCTGCAGAAGTAATGGTTGGAAAAATCCCTGTGCTGCACGTGCATGGAGCGTCTCCCCAGAGGCTCCCACTTCAGAGGTGATCCCCAATAAAAAGGGGGGAGGGCACCCTGAGAAACAGAGAAAGAAAAATTGCACAGAAGTGCACAAGAGATGGAGTTAGTATTAGTAATTTATTAAAACAAACACATAAATAGCTGAGAGGATCCAACCCCTCCTCAGCTCAAAAGGTAAAATGCCCAGATACTAAAGCCATACATATGGTCTCTAAACATAGAATATCTTAGGACAATAAATCACATACAACAAAAGACAGTCAATGTAAAAATAAACAAAGAAAGTACTGACAGCCCAAGGGGATTTAAATAAAAACCGCCATGGAGGACTATAATACCGCTGACAGGGGGAGACGAACACTTACACTAAGGCAAAGGTGGGGGTCCACGGATGACCGCACAAAATCCGGATCGCGGCACCAGGGAAGATGAAACAGCCACCACTAAAGCCTCAGGCAGGTTCCGTCTCAGCCTCTCAGCAAACACACGCAGGATGACCTGTCGTGACCTCTACGCGTTTCGCACCACGTGCTTCGTCAGGAGGTCACGTACAGCGTCATCCGCGCGTATTTATAGAAGGAAGGGAATCAGCTATTTATGTGTTTGTTTTAATAAATTACTAATACTAACTCCATCTCTGTTATGCATCAAACCTGCACTAGAATTCAGCTCTTTTGGTTGCATATGAATTCTAAATCTTATAACATATTCTCATGCAATTGTCTTGATATAATTTCTGATTAGTTAATTTTAATATAACAAATGGATTTCTAACACATACTTCACCTCCTATGTGGCACCTAACTCGGTGTATCCATACTCCTCCATGCTGTTCCCCTTCAATAAAAACTCATTTTATTACTACCTCTGCTTAGCCCCAGACTATTTGGCATTTGCTGTGCTCTGTTTTTCTCTCCATGTGGGAACTTCCTCTACGTGGCACCTAAGATGTCACAGCCAATATAGTCTGTCTTAAATCCCCTAACAATATCACCCGAAAATACAAATTAAGGGAGGGGTTTTGTCTAATCAACTCTGACAGCCATACAGTACCAAAGAGATCCCGCACACACACACTCACATTGGGATATATACAGACAGTCTGTGTGTGGATCGTTAACATAACGACAGGTGGGGCAGAGACGTATCTATTACTAATTTATTTCAATGAGCTCAGTATGGACTTACACATTAAATAGCCCATGTCTTATGTTAGAGTCCAGCTTAGAGTTGGATTAATAGCTGATCTTAATTATGCACCTATAGGGACCAGGTGCTAATCAGACTGCAGTATAAGAGCCCTGCTTTGGTAAATACATTTTGTGGAGTTGTGGCTGTAATTGCGGCTCTATCGATGGACAGAGACCACCTGGCAATGCTTCATATTCTTGGGAACACAACAAAACCCCGGAGAAGGGAAATCCTTTATTATTATTTATTGCCATTTTTCTCTCTGCTGGCAGCTTGTTTCCTCGTCTCTAAACAGACATAATTATTACATAAATCGAAATCTACGCACACTCAGAATGAATTTTCTTTCTATGAGAAAGATTTCGATTTATTGTACATTTATTTGGGCATGGACAGGGATTCCCTATCTCCCTAATATCTTCACTATTTTTTGGTAACATTTGATATCTCTGGTGCTGTCTGCTACATTTGTATTTCTAGACATTATTATGCGAACATGTATGATTGTGAAAGATGTTAAATTATACATAGCCAATGGCATAACTAACTATAACTAAATTATATTCACTATATTGTTGTATGTCATGATATATTGTGGACCTGCATTATACATATATTATAAATATATATCTTATGTCCAGATCAAAGGCAGGAAAACTTTTGTGCACAGGAGGCTTTATTTACAAGGTACAAATCAGGAACAGGATTAACTCATAACACAAAACAGAAACAAAAGACCTAACTCCTTTCAGGAGTTCTGACTAAGGCTGCGTCGAGGGTGCCTTCTCCCGTGCTGAGGCGCGCGGAGGCTGAGGGAAAGTGAGTGCTTTCCATGGCCTTGGTCCGCGCGCCCTCCGTGGGCGTGTCGCGGGGCGGGCCAGTGACGTCACGGAGCTGGTTCGCCCTCATTGGCGAGCGCCAAATCTAAAATTTGTATAAGACCTACGCTTCCGCCCCTACTAAAGCCGCTCTCATTGCGGCTGTAGTGGTTCACTGGTAAGCACCAGCACGCCTCAGCACAGGTCAGCGCTCATGCCCGAGGCCTAATACAGCTTAGTCCCTAACGAACAGTGGGAGAACTAAGCTCTTTCCCCACATTACACTCTGTACCTGCAGCTTTCCACTTGCAGTCTCTCACAGGGCTGTCTGTGTATGTACCTTCAGATCAGCACTGCAGCAGCACAGGAAACTGTCTGTGCTGCCTTTTACATGGTACCTGATTAATTAAGGCTTAGGTGTGAAGGAAGGCCCTCAAACACCTTCTGCTTCAGTACATCTTTCTTTCTATCTTTCTATCTATCTATCTATATATATATATATATATACACTCACAGGGCTCGACAAACTAGGGCAAAACACACCCCCCCCAAAAGCCCCCAAAAGTAACTCGCTCCCCCCAAAAGTAACGACCCCCCTCACGACTCTTACCTGCAGCGTGGTGCGGTGATCTCCGTTTTCTCCCCTGCAAATTGTAATGTTTCCTTTGCAGGTCCTGAAAAAATGGCCAGGCGTCGTCGAATGACGCAGCGTTGCCATGGCAATGGGACACCGTGATGTCACGGCGTCACGCAACATGGTGCCACGTGACATCACGATGTCACGTAGCGTCCAATTGCCATTGCCATTTGACTCCGCACGCCCATTTTTTAAGGACCTGCTGGAGAAACATTACAATTTGCAGGGGAGAAGACGGAGATCGCTGCACCACGCCGCCGGACCCCGCCGCAGGTAAGCACTCGACAACGGCCAAAATGCTCTTGCCAGTAGTGTGGTGTCTATGTATGTATGTATGTATATGTGTAACCCCCTTTCCCCCGTGTCTGGGAAGGAACTACCAGTACTGCTATTACCTGTTGGCTACCTGGAGGTCTGAGCCTCTGCCACTGGGAGCCTGGGGTGATACCTCGTCTGTCTCGGTTCAGCGCCTCCTCCTGCGAGTGATCCAACGTGGTGGGATAAGCCCCTCACAGGAACAATACCAGTAATACACACACTCGGGCATATGATAACAACCTTTACAGAAAACACAAGAAACAGTACCCTGTACCACACAGTATAATATGCCCAACCTAGTACCACCATTGAGTGTCCCCAAGTACATAGGGTGCTTGGCACCAATATCCTTGATGTCCTTTTACCTCAATGTCAGGGTCCACCCAAAAGTGTAGGGAATGAGGCGCATGCGCGACGGGGAAGGAGATGGAGGTCTGAACTGAGAGCTCCTTAACCCGCCGGCAGTAATTAAATAAATATTGTTTGCAAAACTCAACCTAGCAACAGCCAAATAGCAGCACTAAATTCGCCAACAACCACAGCATAAAAGTACATGGCGACTACAAGAAAAAAGCCAAAGCAGAAGGTAGATGTCCGCACGTACTTTGCGGGGGCTAAAAAGCCTAGGGAGACCGACAGCATGGCGGCATCGGATTCGGACTCCGTGCCGGAGCTAGAAGCAGTGACGGGCGACCCGACAGGCGCTATGAAGCGGGAGATAGCACAGCTCCTGTCTGACCTAAAAACCTTCTTTAGAGGAGAAGTGGAACACTTGCGCAAAGACATGCTAAACATTGGAACCCGCACAAATGACTTGGAGGAAAAAATGGAGGAGTCCACTAGATGCCATAACGAGACAGACTCCAGGGTCACTACCCTTGAAAGAAAAGTGGCTGAATTAGAAGAACGCCATGAAGACAGTGAAAACCGCGACAGGCGGAACAATCTCAGGATTAGGGGGATCCCTGAGGAAATACAAGACCCTGAAGCACTGCTGAACAGATGGATGACATCCATACTGCCGGGAAAGACAGAGGCAGAACTGATAATGGACCGGTGCCACCGGGCACTGCGGGCCCGTCCACTACCTAACAACCCACCCCGGGATGTAATCTTGCGTTTACATCATTTTACCACGAAAGCAGAGATATGCAAAATCACTAGGGCCACCCCTACGGTGAAATTTGAGGATGTGGAGATGGCCATCTTTCAGGACATTTCCCCGATCACTTTATCCAGACGCCAGGCCCTCCAACCGGTCACCAGAATCTTACGAGATAAAAACATAAGATATCGATGGGCCTTTCCCTTTGCCCTGATCGTGGTACAGCATGGCCGGTCTCATACCCTCAAGAACCTGGCAGATGGTCCGGAGTTTCTAAACAGACTGGACGTACCAAATACACTGCAGCTGGAAGCCCCCGGAGAACGCCTTCAAAGACAACCAGAATGGGAAAGAGTGAGCTCTCCAGCAGGCCAACGCCAGAACAAACCTAGACCCTCAAGACCTGCCTGAGGATTGAATCTCATGCCGGCTTACCAGTCCCAGTTGAACCTGCAGTTACTGTTCTTTTTACAGTTGAATTAAAAAATAAAAAACAGAGACTATCACCCTCACTGAAAGTTGCATGATTAAGGCCAGCCCCTACGCAACCTCCCTTCCCCCTCCCGATGATTCGGGTCCAAGCGGTGTAGTCCCTGCAGAAAACGGAGAGAAACCCGAGGAAAAAAAGGAATAAGGGAAAGTACCTACCAAAATGGCCTCTCAGCAAGATCCGCGGGACGAGACGAAGAAGAAGCGCCAAACAAGGATGGCGGACGCAGTTCGAGCGCGAAACCTGGGAGCTCCACTCGGCTCCACCCCTGGGACGCACCTCCTTCTCCGGCTACGCGCAGGCAGTTATGCGCAATGGTCTCGGCGGATGTCAGGGGGCGGTCCTCCACAGCGCTCCGTCGCACGGGAAATGACGTCAGTGGCGGCGCCCACATAGAAAGAAAGAGACCGGCGTCGGAGACGGAGGGGTGGCGGAGGCAGCGGAAAGACCCGCCGGGGGGGGGAGGTGGTGTCTCCTCAGGGGGGTGCGCGCATTCCCCCGCTGGGGAGCAAACGGGAGGGAATAGGAGGGGTTGGGGTATATGCCCCCTATAACATACATCGTAGCCAATAGGATACAGACCCCAGAAGATCAACAGCAGTGGCTCCAGAATTGGGGAGATAGCCTCTAGTTACCATGCATTAAAGTTGAGTTTACGTAGTAGATGTCTATAAGTATAGCTATAATAGGATACTGTTAACACTGCCGGCGGGTGGGGCCAGGTGATTGCCCTTGTCCCCACCTGTTGGCATGTGCCCCTGGGGCTGGACTGGGGCCTTAAGCCACAGCCCAGTCAAAGACCTGGGAATCCGTGAACTGGAGGATATTCAGCAACCATGGACTGTAAAATGGGTGCTTCCAGAGTATAGGCGGCTTTCCCAGGCACTAAACCATAGGTCAGTTAGGGCCACAATGGTTTTCTTTGTCCTTGTCACAAGGCTTTATGTTCCCTGTCATTTCCTTTTGTGTTTTCCCACCCCTTCTCCAGGTTCCCCAAAAGGAGGTTTCAAGTCAACGAGAGACCAGCAACACCACAACTGGCACCCACAGAATATCCAAGGCACGGGTAGGAACCAAAAACACTGCACCCACAGAGACTCACTACACATAAAAATATGGCCCTGAAGTTCTTATCACAAAATGTTAAAGGTTTCAACTCCCCTCAAAAACGCAAAATCGCCTTCGCAGAATTCAAACGTAGAAAAACCGATATTCTCTTTCTTCAAGAGACGCATTACTGTTCCAACAAAAACCCAACGTATATAGATAAAAATTTCAGGAGGTTCTACCTTGCCTCAGCCAAAGAGAAGAAAAAAGGGGTTGCCATATTACTTCATAACAAAGTTCCGTTTGAGCTAGAAAAAATAAAGCGCGACCCAGGAGGTAGATATTTGATACTAGTGGGCCTGCTACAGCAATGCAGAGTAACACTGGCGTGTGTATATGCCCCGTGTGAAAAGGACCCCCTATTCTTTGAGGAATTTTTTCTTAAACTCCAACGATGGGCAGTGGGCAACATAATATTAGCGGGAGACTTTAATAAGGTACTTGACCAGCGAATAGATAGATCACCGAGACAGGACAAAGCGAGACAAATTGGAGCATCAGCTCTTATAGAGGGACTGAGACGAGGATGTCTTGTGGACATCTGGCGGGAGCAACACCCGGGAGAACGGACCTATACATTTTATTCACACCCACACGACAGCTATAGCAGACTGGACCACTTCTTTGTATCGAGCAGATTGGTCCCACAAATCACTGACACCCTGATCCATGACATCTCATGGTCGGACCACGCATCAATCGAGCTACGATGCACTCAAATTAGACCGACCAGCCCGGGAGCAAATTGGAAATTAAACGAGTCCCTGATTAAGATCCCCGAATTAGCCAAGACAGTTAAGGACGAGATTAGGCAATTCTTTATCACGAATACAGGCACAGTGGAGTCACACATAACATTGTGGGAGGCTCACAAGGCCACGATGCGAGGAGTGCTGATTAGTATCGCAGCAAGACGGAAAAAACAGAGAGAAACAAAATTGACACAATTATATAAGAGGTTACATGAGCTCTCTATACTACATAGCCGATCAGGTAGAGGGGACATCCTTAAGGAGTTGAAGGATGTAAGGATAGAACTTAACCTCCTCCTCACGTCCCAGGCTGAGAGAGACTTGAGTTGGACTAAGAGGCAATTCTTTGAGAAAGCCAACAAGCCGGACACCATGCTAGCTAACAGGATCAGAAATAGGCAACCAAGTTATAATATACAGGCCATTAAAACTAAAACAGGGGAAATGTCCTCCAACCCTAAACGCATAGTGGAAGAATTTAGGCTTTTTTATGAACAGCTTTATAATGGGGAGAAGGTAGCACACAACCCGAAAACAAATAAATTATTACAAACCTTCTTAAAAGAGGCAGCCCTACCTAGGCTGGGCAGACTAGAGAGCGAGGCAATCCAGACTGATTTCACTCTGGAGGAACTGACCGCGGTCATCAAAAATCTAAAACCCTCTAAGGCCCCGGGACCTGACGGGTTTTCCAATTTATACTATAAAAAATTTGTCGGGGTTCTGGCAGCGCCCATGCTTAAGTTATTTAACGGAGTTTTGGCGGGGGAACCCTTCTCGGAGCGGATGCTCCAGGCGTCGATATCTATAATACATAAGAAGGACAAAGATCCTACAAATTGTCAAAGCTACAGGCCGATATCCTTAATCAATTCGGATGTTAAGATATATTCCAAATTACTGGCCAACAGATTGAGCGGGATCCTGCCAAGGCTTATCCACCCAGACCAAGTTGGCTTTATTAGAGATAGACAAGCGGCCGACAACACCAGAAGGATAATAGATATCATTAACTATATTGATGCCAACAAGGTCCGAGGTTTAGTACTAAGTTTAGATGCGGAGAAGGCCTTCGACAGGATTGACTGGCCATACATGGAGTCCACGCTTGGAGCATTTGGATTCGGAGGTAAAATTCTTGGGGCAATAAAAGCATTGTATACAACTCCGACGGCCAGGGTGATCCACCAGGGTTTTCCATCGGAGTTGTTTAAAATCAAAAGTGGGACCAGACAGGGCTGCCCGCTCTCGCCCCTGTTGTTCGCCCTATGCGTGGAACCACTAGCGGCACACATTCGTCGCAGTCCCGATATTGCGGGAATTCAAATTCACTCTCAAGAGCATAAAATCGCTCTATATGCAGATGACATTATACTGTCTCTGACAAAACCGCTTACCTCGCTGCCCAATCTATTTGCCCTAATGGAAAATTTTTGTAGAATATCCGGTTTTAAAATAAACCAATCTAAATCAGAGGCACTAAGCCTAAATATCCCAAAGGAAGTAGAGAAATTATTGGAAATTAATTTCCAGTTTAAATGGCAGTCCAAAGCTATAAAATATCTAGGGATCTATCTCACCAAACGCAGCTCCAGTCTCTATCAAGAGAACTACCCGAGATTACTAAGAGCCCTCACAAAGGAGCTAAAGGACTGGTCCACATATGGAATATCATGGATTGGCAGAATCTATTGTGTGAAAATGAACCTCCTCCCCAGGATACTATACCTGTTCCAAACTCTTCCGATACCCGTAGTGCGATCAGACATTAAAGAACTGCAAAATTCAGTTACAAGATTTATTTGGAAAAACAAAACACCGCGGGTAAAAATGTCAATTATGCAAAGACCTAGGGAAACTGGAGGCTTGGCGGTACCGAACTTGATGGCGTACTATAAAGCGGCACAATTATGCCAAATTACGCAGTGGCACGGGGATCTGGAGCAAAGGCGGTGGGTAGCACTGGAGAGGGAGGTGTGTGCCCCGCTAGAGCTTAGAGACCTAATCTGGTATCCTAAATCTAGATTAAAAGACATTAGAGCTCCGCTGACCTCGATGCTTAACTCACTCTCTGTCTGGGATATGGCTAAAAATAACCACGCATTAACCTCAAAACATACCCTGATGACTCCCCTATATGGAAATCCAGACTTTGCTCCAGGGCTGATTGATAAGAACTTCACACGATGGCAGAGACTGGGGTTGCGAAGACTAAAAGACCTGGAGGGGCGCGACACGATTAAATCATTCGATCTAATTCAGTCGGAAACGGATATACCCAACACAGAATTTCTTAGATACCTCCAGGTCAGGGCATTCTATACTAAACACCCGAAAAGGCCGCCGCTAACCAACTTCGAGAAGCTCTGTGATCGGGGAACCGATACACGGGGACTCATATCTGCTCTTTACAGAGAGGTGGTGAGAGCAGACATTGACAGCTCACACAAAACCAAGTTCATGACGCACTGGGAGAACGACCTGACGGGACCAATAGAAGAGGACGACTGGACGGCAATCTTTAAGGCTGCGGCCAGTAGCTCGATTTGTACGACATTGAAGGAGAACTCATATAAGGTATTACTAAGGTGGTATCTCACCCCAGTTAGATTGGCAAAATTTATCGCGGGAGCTTCCCCGCTCTGTCCCAGACAGTGCGGGGAACAGGGAGATCTGGTACACATGCTGTGGTCCTGTCCACGACTCATACCTATCTGGACACAACTTAGAGATTGGCTACAGAGGATATTTCTAGGCCTCAAAATTCAACTAGACCCATGGGTGTTCCTCTTAGGTAAGCCCACTAATGAGGTCTCCAAATCAGGCAACAAACTAATTGCACATTTTGCCACAGCGATGAGGTGCGAGACCGCAGCACTGTGGAATCAGAATGCAATTCCATCAATAGATAAAATTCGGAACAGAATTTGGTTTGCTTGCCAGATGGAAAAGTTGACAAGTCTGGTTAACGACACTGGCTCAAATTTTCAAAAAGTCTGGTCGCTTTGGTTGGCACAGACAGATATCCCGGGGATGAGCAATGCTGCCGTCTGGCTTTAATAGGAAAAAATGGGCTCTCCTTCAAGGACGGACTAAAAACATAGTAGATAGGACCTCAAAACTAGGCCTAAAAGTACAAGTTAAAGCCATCTACACGCCCCTCTACACGGAACCATAGTCAGATTGGATCCCACAGCGCCAAGGCGAGCCCAGCAAAGAACAAGGATAAAGTTTCCTCCTCTGCATCCCCTCCCCCCCCCCCCCTCCCGGTCCCTCCCCCTCCCCACTATCCCAACCCTGTCTTGTCTACCCCTCCCACGTCTGTCTAGTTGTTGTTTGTCCAACAAAGTATTCAATGGTATTAATGTGATAATTGTATGTAATACCCTTGAAAAACCAATAAAAGAAAGTTAAAAAAAAAAAAAAAAGTGTAGGGAATAGCGCTACCCCTGAGTATTGTTGATCCGTGTGATCCAACGTCCGCCTCCACGTGGGGTGAACTCCCGCTGGATGGTATCCCCATAAAGAGTCTCTTTAAGATGAAGGTGGTCTGGTCCCAGACCACAGGCCGCAAGCACCGCGTGGCGTCTCACCGGTGCTATACACTGACTATAAGCAGCTACTGAGGAAATGTCCCTAGCTATGGGCTTTCCCTGTAGCAGCCACAACCTATAGTGAGTTGGGGCCTATCTGAGGCCTAAGGAGGAGATCTGGCCTAGTCCAGGGGAGCACTGCTCCCTGGACACTACCTGCTCCATTGAGGTCTCTCTCCCGACTGGCGGGGTCCCTGCTGAGCGCACCAAATGTATCAGTCTCCCCCCCCCTGTGAACGCTGCAGCCCTATAGGCCTATATTTCCCATGTGGTGCTCAGCCTCTGAGGCTGATGGAACTTGTAGTTCCCCTCCTGGGAGCCTATCTCCTTATGGCCAACGCAACTGGTACTGCGCATGCGCGAGGCACTGCGCATGCACAACTAGGCTTAAGATGGCAGCGTCCTCTACTAGGTACCACCGGCAAGCTCCGGCGACCAGGTTGCTCCTCCTGCGGCACCCACACACAGCTGCAGCCTCTACCAGAGCCATTCCTGCATCCGTCCCCCTAGTTCATATAACCTCCTCTGTGCTGTGTACCTGTGCTATGTACTATGTGCTATGTACCCTGTGCTGTGCACGCTATTATGTGCACCTTGTGTTGTTTACCCTGTGCTGTATACTCGATTCTGTGCACTCTGTGCTGTGCACTCTATTCTATGTACCCTGTGCTGTGTACTCTGTGCTGTGTACTCTGTGCTGTGCACCCTGTGCTGTGTACTATTTGCTGTGCACTCAATTCTGTGCACTCGGTGCTGTGTACCTTGTGCTGTGTACCTTGTGCTGTGTACCTTGTGCTGTGTACTCTGTGCTGTGCACTCTGTAATGTGCACCCTGTGCTGTGTACTCCATGTTGTGCACCCTGTACTTTGCACTCCATGTTGTGCACCCTGTGCTATGTACTCGGTTCTGTGCTATGCACTTTGTGCTGTGTACTAACCCTAACCCTAACTAACCCAAAGACCCCACTAGCCTCCAGACCCCACTAGCCTCCAGACCCCACTAATCTCCAGACCCCACTAATCTCCAGACCCCACTAATCTCCAGACCCCACTAATCTCCAGACCCCACTAACCTCCAGACCCCACTACCCTCCAGACCCCACTACCCTCCAGACCCCACTTATCTCAGACTCCACTAACCTCCCGAACCCACTAACCTACAGACCCCACTTACCTCCAGACCCCAATAATGTTCATAACGCACATTCTGAAACCTGCACCCTATGACACGTATGGCACCCTGCGAGCACGCTACCTGCTTACGGGACAAGGGTTAATACTGATTCCCACATGCGCTCTCACTTTTCACCTCCGCAGAGGTTCCATAAAATGGACAATACACGCATCTCCCCTAAAGGACCGGGGTTAATACACAACCCACAAGCTGCCCCACTCTTCAGCTTTGCAAAGGTTCCTCAAGTGAGTAACATCTCTCCTAAATCCGTCCCAATATACCACCGCCATGAACAGCACACAAGTGAGCATGTGACTTAGATATGCAACCAGGGTTAATACACACGGCTACTCTAGCCACCCCACCTTTCTCCTCCGCCAGGAACCAGCGAGTTAGTATTAACCCCTACTCAATTGCAAATCATATCTATACACTGCCACCGGAGAAGAAAAAGAAAACAAAGCACCACCTAGCTGATGCATGATCAATGAAAGGTTAACTCAAATGCGTTCCCCTAAAAAAGATTTATTGGTCCAAAATATAAAACAAATACATAGAGGGGGTCAGGGGGCCCCTTTCACAGAAAAATCTACCTTTCTATATTTGGGGGTTACATATGATTAACTTATATGAACCTTCAGATATTAAATACCTTTAAAGATTGTCACCCTCTACCTCATTCTCAATTGGGTATGTAAAACCCATGGAGTTTCTACAAGAACAAGTGATGTTTAAAGAAAAATATATTTTTAACTGTTTCAATATATTTTCTGTTAACCAACAATATACTACTAGGAAGTGGTTAGATACAGACACTATTCGATCTTTGTCTGCATAACATAGAGATTCTTTTATTACCAAGTACTATGTTTGTACACACTCTCTTTTTTATTTTTATCTTTATTTATTTTTTCGCTGTATAGGTGTCTTAGAAACATGCACTGTTTTTCCCTTGCCTGGCGACTTTGTTTGTGTTTTTTAGTAGATCTGAATAAAGTTTCCATGTTGTATTGATGTCCCGTCAGTGCGTGATGACGTCACCAATCCCGCGTCACTCCCGGAAGTGATCTGGAGGGTGGAGATGGCGCGCACTGAGGGTACAAAAAGTCGCCAGGTAAATTAGTTTGTAGACACCTTGAGAAAGACCAACGGTCGAAACGCGTTGGTGAGGGGCCCCCTGACCCCCTCCATGTATTTGTTTTATATTTTGGACCAATAAATCTTTTTTTATGGGCACGCATTTGAGTTAACCTTTCATCGATCATGCATCAGCTAGGTGGTGCTTTGTTTTCTTTTTCTTCTTCTGCAAGCTGCTGAAAACGGAGGCACACAGATAGCCTGAAGGACTACCATTGAAATATACCCCACCAAAACATGAGTTATTATACTCTTGTTCATTTATTCTTGCATATCCACTCCGATGCGATTGTGACTGGACACCAGGGGTGTGGATTCTCACCGCAGTGCAAGTGGAATCATGGCCAGCTATCAGGATATCACTGCTATGTACATAGTTACAAATGTTTAAGGACTGTGCACTGATTAGTCTGAAGTTTGGAGCATCACACAGCTTTCTACAACCATATACACTGCCACCACCTGAGGTAGTTATGCAAACAAAAGATGTCAAATTAGTATTTACGAGGGCCCCAGGTCCCTGTGTATTATAGAAAAAACTATGCACTTCAATACTCACAAATCAGTTGTAGCAAAATGTGTCCGAAAACATAAATACTCTCTCCAGAGTGTAAAACAGTTAATTCAGAGGCCAAAGCATTACTTATTAAATGTTTTAATATACAAAAAAAATACAGTGCTTGGGTTACAGAAAAAGGATTATGAAAACATACAATTACAATAAAATGCTGAACAGCTTCTTAAAATAATATGATAAAACATAAAAGAAAATGCTATACATCACCCTATGACATATGTTTTCTCCCTGAGAGGTCACTGGTAAGAGATGATGAGATATCCCATATCTGGTTACAAATACACCTCTGTAGACCTCTGATTATCATAATCTTTTTTCAGATTTAAATATTCTTTCTTCCCATGTAAACCACATAACCCCACCCTTTGTCGTAAATCATCGGTGAGATTGATGGTTTTACGATAGGGGGAAAAAAACTTTTAACAAAGATGATGGATTCTTGTCTCAATCTCTAAATGTACTCATAACTTTCCTTAACTAACACTTACACACACGTGAGTCACATCAATACATTCAGGCGCTCAATGCAGATGCGACAAGTCTAAATATGACCATCGTAATCCTAAATTTAGGTTGACATATTAATATCAGTTCCTTATAATCATTTAAACATACAGTGTGTGATGTCGGAACGTTTCCCTCTGTGACACGTTTACAGACAGTCAATGCAGACGTGGCAAGACTAAATATGACCATCTTAAGGCCGCGGGCATGGTCAGCGCTTAGGCGCTGACCCGTGCTGACGCTCGGCAGTGAGCCCATGCAGCCGGAATGAGAGCGGCTTTAGCAGGGGCTCGCGCACGCGTTCTGCAGGCGTGCGGAAGCGTAGCCGACAATCCAATTTTAGGTTTGGCGCTCACGGGAGCGCAGGGCCGGTCACCTGAGCGGTTCGCCCAAAGAGGGTGAACCAGCTCAGTGATGTCACTGGCCCGCCCCCCGTTCGGCGCGTGAACTAAGGCCAGGGAAAGCACTCGCTTTCCCTCAGCCTCAGCGCGCCTCCGCACGGCTATAGTCACCATGGACTCAGCCTAATCTTAAATTTAGGTGACAAATTAATATCAGTTCCTTATAATCATTTAAACATACAGTGTGTGTCAGAACGTTTCCCTCAGTGACACGGTTACAGATTTGTTACTTTTATTATGCAGAGGAGATGACATCACAGGACAATCTCGTTTTGAATAAAGTCCCTCTTGGTTTGATACCTTCTGTAGCCGAGCCCCTGGCCATCCATAGAATGCTTTGAAACTCAGCTGTAAAAAAACATGTTTATAGACAGTTGTCCCAGGGGCCATATTTTATTCCCAAGACTCCAGACACTGCTCTTATCTCAACTCTAACAGCAATATACAACCCATCTAGCCCTTTTAAGTGATTTCATACAGATAGAACCCCCCAATTAAGCTCTCTTTGAAGACAAGCACACACTCATGACAAGCCTGGAGACAGAATTAGATTGTAAGCTCTTCGAGCAAGGACACGTTTTCATAAATGTTACTTTTATGTCTGAAGCACTTCTCCCCTTTATATGTTATTTATATTATTTGTTTTTTATATGATTGTCACATATATTACTACTGTGACGCTCTATGTACATTAATGGCGCTATATAAATAAAGACATACATACATACATACCTCTCACAACCCAATATATGCCATTTTAAACCCAAGTTGTACTTTTTTAACCCCTGAAGCACCAGATGGATTATAATACATAATATCTCATGACATTATCATGATACTCTATTTCTAGACCATCACATTGTTGCTGCAAATACCAGTTTAATTGTTCAGTTTACCTTTCATTAAATGAAACACTTTGTTCACATAAACTGGAGACAGAATAACTCTGAAGCTCTGATCTCTCCAATGCAATTACATGTACAGCTCCTGCGCCTGGCTGGGAGTCTCCTAACACATCATTTCGATTGTAAGTTCTGCAGGGCAGGACTTCACTTCTCCCCAAATGTACTTTTCTATCTGATGCACTTAGAAATAGTAGGGGAACCCCTGCTGCGGCCTCAGTGAAATGATGATATGAACGGTGCTTGGGTGTAAACTGTAGAGAATGAAGGAGAGAAGGAACCCAATATAGCACTCAGGTTCACACTCTGGTGATAAGTGAATGAATTAAAAACATAATCTTTATTAAACAACATATATAAAATATTGGTCGAATGACGTACTAAGGGTGAGTAGATCCTAAGTAAAGAAAACCATATTGGCTCTGGATCAAAATAAATAGTGTGTGCCAGATGATTTTAATAAACCACTGGTACTGAGTTCACACAGTATTCCTGATGCGGACCTGTGTGGTGGGTGATTATTCCAGGTGTGTCCGGGTAAGTACTGAGATTGCAGGTCACAAGGATATAATATATTTAGTACTTTATGGTAAGCGTGACCCAACTGATTGACATATAAACAAATACACTATGTATATCAGTGGTGGTATAGTACAATCAGCTAAGCTCCTCTATAGAGAAGTGTGTGTGCCCCTATCAGTGTCAGAATGACCTAAGGTAACCCTCTGGGTGCTATACTCCAGGGGTGTGTGGACCTATATTAACCAGCGTGGCTAGAGTCAGAGATAGGTATCCTGACTAAGGTCATAGAGGTCAGTATCCCAATCTGGGAGACGCTGATGTTAGGGGGCAGGCTGGTGACTCACAATAAAACAGAGTGCTTGGTTATGGTAAAAGCTGAAGGAAACCTCACAGATGCTAAGCAGCACCCCAACACGGCAGGGCAGCTGCAGTGTGCTGTAGGTAAGGTTCCTCAGTACTATTATTCCGGAACACTATCCCTATAAACACCTTTAGGAGGCTAAGAGTGACCGTCGGGGCACTTTTGTCCTGTGTTAAAACGCACTCGCAGACTACCGCATTAACTCGCGGTCTCAGAGGATCATGAGGAGGCAGTCCTGATCTGCGCGTGCACGTGTATACTAAGGGCCGACGCGCGCGTTTCGCGAAGGGCTTTTTGAAGGCGAATAGTTAGTATCATTAAGGATACCCTGCAGGTAGGCAGGTATATATAGGGCCCCCAGTGATGACGTCATAAATTAACCCCTGGTGTGCCATGATATACTTGGTCCTGTGATAAAGCACAGTGAGTATGCCAATATTTATAACTGCATATCCAGCACACTGACTCAATAAAGATCTGACTCAAATTGTGTGTTACTATTACCTAGTTGTCAGAGGCTTGCAGAGTGAAGCAATGATATACTCCGAATCTGGTACAGGGGTAGTAAAAGTGATGTCCAATGTGATCACGTACATGTATACATTTTATTATAATGTCAGGGTCCAGAGAGGCCCTGGTGGGATAATGTCACCACTCCTGGGTGGTGGTGGTCTGTGTACAGGATTGGGGAGCTACCTGTATTAAAAGACATGGCAATGGTGTTCTGTGTATATATACTGTATGTACAGTGGTTACGTGGTCACAAAGCGATGTGAAGTGGACGGTGTGTGTGTACAGATATGATCCCAAGTGGTAACAAGATGAATGGGCATACCCTGCCTATATGAATGGGGTGTACAGAAACCCCTCATTCAGGCCTCTAGGTGCCAATGTCCCAAGTGTGTAAATCCATTTGGCTTCTATTTGGAGGAGAACTTTGTCCCAATCTCCTTTCCGCAATCCTTTAGTTGGATGGTCAATCCACAGAAGGTGCCGGCCTTGAGGTCCCCGCCATGACATTGATTGACGTGTCTCGACAGGGGTTTGTCCGTCTTATTCCTCGCGGTACCTATGTGTTCAAGAACCCTCTGTTTGAGACATCTACTTGTTTTACCCACATAGACTTTGCCACAGACACATTTGCCTTGGTATATGACACCTGTGCTGAGGCAGTTGATGAAGCTGCGTATAGGATACGTCTTGGTGTCATTCCAGTTTCCAAACTGTTTTGTTGTGTTCATATATTGGCATGCCTTGCATCGCTTGCAAGTATATGATCCAGTGGGTTTTGGTGGTAGCCATGTTCTTGGTTTCTCCTCCTCAAAGTGGCTATGGACCAACAGGTCTCGCAAATTCTTGGCTCGTCTACTGGTCATGGATGGGCGGTCTTTGGTGACACCTTTAAGGAGATCGTCTGCTCTTAGGATGTGCCAATGTCTCTCCAGAATAGCTTTTGCCTGAGGCCATTCGCGATTAAATGTGCCTACAAAGCGAATCACTTTGTCTGGTAGGCTAGGTGGTTTGTCCATAATAAGGGACTGGCGTGGGGTATATTTAGCTCTCTTATAGGCCTTCTTTATACTCTTCCGGCTATACCCTCTCTCCACAAAGCGTTGTGTCATTGTTTTGGACTGTTTTTCATACTCCTGATCAGTGCTACAGTTCCTTTTGAGTCGAAGGAACTGGCCTGTCGGTATGCCATTAACCTGAGCCTTTGGATGGTGACTGCTGGCTTCTAGAAGGTTGTTTGTGGCTGTTGCTTTGCGGTATATGGTGGTATGGAGGGAACCCTCATTGCCCCTTGAAATTAGTAAGTCCAGGAAACACATAGTGTCCTTGCTGTATTCCAGTGTGAGATGGAGGTTGAACATGTTAGTATTGAGCGTACTGATGAACTGTTTAAGCACTCCCTCTGGGCCTCACCACAGAACAAACACATCGTTGATGTAGCGGACCCAGAGGTCGACATGCTCAGTATATGCTTCCATTTCTTCTGTAAATACTACCTGGGATTCCCACCATCCCAGGTAGAGGTTGGCATAAGTAGGGGCACATTTGGTGCCCATTGCAGTACCCCTCAATTGATGGTATATTTTGCAGTCGAAAAGGAAGTAATTACGTGTCAGTACAAATCTGAGCAGTTCTAGGGTGAATGAGTTATGCTTGGTATACCACCGACCCCTTGTCTTCAGGAAGTGGGATACCGCCTCCAGGCCATACTTATGATCAATGCTAGTGTATAGGCCCTCTACGTCGAGGCTGACCAAGATAGTGTCTTCACTCATACAGATATCGTCCAGCCGTTTCAGGACATTCTTGGTGTCCCTCAAGTAAGATGGTAGGGCCATGACGAAGGGCCTCAGCACACGATCCACATAAGAACTTGCCCGTTCAGTTAGGTTCCCTATCCCCGACACTATAGGTCTGCCAGGAGGGGGGATCTTGTTCTTGTGTAGTTTGGGCAAGCTATAGAAGGTGGCTATTTTAGGTGTTTTGACCCATATATAGCTTAATTCATTTTTGTCAATGACCTTGTCTTCAAGGCCCTTTTGAAGAATGTTATTCAGCTCAGTATTAAATTTCATAGTGGGATCTCCTTCAAGTATCTCATAACAGAGAGGGTCTGATAAAAGTCTCAAATTTTCCTTCTTGTAACTGTTTTTATTGAGAATCACCAGATTTCCTCCTTTCTCAGATGGTTTTATGACTATATTGTCATTCGTGGCTAGTTCCTTGAGTGCTTTCCTTTCCTCGATTGTCAGGTTATTGGGAAGTCTCCTTAGTTTTAGATGTTCTAAATCTTTGGTAACTAGATCCACGAATACATCAATATTGGAGAAATTGTCATTGAAGGGAATGAACTTTGAGCTAGGCTGTAGGTCAGTGAACGGGCCCTCCCCTGGAGGTCTTTCACTCTCCTCTAGAAGTGCTACTAAGTTATCATGTATCTCCATGTCTTGTGTATCAAGGGGTACAACATCCATTGAGTTGGCTATTCTTATCTCTCTTAGACGAAAGAATTTATGGAGTTTTAATTTTCTGCCAAAAAGGTTAGTGTCTTTGACCCATTCAAATAGGTCCATACTTGTTGTAGGTGAATAGGACAGGCCTTTACTTAGGAGCTTTAGATGGTGTTCACTCAAAATCATGTCCGACAGATTCACTATCTGTAATTTTGCACTATCTAATATCTCGGGGGTTTCCCCCTTTTCTTCTGATATTGTGACCCTGTCGCTCGGCTCCTTAGCACCCAGACCTTTTCCTCTTCTTGTTTTCCTTTTGGTCTTTGGCCTGATGCCGTACGATGCTGCTCTAAAAAAGGAACCTGGGGCGGGGGCAGGGTGTGAGATGTAGAGGCAAGCTGGTGTGTCATACCCTCAGTCAGTAGTGAGGTTGATCTGTCATCCTCACTGTCTGATATTTCCCACTCAGTGGATGATGCTTCTTCGGGTGTTTTAATTTTGGGCTTTTTTTTGGTCAAGTTATAGCGGAAGATCTTATTTTCCTGGAAATCTTTTTTATCCCTAGCGTACTTAATCCGTTTCCGTTCCTTGAGTTCTTTTGAAAATTTGTCTAGATTTGTCTCTAGTTTACCCTCCAGTTCACTGAATTTGGGATTAGGTCTCCAAGAGTCTACCTCTAGTAGTTTCTGCTCAAGTACGCTTTCTATGTTTTTTAGTTTGTCTTTATGGAATTCCAGGAGTAGATTCATGAGCATTATTGAACATTGTTTCAAAATTAGCTCCCTTGATCTGATGAAGTCAGCATCCACTATATTGTGTGCTGGGGCAACATTAGCACGTAGGCCTCTAGGGATCAATTCTGCTGCTAAATAGTTTTCAAAGCCGAATATCTCCCACCAGGCCCTCATGCGTTGTCTATAAGTGTTATCTAATTCTGTGAAGAATTTGGAGATATCAGGTTGTGCGGTCGTGTTTTCTCCCTCAAACTCGCTAGTAAAGACTGTTTCTGCTTCTTTTTGCCATGTTTGGAAATCAGGCAGACCCGACAGAAATCCTGACATAGTCTGTGAGTGTGGGGCGAGCTAGGGGCAGAGTAGGCAAAGGACACCTATGTAACTGATAGAAATAGTAGGGGAACCCCTGCTGCGGCCTCAGTGAAATGATGATATGAACGGTGCTTGGGTGTAAACTGTAGAGAATGAAGGAGAGAAGGAACCCAATATAGCACTCAGGTTCACACTCTGGTGATAAGTGATGCACTTAGCCCACTTTTTGTATTGTACTCCCATGTTATCTCTTTTGTTACCAACTGTGTATATAAGGGGGAGCAGATAACACTGTTTGCACCTAATAAAGACATATCTACACTTCTTGATATATTGAAGATATGTTGTGGGTAATATAAATGCTTTAAATGGACTATTTAGGTGATAAATGGGCTTGTGGGGTGTGGCCAGGCTCTATAGTCAGAGTATGTACAGTATATTAAAGAGGCAGCACGTGCAGCACTTTAAAAAATATATGAAGCCTTTGATTACCTTTTATTGACAACTAATTACTTAAGCTGCTAATCAATTAGTTCTCCCGTGATCGATCAGCAAAGATAATGCTTCCCAGGGTTCACTAAATGGCTGCCTTTCAGTTTCAATCAATCCTTCCGTCAGTGTAACTCAGCAGCTACAATGCATTCTTATATTACTGAGGTAACATTATCCATTGTTACAGTTTGCAGCTGAAACTACTGGGAATATTAGCATCAAATTTTCAAAACAGGAAAGTGTTACAAAGATCTTGCACTGCTGGGGAGATGCTCTAAAGCCTGCTATAGAAATGAAAGGATGCTCAGTATATTTAAACTCATAAAAATTTACATTGAGTTGAATTTAATTTTTTTTAGTAAGTATTATCTAATACTACAGAACTGATTTGTTTAAAAAAGAAAAAAAAAACATGTAGGATATTGCAGGATTGCTCCTTTGCGCGCTCTCTCTCTCTCGCTCTCTCTCGCTCTCTCTCGCTCTCTCTCGCTCTCTCTCGCTCTCTCTCTTTCTTTCTCTCTCTCTCTCTCTCTCTCTCTCTCTCTCTTTCTCTCTCTCTTTCTTTCTCTCTCTCTCTCTCTCTCTCTCTCTCTCTCTCTTTCTTTCTCTCTCTCTTTCTTTCTCTCTCTCTCTTTCTTTCTCTCTCTCGCTCTCTCTTTCTTTCTCTCTTCATTGTACCTCACTAGTTACAGATCCCTGCAATGTGAGCTACATAGAAATGCCTTGTATCGGCCAATCTGTAAGAAGCGTCACACTTTGATATTTTCACTGAGTGTTCTCGAGAGTCCGTAAAGTCTCCCAGATAGGGCGGGGTTTCACTGAAGTATTAATATATATATATATTCTTTATTGTCAGGGAATATGCATATTCTTCCTTGTTATTGAAGTATATTTTGAAATAATCCATAAAGGGTTCAGGTATTTATATATAAATATCAATCGTATTATAAAGCAGATAAGATGGGTGGTCACAATGGGTTACAGAAGAAAGTGATGTTATATGGGGAGTCTCGGGGACATCTTTGGATTTCCTTTGCGCAGTAAGAGTAATGCTGTTGGTTTTATATGGCCAGATGGATCTGCTTTCACTGCTCTTCCTCTTCCTCCTCTTCTTATGGGCCCATCAAGCTCTTTTAATCACATTTTATGATGGTCTCTCGGACGTGCCCTGGGCTCCTCTGTTCTGCCAGCTATTTCCCTAACGATCCCTCTTCGGAGGTGTTTGTGTGCAGAGTACACATTTCTGGCTGAAACCCTCTAACCTTTTCTAAAGTTAATTAGCTCTGATCCTGCACCCTCTGGATATAGAAACATCTCGTTCCCGGGTAGCAACGCTGGAGTCAGTTTTGCAGTTTGCTCAGCCGTGACCGAAGCGCAGGCAGGTTCTATTAGAGGAGCAGAGGTAAAGAAATAGATCTGAAGGAGACTCAAATCAAATTAGCAAAGTCATTGTTACCTTGCAGTTATGTGAGGAGCCTGCATATACTGCAGAGCAGTACAACAAAAGCCGGGGGCCTACAAGCGCAGGGACCTGATCCTACTGTAGCTCTGCACTATTCTCTTGTCTTTGATTTGGCCGAGTTTACAGCCACATTATTGGAATCCTGAGGAATGTTCACACTGGGGCAGAAAAGTTGGCAAATGTATTTTCACATGTAACACCACAGTATATTCACAGTATATACAGTACACATAGTATATACAGTATACATTTTATAAATAAATACTTTGACAATATTACATTACATATATACAGGCATACCCCGCTTTAAGGACACTCACTTTAAGTACACTCGTGAGTAAGTACATATCGCCCAATAAGCAAACGGCAGCTCGCGTATGCGCCTGTCAGCATGTCCTGAACAGCAAAACCGGCTCGCTACCTGTACTGAAGCTGTGCGCAAGCGAGGAGTCTATAGAGCCTGTTACAAATGCGTTATTTACATCAGTTATGCACGTATATGATGATTGCAGTACAGTACATGCATCGATAAGTGGAATAAAGGGAGTGCTTCACTTTAAGTACATTTTCGCTTAACATACATGCTCCGGTCCCATTGCGTACGTTAATGCGGGGTATGCCTGTACCGTATTCCACAGTATTAGGATTAAATATAGTATATTAGTTCTGGCGTCTTCGTGGAATAAACATGCTTTTGCAGATACAGTATGCTTTACATTTGGTTTGAAACCCGTTTTGTGTTTTGTACCTTCTCTGTGAGTATGATTCTAGCCTTTATTATTCTCTCCTGTTTTATGTTTTAAACTTCTATATCCCCTTTGATCTGTTGTCCCTCTAAATTCTGAGAGTCCCCCTGGTGAGGTTTATACCTGTTTCGTTTTGTTGTAAGGCTAATCTCATTGCCCCAGTCTATGTCTGGATAATTAAAATCCCCCATTATGCAAACAGGGCCTAGTTTTGATGCCTTTTCCATTTGCAAAAGTATTTTAGCTTCCTCAATCTCACAGATATTTGGTGGTTTATATCAGGGTTTCCCAAACTTTTTTTTCCGTGACCCGGTTATTTTTGAACTTCTCCTTCGTGACCCACTAAAAATTTTATCGCCTATACTGGCCTATAGGGCCTGCACAGACACACACACAGCCACTGATACACACACACACAGCCACTGATACACACACACACAGCCACTGACAGACACGCAGCCACTGACACACGCAGCCACTGACACGCACACTGATACATACACACAGCCTCTGATACACACACGCAGCCACTGACATACACACGCAGCCACTGACACACACACGCAGCCACTGACACACACACACGCAGCCACTGACACACACACACACGCAGCCACTGACACACACACGCAGCCACTGACACACACACAGCCACACAGATACACACACACACTGATACAGATACACACACACACTCGCTCTCCCCTATACCCACACACACTCGCTCTCCCCTATACCCACACAGACACAAACAGTGAATTACAGGCAACGACGGATGTGAGTGACTGGAGAGGGGGCCAGGGGCACTTGGGTGGGAGGGAGGGGGTCAGGGGCACTTGGGTGGGAGGGAGGGAGGGGGCCAGGGGCACTTGGGTGGGAGGGAGGGAGGGGGCCAGGGGCACTTGGGTGGGAGGGAGGGGGCCAGGGGCACTTGGGTGGGTGGGAGGGGGCCAGGGGCACTTGGGTGGGAGGGAGAGGGCATGGGGCACTTGGGTGGGAGGGAGGGGGCCAGGGGCACTTGGGTGGGAGGGAGGGGACCAGGGGCACTTGGGTGGGAGGGAGGGAGGGGACCATGGGCACTTGGGTGGGTGGGTGGGAGGGAGGGGACATGGGGCACTTGGGTGGGTGGGTGGGAGGGGGACCAGGGGCACTTGGGTGGGTGGGAGGAGGACCATGGGCACTTGGGTGGGTGGGAGGGGGACCAGGGGCACTTGGGTGGGTGGGAGGGGGACCAGGGGCACTTGGGTGGGTGGGAGGGGGCCAGGGGCACTTGGGTGGGAGGGAGAGGGCATGGGGCACTTGGGTGGGAGGGAGGGGGCCAGGGGCACTTGGGTGGGAGGGAGGGGACCAGGGGCACTTGGGTGGGAGGGAGGGAGGGGACCATGGGCACTTGGGTGGGTGGGTGGGAGGGAGGGGACCAGGGGCACTTGGGTGGGTGGGTGGGAGGGGGACCAGGGGCACTTGGGTGGGTGGGAGGAGGACCATGGGCACTTGGGTGGGTGGGAGGGGGACCAGGGGCACTTGGGTGGGTGGGAGGGGGACCAGGGGCACTTGGGTGGGTGGGAGGGGGACCAGGGGCACTTGGGTGGGTGGGGGACCTGGGGCACTTGGGTGGGTGGGTGGGGGACCAGGGGCACTTGGGTGGGTGGGTGGGGGACCAGGGGCACTTGGGTGGGTGGGAGGGGGACCAGGGGCACTTGGGTGGGTGGGAGGGGGACCAGGGGCACTTGGGTGGGAGGGAGGGAGGGGACCATGGGCACTTGGGTGGGTGGGAGGGAGGGGACCAGGGGCACTTGGGTGGGTGGGAGGGGGACCAGGGGCACTTGGGTGGGTGGGAGGGGGACCAGGGGCACTTGGGTGGGTGGGAGGGGGACCAGGGGCACTTGGATGGGTGGAAGGGGGACCAGGGGCACTTGGGTGGGTGGGAGGGGGACCAGGGGCACTTGGGTGGGTGGGGGACCAGGGGCACTTGGGTGGGAGGCAGTGACTGGGTGGGGTGACTTACCTTGCCGCCGGACGCTTTCCCCTGCTGCTCCCGATATCTCCTGCTGCCCGGGACGGGAGGTGGGCTTGGGGGGACGGGAGGGGGTGCCATGGGAGGTGAGCTCGGGAAGCTGGCTGCGGGGGGAAGCTGGCTGCGGGGGGAAGCACGCCACAGTAGGAGCTTGAACTTCCCCCTCCGTCCCACGTAACGTGCGGGCCGCAGAGGAGCTGGTACTTCCTTCTCCGTCCCACGTTGGGAGCGGGGGGGGAGGAAGGGAGCAGGCCCTGCTTGCCCTGCGCAAGCGCGCGGGACCGCAGGGGGAAATCGCCGGCATTTTTTTAAAATTGAGCAGGGGGGACGGGAGACACCGCGCGGCCAGCCTCGCTGCGACCCGGCAATTTTGGTGCCGTGGCCCGGTGCCGGGTCGCGACCCACCGTTTGGGAAACGCTGGTTTATAGCATATCCCTACAAACATGTTCTTTATACTTTTACCTCCACTGCTAATTTCTATCCACAAGGTCTCTACATTTTCATCATTCCCTTCATAAACATCTTCCCTTATAATAGGTTTTAGATCTGGTTTAACATATAAACATACTCCACCTCCACTTCTATTTGCTCGATCCTTCCGAAAAAGGGAATAACCCTCTAAATGAACTGCCCAGTCATGAGTTTTATCCCACCATGTTTCAATAATGACTATGTATTAAGAATGTGAGCACACAGTACAACAGGCAGAGCTCACGGCTCTCTTCTTACACTACACAGACCCTTCCGCTACAACCACGCAAGCCCCCTTCAGCTGCATCGCTTACCCCTCGGCATGGTAGGACGCTCCATGAGGTACTTTCCCCAAGCTCTACGCCACAGCCTTCGGCGCGGAATCGCCGCTCTGTGCGCACGCGCGCACCCCACGTTGCTTCTCATGCGCACGTCAGACTTACAGTGCACTCACAACAGCCCCTGAACGTACCTCTGCTCAGGCTCCGCCCCCAAACACCACACGCTTACAATCTGGCTCTTGCTGAGTGTCATCTGGGCTCTAAGAACAGCAGCCAATGCGCTGAAGCTCCCTCCCTGGCTCTCCTCAACAAAGGCTCTCACCTTGACTCTTCCGTACTTCTCCTACCCCTGATCTCGGCAACGACCATTCTTCTGGAAAAAACGGTTCAGGCAAGTATTCACGCAATACTCCCCATATGGCCTGGCACCACTCAATACCACAACCCGGACACGTCCCTCGGTCTGTTGGTGTGTGTATTCATACCTGACACCTCAGTTCTAGGGACAGGTCTGGTCTGCGGGCTACTCCGGCGTAACACGATGATATCATACTGCTCCCTTGCAGCTATTAATTTAAGCTCCCCCATTTTATCTGTCAGGCTTCTTGCATTAGCATGCCTAATAGTCTTCTTATCTACTTTTACGTTATGTACTTATATGGTGTTCTTTATTTAGTTTTATAAAATCCTCTTACTCAACATCTACTCTGTATCTATAAGATTTATGATTATATGTGGGGCAGGGGTCTCTGGGGCAGGGGTCTCTTGGGAAAGTGTCTGGGGCAGGTGTCTCTGGGGCAGGGATCTCTGGGATGGGTTTCTGGGGCAGGGGTTTCTGGGACAGGGTTCTCTGGGGCGGGGGTCTCTGGGGCAGGAGTCTGTGGGGCAGGGGTCTGTGGGGCAGGGTAAAATTTTATGTGGTAAGTGCGCTCTGGTGCCGGATTTTCTGGATACTTGTCTATGGGGCATCGATCTCTTGGGCAGGAGTTTCTGAGGCAGGGGTCTCTTGGGAAGGTGTCTGGGACAGGAGTTTGTGGGGCAGGGGTCAGTGTGGCAGGGGTCTCTTGGGTAGGGGTCTCTGGGACAGGGATCTCTTGGGCAGGGGTCTGTGGGACAGGGGTCCCTGGGACAGTCTGCTCCGCTAGGCTTGTTATCCGCCTGCTGATTCTCTCACTTGGCTTTCATTTTAATTTGTGTTAATCAGTTTATTGCCCTTATTAAATGAGACATGACAGGTTTATTACCCGTGAAATATGTGACATGAAGTCCCGCTCTGAGTGGCATTCTAGGATAAAAACATCAGCCATCATCTTGTGTTTATCAAACAGCTGGGGAGGGGGGGAGGGGGGAAGGGATGACGTGAAGTCATTTAAAAGGAAATCAATATGTCTTGTTCTTTATCACTTTTAAACAAACATTGTATGCTGTCCACTGTGATTCTTTCCTTCCTTCTATACGCTGTATAACTCCAGAGGTGACTGTTTAGATTGCTTGTGGTTTGCGGGAGAGAATAACATGGCTGCCTCCCTTGCAGTGATAGTGACTAGAGGTGTCTCTTTCTCTGGATTTTCAGACAAAATCCGATCCACGCGTTCTCAGTTCAGATTCTTTCAAATGCACCCATGGGGTTCGGATGTAACGTAAATCTGCTCCACAGGGCGTGTGTGTATCCAATGCCACATTCAACATAAATCCAACATCGCATCCCGTTTGTCGGATTCGGATTTGGCCTCCGATTCGGATTCAGACTCAGATTGTATGTATGTATATATTTATGTATAGCTTTATTTATATAGCGCCTTTCATGTACAACGCGCCTCACAGCAGTAATGCACATGACATAATAATGGTAGTAATAAGAGAACATAATGGGTGTCACGGTAGGGGTAAATATGTCTGGTGTTAATAAAGGTTAAGCCCTGCATTACCCCTACCTGTCAATAATACAGTGTATTATATTAGGTTATATATGTATTATGGATGTATATCTGTATTGTAAGCTGGTTCCAGCAGTTCGGGGACCAGGGGTTAATGTGTTTGCAGGAGTAATGTTGCAGAAGCGTCTGCGACATTTCCCTGTAACAGTTTATGTTGCTCATGTAATGTTGCAGTTGTACCCACCAATCACGGCCTGGGCACAGAGGCAGCACCTGGCCCTGAATGTTGCAATATGATGGGTTAAAGGTATAATACACATGTAGGGAGGGAGACCCCTAGCAGTTGAGAGCTGCAGATAAGACTCGGTTCAGTCTCAGGCCAGTAACTTTTGGCTGAAAGGATTTCAGTGCTGGGCCCAGATATCCTGTGGGGAAGATCAGGGGAAATCTCCCTAGTGAGGTCCCAGCGCCTCGGGCTGTAGGTTATCCCCCAGGGTACCCCGGTTAAGTATGTGTTGTCTGGTTATTTGTATAGTTGTGGATATGTTTCTTCCAATAAATTAATTTAATAAACTCTTGTGTTTCTGTGTGGCGATATTGATCCCTGGTCTCTCGTGACAACGGGAATACGCACTTCAGACATAAAAGTAACATTAGGAAATGGTTTCAGACTCGGGTTCTGATTCGGATTCTGCCTTTACTCGCCGTGCCTTCTCTCGCCCGGCCTTCACTTGCCGGGCCTTCTCTCACCCGGCCTTCACTCGCCGAGCCTTCACTCACTGAGCCACTGGTTTTGCCACAAAAGTATTTTTTTTTTAAATGTTTTTTTGTTTTCCATAATTTTTTACAAATCCAAAACACACAAAGGTTTTAGAAACAAAACCAAGACCCAGGTGAAGTGTCCTTAATTCTAAGTGTTGCATTTATACTGTAACAGTGTTTTTATTCCCATGTTTCTGGATAATAATTGCCATGTATTAGTTTGTGTTCTGCATAGGCTTGGTTTCCTGGGAATATTATGAATGTTCTGTGATTTAGGTTATGATGTGTCTCCCTCACTTAATAACAGAGTATTATTAGTGCATCTATTGAGTTCTCTGTGTGTATGGGAACATCATCAGCTCCTGTGTGTGACACATGTCCCCTGTGAGTGGAACAGATGTCCCCAGAAGGCCTGTGATGGGAGCTTGTAATGACAGGGGGGGAGTGGGGGTCCCAGGAGACCAAGCTGGGTCTGAATATAAAAGTACAAGATCAATATGTCATCAAAGGGATTTTTACAGAGAGTCTTTAATGTCTGATAAAAAGAACTTTCCAGGCTTCTGAAGTGGTTAGACAGAATCTGCTGCAGTGTGTGTGTGTGTGTGTGTGTGTGTGTGTGTGTGTGTGTGTGTGTGTGTGTGTGTGTGTGTGTGTGTGTGTGTGTGTGTGTGTGTGTGTGTGTGTGTGTGTGTGTGTGTGTGTGTGTGTGTGTGTGTTATATGCTATATGAATGCACACACAGCTGTGTCTTACACATACATATGTACAATGTAATTCTATCCCTATATACCAATAGGGACCACATAGTATCTACACACATTAATAGTACAGTAATACAACACCCTCTTACATTTCTACACCTACCCGCACCATTGGTATACACTCCCACTCCACACACACCTTTTGTAAAGTGCTGTATTCACTGTGGGCACTTTATACATTTATATTTACACTGATACTTACATCACTAACATTCAGGGACCTTTTAACACCTTAACTCATAAATCGCATACTGCACAGGGGGGAGGGATAGGCTTCAGTCATAGATATATTCCAGGATGCACTGTTTTTAAGAAAAACATTTCTTGCTTTATCCATTGTAACACCGCCGGAAGAAGAGATCAGTGTATCTCGAAAGCTCGCACAAATAAAAGCATTTTGCCACAGAACGGTATTGACTATTCCTTTTTGAATATATATATATATATATATACACAGATAGATTTTACCAGATGGAGATCCAGGAAAAACGAGACAGCACACAGTCAGGGAAATCCAAAGTTGATGTATTCAGAATAAATACATAGGCACTGCATCCAACGTTTCGGTCATCAGAATGTGACCTTCCTCAGGAACGTCCCTGAGGAAGGTCACATTCTGATGACCGAAACGTTGGATGCAGTGCCTATGTATTTATTCTGAATACATCAACTTTGGATTTCCCTGACTGTGTGCTGTCTCGTTTTTCCTGGATCTCCATCTGGTAAAATCTATCTGTGTATATATATGCCTAAGACATGCAGATGAGCATACAGTTATATTTGCATATATATATATATATATATATATATATATATATATATATATATATAAAACAAAAAGCACTCCGTAATAATAGTCACTGGTGTGGGGGCAGATCCTATAATGAAGAATAAGCAATACGATACTGTTTGGAAACGAAATCAGCAGGCAGCACTCTAGAATTGAACAAACAAGTGTATTGAAAAAATAAACACAAACGCAAGCTTTCGGTCCACGAATGGGACCTTTGTTAAGGTGGTGCGCAATTTGGGAAAAAAGCCACTCGCATGAAAATAAAGGCACTCTTCCCCCCCCACCCCCAAAGAAATTGTCTAATTGCAACCCCCCTCCCTCTCTCACCCTCCTCACTTTACCCGCTGTCGAGTATTACTGGCGGCAGGGTGCTGCGGTGTTGTGCGGTGTCTCCCGGCCTTTTCCTGCATCTGTCTGTCCAACTTCAGTGTCTCCCCCTTCTTCTCCCGTGAAACTGGCTGCGATGCTATGGCTGATGGCACAGGCAGACATTCAGTTTGCGTTCACCTGCTCCTGGTACATCCGGATTGTTTTGTGTATTGGTGCCTGCCCATTGGTCATGCCATTTCCTGTTTCTTCCTCGGGAGAAGCTGGAGGTGTTATAGACTTCCCCGGGAGAAGCTGGAGGTGTTATAGACTTCCCCGGGAGAAGCTGGAGGTGTTATAGACTTCCCCGGGAGAAGCTGAAGGTGTTATAGACTTCCCCGGGAGAAGCTGGAGGTGTTATAGACTTCCCCGGGAGAAGCTGGAGGTGTTATAGACTTCCCCGGGAGAAGCTGGAGGTGTTATAGACTTCCCCGGGAGAAGCTGGAGGTGTTATAGACTTCCTCGGGAGAAGCTGGAGGTATTATAGACTTCCTCGGGAGGAGCTGGAGGTGTTATAGACTTCCTCAGGACAAGCTGGAGGTGTTATAGACTTCCTCGGGAGAAGCTGGAGGTGTTGTAGACTTCCCCGGGAGAAGCTGGAGGTGTTATAGACTTCCCCGGGAGAAGCTAGAGGTGTTATAGACTTCCCCGGGAGAAGCTGGAGGTGTTATAGACTTCCCCGGGAGAAGCTGGAGGTGTTATAGACCTCCTCGGGAGAAGCTGGAGGTGTTATAGACTTCCTCAGGACAAGCTGGAGGTGTTACAGACTTCCTTAGGACAAGCTGGAGGTGTTATAGACTTCCTTAGGACAAGCTGGAGGTGTTATAGACTTCCTCAGGACAAGCTGGAGGTGTTAAAATCTTTGTTGTAAAGTTTTATTTTCCTAAGGAAGATGACGCTGTTGCAGTTCCAATCCCTGCTGGGTCATCTAGTTTTTGTGGCTTGGGTGATGGGGGAAGATCTTTCTATTGTGACTTGCAGGAGCCTCTGTTAGTGTGAGGCAACTGTCATGGGAGAGGGGGTTTTGCCCGGTATTAAAGGGGCTACACCCCATTTGGCCACCCCCTGCTCTCACCTGGGAGGTGAGGGGTTAACTGGAATGATGTCCAGTTATGTAGTTATGCCCCTGCTTCAGCACCAACTGTGTATCCCCCGGTGAATATGTATTGTTCCCATTCCAGTGTCTGCACCAACACATACACTGGGATCTATGCAGGAGGGAAAGGGTTAATGTTAATTCTGTGTTTATGGCCCTTTGTCCCTTTTCCCGCCTTTGCCGGCTCCATTTTGCAGTTTCTCCACAGGTCGCCATTGGGGCTCAATACAATCCTATGGAGATTCCAGCGATTTGGGCTCGTTTCCATAGAAGACCTGCAGGTGGCGCTCGAGAGGAGGAGCGGCGGTTCCCCATTGAAAGTGAATGGAGTAATGCGTTTCAATGGGGATTCCTGGAAGCCGACCTCCGGAGACGAGCTGGCAGCCTGCCAGACCGCAAAACTGCAAGAGCGGCAACATCGTCAAAAAAAAGCTTTGATCGCGCAATTGGCGTGGGAACTAGGACCTCGGTCAAGGTCACGGCCAATTGGCGTGGGAACTTTTGTTCTAGGGCACCCAGAAATAAAATTCCTTTTGCCCCTAGATGTTAGGAACCCCCTCACTTGACGCCAACAAGGTCCAACAATTAATAGCGACGAGAAAGGGTCGCGCCGGCCAGGAGGTGTGACGGGAGCTTTGTGACAGGCTATTAATAATAGACAAAAAAAAATATATATAACTGGGTTGAACTGGTACGAGACTTAGATATGATAAAATATAATTTATTCCTTGATAAAGGTGAACACAACAGATTATACAAATAACAGGCAAAATATAGACACTTACTTAAAAATTATGACAAGAAAGCCATCAGGATATAGGATGGGCCATTTCTTCCATAATTCAGGTTCAGATGAAGACATCACAGCAATACATGCAGCCCATGAATGAAGACTCATGCATGAAGACATGCAGACATGAAAACATCAAGCACTATACATAAAGAGTATTTGAGTAAGTTGTGACTCTGACTTAAATACCATGTCAAACTCATCTCTTAACCCTAGATGCCGAAAAGGCTAGCAAAAGTCTTTGAAGCTTCCTGAAGCAGCTTTTGGACTTCCCTTGTTTAGTGTGAAGTATCACATTTAAAAAAACATTCAGTTTCTTGGTTCCTGCCTCCAACATAAACAATTAGGCAATTTAGCCTTTGATCACCAGGCTATGTAAATTGTAGCAAGATGTTCTGCTTGCCTATTACCATAACAGAGGGAGTTTGCAGTTTTCACAACAGATTCAAAATCCCATATACACGGTAAATAACTTCATAACTTCAGTTCAGTAATACTTACTGGCACGCGAGACATTTTAATACATTCCGTCACACATGACGCTCCCAATGAGACTAAATATTACCGCGTAATACTAAAATTAAGAGAAATATTAATCTCTGCCTCTTAGTATCTGTTAAACCTCAGGTGTCTGTAGTCGTTAGTTGCGGGTAAGTCCCACGAATACACCTATGTAACTCTTAGCACGTTGAGCCAAGGACATCTCATAATATTCTTATATTTAATAAGGTCACTCATTCTGTAGCCCCACTCCTAAATCAGAGGCGTTTGGGCCAGTCTACCACATGGCAGGATGCTATGGTTTGTAAGTGTGAGTTATAACGCTCACACCCCACTCTAGCTTCCTGCAAAAAGGTAGAGTGGCTGGTCCTTTGATCAGGGCTGTTTCCTAACCATTTGGTAGTGCTCCTGACCATTTGCATTTAGTAGACAGGCATCTTTGAGGGTAATTTAAACAAAGGGCTAGAATCACTGTTTTAACATTAACCCTTTCCCTCCTGCAGCAACCCTAGTGTATGTGTGGGTGCAAACACTAGGATAACACAATACATTTACACGGGAATATACATTTTCATGTTATAACAAGGGTTAAATCACATTTCTGGACCTCAGCCCAGTTAACCCCTTGTCTCCCTGGTGAGGTTAGAGGGTGGCCAATTGGGGTGTAACCCCTTTAATCCCGGGCCAAATCCTCTCGATCGTCACACCTCCCCTGCTCAAGGGGTGCCTGGTGCCCCAGCTGCCTCCCCCTGGCACTGGGATACCACTGGCGCCCCTGAAGCACTCAATAAGTCCTGAGGGGTTGGCCTGGCAAAATTGTCCTCTGGCATTATCCAGTACATTGTCTTGGCCACAGTGGATAGTGAAATCTAGATCCTGCGGAGCAGAGCTCCACCGTGGCCGCCGGGCATTCTCCTTTGCCTCCCTCTGCCCCCCACCCAGTGCCTGGTGAACCCAGTCCATGGTGAAGGGGCCCCTTTGCAGACCAGGTTGCACACTGCCCAGAGACTGGCATGTTTCTGCACCTGCAGGAGACCAGCTATCCAGCACAGACCATCGCTTTCCTGTCAACCAAGTCTGGGAAAGAGCTATGTCACTATCCTGTAGGGACCCTACCTGCCCTGGCTCTGTGCCCACCTGTAGCTGCTCTGCTATACTCCTGACTCTCCTCCCTGGCTGCCTATCTACCCACAGCCCCTCCTTTGGGACCCTGGGGAATCTGTCAGAGGGGTCACTCCTGGCCAGTCAGAACAAGGGACCTTCTGTCTACCTAGCCCATCCCTAGCTTCTGCCAGCTGCCTGACACCCCACTGACCTATCTCCCCCTGATCCACGGTGTCTCCTGCCTAGCATCCCCTAGGCCCAGCACCTCAGCCCCTGCTGATGACTCCTGCTGCTTTCCTCCCTGCAGCCCACCTGCACTCCTCTCCCCCCTGGGCAATCATAACCCAGGCCCTGGAACTACCTGAGTGCACCTACCTCCCTGACCTTTTCTCCCCCTTACCAGGGATGAGCTCACGGGCACCTCTCCAGATGCAACCGCCTTAGCTCTTGGCTGGCAGGTATCCCTGGGGTGGCACAAGCTGGCCACTGCCCATGATACCCCCAGCCCATAGCTAGGCTGCAACAGGGGGTTGCTGATCTGAGAAACCCCCTGAGGCTCTGCCAGGGTAATGGGAAACTCTAGCTGCCATACCTGCTGCTGTCCCTCCCCGGCTACCACTAGCCCTTCTTCTCCCACGGAGATCTGATGCTGGCTATCCTACCTGCAGCCTCCCCTCACTCCGCTTCTCCGTAGCTAATCCTAACCTGGATCCTAGGGATACCTGAGTGAGGCCATCTCCCTGACACTGTCTCCCCATTACCGGGGATGAGCTCAGGGTTGCTGGTGCAGATGCACCCACCTTAGCTCCTGGCTGGCAGGTAATCTGGGGGTGGTCTAACTTTGCCACAACCCCTGATACCTCCAGCCCATAGCAAGGCTGCAACAGTGGGGCTCTTAACCGAGAGTCCCCTTGCTGCTCCGCCCGGGTAATGGGGAAATCTGGCTGACTCACTTGCTGCCTTCCATCCCCGGTTCCCACTGGCCCACCCAACCCTCTCCCAGGCAATCCTACCCTAGAGCTGGGTGCTAACGGGGCTAGCCCCTCTCCCTGAAGCTGTGCCCCCATTACCGGAGGTGAGCTCAGGGTTGCTGGTGCAGATGCTGCCACCTTAGCTTCTGGCCGGCAGGTAATCTGGGGGTGGTCTAACTTTGCCACAACCCCTGAAATCTGGGGGTGGTCTAACTTTGCCACAACCCCTGATACCTCCGGCCCATAGCCAGGCTGCAACAGTGGGGCTCTTAACCGAGAGTCACCTTGCTGCTATGCCAGGGTAATGGGGAAGTCTAGCTGCCCTACAAGCGGCCCTTCCTTCCCCTCCCCTGGTACCCCTATCTCCTGCCACCCCCCAGTCACCCGTATAGTGAAACAACAGGGTACAGTCATAGGGAAAAGTCAGAGTCAGTCTGCGACTTGGTCTGGCTTACCTCGCTGGTCCCCGCAGAGACCGCCGCTTTCATTGGTCCCAATTGCAGGGGGACTGGAGTGGCCGCTGCCGGCACCATCTGGGCTGGGCAGCAACGGGCCGCTGCCGCGACAGCGCCCGGGTTGGGTACAGGTACAATGGTGCAGGACAAGGGTCCCAGGTCTTTGTGGAGGAACACAGCTCCATGCAAACTTGGTAAAATAACCCCCTCCCGCAAACTCTGTCCCTCCCCCCAAATAAAATTGCCGCCGGCAGGATGCCGGAGTGGCAGCTTCTTCTCCGCCACCGCCGCCGGTTCTCCGCCGGGATCCAGTGGATGGCCGCCGCTCTCCGCCGCTGTTGCCGATGCAGCCCGTCCAGGTTCTCCAGGAGACGTCCCGAGGAGGGTTGTCGCCCCGGCTGGGCGGGAGCCATCAAAGGATGCCGCTAACTGGGTCATCTTTTCCGCAGCTCGTGAGCGCTGGCCCTGAGGGGCTTCTTAGCCCGGCCACGCACGGTCCGGGCACCGGGCATTATTGTGGCCCATTTGTTGGCAGTGCCGCAGCGGCTGCCGGTGCTTCTCCGCCACCTGTGAACTAACCCCAGCAAGGGGCAACGGAGTCCAGAGCGGAGTTGCTTGAGTGCCAGGCTCTGGGAGGGGATAAGCGGGTCGGTGTAATACCGATGCCAGGAACTGGGTCCACTTCGCCGGGAACCACGTCTTGCCCAACGCACACACCAGTGCCAGCTCTTTCAGGGAAAATGGACGGACCGCCACAACGGCCGTTACCTCTCCTGGTGCAAGACTTCCATGGTCTCCGAGACCACCTGCTCCCTCCATAAGTCTCTGCCGTCCCAGAGCTGGGTCCATTCCCTGCTCTCCGGGCGTTTTGATGGTTACAGCAGCTGCAGCTGTGGATCTTTGCTCAGCCTGCCGGGTTTCATGCTCACCGATTGCTGTTTCTCTCTCAGCCTTGCTGGCTGCTGGTCCCCACGCCGACTTGATGCACTCCTCCGGTCTCGGTGCCCGGCTCCAGTCAGACGGATGGCCGGCACTTTGGTTCTGGAGGCAATGCTTCTCACAAGTAGGGGAACAGTGAGGAGGTGCCATATCTTGTGTTATATGTTGTACACTGTGTGTTCAATATCTTTAGTCCCAGGAACTCGCAATTACCATTGAGTTCCCACTATATTACAGTATCCCGTAGAACACTAGTAATACAGGTCCAGTTCAATCCCGCCGCTTGCCACCAGTTTTATTAATAAGCCTGTGACGGGAGTTTTGTGACAGGCTATTAATAATACACAAAAAATATATATAACTGGGTTGAACTGGTACGAGACTTAGATATGATAAAATATAATTTATTCCTTGATAAAGGTGAACACAACAGATTATACAAATAACAGGCAAAATATAGACACTTACTTAAAAATTATGACAAGAAAGCCATCAGGATATAGGATGGGCCATTTCTTCCATAATTCAGGTTCAGATGAAGACATCACAGCAATACATGCAGCCCATGAATGAAGACTCATGCATGAAGA
Organism: Ascaphus truei; assembly: GCF_040206685.1. Lineage (NCBI taxonomy): Eukaryota > Metazoa > Chordata > Amphibia > Anura > Ascaphidae > Ascaphus > Ascaphus truei. The sequence goes on along the minus strand of NC_134488.1, from coordinate 50,560,099 downwards.
CATGCAGACATGAAAACATCAAGCACTATACATGAAGACATTTGAGTAAGTTGTGACTCTGACTTAAATACCATGTCAAACTCATCTCTTAACCCTAGATGCCGAAAAGGCTAGCAAAAGTCTTTGAAGCTTCCTGAAGCAGCTTTTGGACTTCCCTTGTTTAGTGTGAAGTATCACATTTAAAAAAACATTCAGTTTCTTGGTTCCTGCCTCCAACATAAACAATTAGGCAATTTAGCCTTTGATCACCAGGCTATGTAAATTGTAGCAAGATGTTCTGCTTGCCTATTACCATAACAGAGGGAGTTTGCAGTTTTCACAACAGATTCAAAATCCCATATACACGGTAAATAACTTCATAACTTCAGTTCAGTAATACTTACTGGCACGCGAGACATTTTAATACATTCCGTCACACATGACGCTCCCAATGAGACTAAATATTACCGCGTAATACTAAAATTAAGAGAGATATTAATCTCTGCCTCTTAGTATCTGTTAAACCTCAGGTGTCTGTAGTCGTTAGTTGCGGGTAAGTCCCACGAATACACCTATGTAACTCTTAGCACGTTGAGCCAAGGACATCTCATAATATTCTTATATTTAATAAGGTCACTCATTCTGTAGCCCCACTCCTAAATCAGAGGCGTTTGGGCCAGTCTACCACATGGCAGGATACTATGGTTAGTAAGTGTGAGTTATAATGCTCACACCCCACTCTAGCTTCCTGCAAACAGGTAGAGTGGCTGGGCCTTTGATCAGGGCTGTTTCCTAATCATTTGGTAGCTCTCCTGACCATTTGCATTTAGTAGGCAGGCATCTTTGAGGGTAATTTAAACAAAGGGCTAGAATCACTGTTTTAACATTAACCCTTTCCCTCCCGCAGCAACCCTAGTGTATGTGTGGGTGCAAACAGTAGGATAACACAATACATTTACACAGGGGAATATACATTTTCATGTTATAACAAGGGTTAAATCACATTTCTGGACCTCAGCCCAGTTAACCCCTAGTCTCCCTGGTGAGGTTAGAGGGTGGCCAATTGGGGTGTAACCCCTTTAATCCTGGGCCAAATCCTCTCGATCGTCACAGTAGGGTCCTACCATTGACCGTAATGGCGGAGAAAGCCGCGTGGCTTTCAAACACTAAGTGTGAAACAGGGTAAACTGAAAACCCATAACTCCGGTTCCGTGGGGACCCGAGGGTTGGGATTTGGCAAGAATGTAGTCACTGCTCTGGCATGACTGCATGGCAATTTCCAGCCCTCTTCCCTCAACCGAACAGAGTAGGGTTAACTGTTAAAAAGTGTGTGTGTCCCATTAACTTCAATGGTAACGGAGGTCCCATTAAATCCAATGGCGGTGCTGGCCCATGCATTTCCTGTGGAGGCGCCGGTCCTATTGATTTTAATGGAGGGAAGCTGCGTGAAAAAACGGCTAAGTCTGAATGAGCAGAAAACTGGAACCCATAACTCCGGTTCTGTTCAACCTAGAGGGCTGAGATTCGGTCAGCATGTAGTCCTAGTTCCGGCAGGATTACATGGCAAATACCGACCCTCTCAGGGCAACAGAACGGAGTCAGGGTAATTGCAAAGTTTGGGTTTCTGCCATTGACTTGCATGGCAGAAAAAAAGCCACTTTTGTAATGTGCTTTTAAACTGTATTTTTGTATTTTTGTATCTCCGGTTCTGGGGGTCGTGGAAGGCTGATATTTGGCCACTATGGCAAGGGTCCTGGCAAATTTCAGCCCGCTCAGACCCACAGAACGGATTATTTTAATATGTGTAGATATTAAAGAATGTATTGTATTTTGGGTCCAGGGTAAAAACCCCGGAAGGCTAGAGCCCATATGGTATGTTAATGCTCAGGGGGGAGACAAGTGGTCTACAATAAACCCCCTGATCAAAGGCTCCCCCACCCTGCTTGTGTATGCTGGAACAAAACAGAGCAGGACGTGGGTACTTGGGATAAGTGTTGTGTTTCACACCTTGGAACAAAGGGTTTCCTATCCCACGCAGACTGGGCGAAGCCAGTCTTGTGGGAGGGGAGCTAGGGAAATAAGCCCCTGATTAGAATAATGTCCACCCAGTGGGCAGGTATTTTGCCTCTCAGGTGAGGTGGCAAGGAGGGATTGGGTGTACATAATTGTCCTCCAATGACTTGCACTCAATGCCAGGGTATAGGACTGAAATCACATATAAACCAGTGTCAGCCCTATAGCCAGTGTCTTTCGTGTCATTCGTGATGTCTTTGATTTTACCAACTGCTTGATGCCTGATTGCTGTATGAATTGCCAATCCTGTACCTCAGCGTTTCCCAAATGGTGGGTTGCGACCCGGCACCGGGCCACGGCACCAAAATTGCCGGGTCGCAGCGAGGCTGGCCGCGCGGTGTCTCCCGTCCCCCCCACTCAAGTTAAAAAAACATGGCGGCGATTCCCCCCGCGGTCCCGCGCGCTTGCGTAGGGCAAGCAGGGCCCGCTCCCTTCCTCCCCCCGCTCCCTTCCTCCCCCCCGCTCCCAACGTGGGCTGGAGGAGGAAGTACCAGCTCCTTTGCGGCCCACACGATACATGGGGCAGGGTGGAAGTACAAGCTCCTACTGCGGCCCGCTTCCCCCCGCGGCCAGCTTCCCGAGCTCACCTCCCGTGGCACCCCCTCCCGAGCCCACGTCCCGTGCCCCCAAGCCCACCTCCCTACCCGGGCAGCAGGGGATATCGGGGGCAGCAGGGGAAAGCATCCGGCGGCAAGGTAAGTCACCCCACCCAGTCACTGCCTCCCACCCAAGTGTCCCTGGCCCCCTCCCACCCACCCAAGTGTCCCTGGCCCCCTCCCACCCACCCAAGTGTCCCTGGCCCCCACCCACCCAATTGTCCCTGGCCCCCTCCCACCCAAGTGTCCCTGGCCCCATCCCTCCCACCCACCCAAGTGTCCCTGGCCCCCTCCCACCCACCCAAGTGTCCCTGGCCCCCTCCCACCCACCCAAGTGTCCCTGGCCCCCACCCAAGTGTCCCTGGCCCCTCCCACCCAAGTGTCCCTGGCCCCATCCCTCCCAAAGTGTCCCTGGCCCCCTCCCTCCCACCCACTCAAGTGTCCCTGGCCCCCTAAGTGTGTCCCTGGCCCCCAAAAGTGTCCCTGGCCCCCAATCCCAAGTGTCCCTAGCCCCCTATGTGTCCCTGGCCCCCTCCCACCCACCCAAGTGTCCCTGGCCCCCTCCCACCCACCCAAGTGTCCCTGGCCCCCTCCCTCCCACCCACCCAAGTGTCCCTGGCCCCCTCCCTCCCACCCACCCAAGTGTCCCTGCCCCCCCTCTCCCACCCAAGTGTCCCTGGCCCCCTAAGTGACCCTGGCCCCCTTAAGTGTCCCTGGCCCCCTAACCTCCCACCCACCCAAGTGTCCCTGGCCCCCTCCACCCCACACCACCCAAGTGTCCCTGGCCCCCTTCAAAAGAGTGTCCACCCACCCAAGTGTCCCTGGCCCCCTCCCTCCCACCCAAGTGTCCCTGCCCCCCCCCCCTCTCCCACCCAAGTGTCCCTGGCCCCCCCCCTCCAGTCACTCACATCCGTCGTTGCCTGTAATTCACTGTTTGTGTCTGTGTGCGTATAGGGGAGAGCGAGTGTGTGTGTGTGTATCAGTGTCTGTGTGTGTGTGTATCTGTGTGTATCTGTATCAGTGTGTGTGTTTGTCTGTGTGTGAAACAGTGTCTGTGTGTATCAGTATCAGTGTAAGTGTTTGTGTATCAGTGTCTGTGTGTGTATCAGTGTTTGTGTGTGTGTAGCAATGTCTCTGTGTGTGTAGCAGTGTCTGTGTGTGTGTATCAGTGTGTGTGTATCAGTGTGTGTGTGTGTGTGTGTGTAGCAGTGTCTGTGTGGCTGCGTGTGTATCAGTGACTGGGTGTGTGTGTCAGTGGCTGCGTGTGTGTGTGTATCAGTGGCTCTGTGTGTGTATCAGTGTGTGTGTCAGTGGCTGCGTGTGTCAGTGGCTGTGTATGTGTGTGTATCAGTGGCTGTGTATGTGTGTGTGTATCAGTGGCTGTGTGTGTGTGTATCAGCGGCTGTGTGTGTGTCTGTGTGTGTATCAGTGGCTGTGTGTGTGTCTGTACAGGCCCTATAGGCGATAAAAATTTTAGTGGGTCACGAAAAAGAAGTTAAAAAATAACCGGGTCACGGAAAAAAAGTTTGGGAAACCCTGCTGTACCTGATTGCTTCATTGTCCAACCCCTAAGTAAGTGTCTATACCTTGTCTGTTATTTGTACCATCTTGTGTGTTCACCTATCTAAGGAATAAACTATCTTTATTATATCTAAGTCGTGTTCAATTCAACCCAGATATTTGGTGTATATTATACCCTGTCACAAGTTACCGTGACAGCAACCTCATCATTTAATTAGGGAGTCTGTATGAATATGGGGGCATGGAAAGTATACAGTATAATGGGAGGACCCTGTGAAGGGCCAGGGCAGTCGGGATCAGTGGGCTATAGGGAGCTATAGGGAGAGGTGGCTGGCTCAGTTGGGTGCAGTAGATCTGTGGGGAGAGTTAGTCAACACAGAGGTCAGGTTTTGGACAGACATTATGGGGTGGTTGAGGCGGTGAATGGCCTGGGAACTAAGTCCCTACCAGTAATGGGACTGTTGAGGGTTTTCGTGTTGAAATGTCTGAAGTGGAACATTTATTTTCCAGCCAAGCATGTTTTCCAGGGGTGGCTAACAGGGTCACTAATTCCTTGCCCGTCTTACAGTTGGCGAATTTCAGAAGGCCGACGCCAGATGCAGTGCAGTCTGCGTTGTGTGCAGTCTGCGTTGCCCTGCATTGCTATGGTAGTTCAGAGGGGACCAGTAATTAACCTTTTATCACCCCGGGTATGTGGCTATGAGAAATAATATGTACTGTAGGGCTGTCACAGAAGCAGGTTAAGGTTTTGGATGGTGTGGTTCTGTGGTGAGTTTTGTGTTATAGGGGCAGGGGATTGACCGCCTGATCAGTGGAGAGGAAAATGGCTGTGGTGTCATTCTTTTTTTAAATTATTAGGTTTGTAAGATGTCAAAAACTTTTATGGTTCAGATAGCACTGGCGGGGTTAAAGAAATTGTCAGCCTCACAGGATGGGAGGAGGCGGTTATGCCACAAGTGTTGGAAGGCCTGGTGAGTGCCACGCGGCAGGTTTGTTATGGTTTTAGGGTGAATTGTTTAGCCTAGTGTTTGTGTTGACCTTTGCTGAGGGTGAGTGATTTAGTTTGTCTTTCAAGTGGATGATGTTGTCTTGGAGTCTGAGTTTCCTGATTAAGCAATTCAAAATGGATCAGTTGGGGAAAGCAGCATGTGATTCGGGGCAACATGATGTGTCCGGTGAAGTGGATGGGGACCTTTTTGCAGCTAAGGCCTTCGGTGGAGGGCCCAGTGTTTGGGCGTGGTGATGGGAGGCCATTATCCAAGTTCCCGTATCGGAGAGTTTTCTAGGTATGTGGGGTTGGGACAATATAGGTTTGGGAAACATTAATTCTGGATGGGGTGTGCAGTGGAGGCCATCGGGCTAGGGATGGGTAGTGATGATAATCGTTTTTTTTCGATGATAGGGGTCCAATTCGGAATTACTGTATGTGTGGCCTTAGGAGTAAAGTGTTACTACTGTCATGTGTTACATCAGTCGGTGGCGGACATGTGGATAGTGGGCGATTCATATAGTCCCTGGGCTGCAAAGTGGCCGGAGGTTTGCCCTTACGTAAACATCTGGGTTTTGTGAGGGACTGCTTTGGTGGAGTAAGAGGTATGATGAGGGGGCAGTTGTTGCCGGAGTTGTTAATTTTCACAAGGGGTAGGAAGCCTCCACAGGTAATTCTGATTCATTTTGAGGGCAATGATGTGGCTTAAATTCTGTCATCGGAGTTAATCGCTCAGGTCAGAGGACCTTGCACAGTTACAGGTTCAGTTTAAAGGAGTTAAATTAATTTGGTCTGAAATTGTTTTCCAAAAGGTGTGGCGGGGTGCTCGGGATGTTAGAGCAGTTCAGGGGATCAGCAGGAACATAAACAAAGCAATTACAACATGTGTCTGGCAATTGGAAGGTGGGGTGTATGCCCACTCAGATAGTGCCGGACGGTACCGCGCTGGGTGGATGTGACCCAGGTGGAGTGACAGATTGTGGGCATGGAAAAAGCTGGTTTGGAAAATGTTTAATATATAATTAAGGTTTAATAAAATCTGATTCAGTTTTACCTCGCTGATGTAAGGTTCTTGCATCATGTGGATTGATGTTGGTACATTGGGGAGGAAAACAGGGGGGAGGGTCTCGATTAATAGTAAGCTCTATTACCTTAACAATACTTGAAAATAAACTGCCAGCCAGTCGCTAGTCATTTGCCATCTGGTGGGAGCCCTTCTCTACATCGCCCTGTCATCCACTAAACCTGGTCCCCCTTTCAAGCCATCTGTGGGAGCCCTTCTCTGCATCGCCCTGTCATCCGCTTAACCTGGTCCCCCTTTCTGGCCTTCTGGTGGGAGCCCTTCTCTGCATCGCCCTGTCATCTGCTTAACCTGGTCCCCCTTTCTGGCCTTCTGTTGGGAGCCCTTCTCTACATTGCCCTGTCATCGGCTTAACATGGCCCCCTTTAGTTGATACAATATAGTTGTTTTCTTCCCTCATGCACCTTCACTATTCATTTACATGTACAGGTGTTTCATATAGGGTGAGTGGCAGGCCTACTTTGTGTTTGTTCAAATAGCAGAGCAACCGGCTTTGATTTCAAGACTGAAACGTCTGCCCGCCAGAATCCAAAAGTCCAGCTTTTTGGGGCCAAATTCTCAGAAACGATCGTAGCGGACGCGGTTGGAATTTTATGCCGTTTTGAGTTCCAGGAGATTTGGAGTAACTCGTGGTCAGGAGGGACCAAGTTCTCAGAAGAGAAGGTAGCGGCGGCGTGTGGAACTTCACGCCGATTTGGGTTCAAGGAGATTCCGGGCTAAGTCCCGGTCAGGGTAAAACTCTCCCCATAGGGTTCCCTGCACCTAGGAAAGTGTAGTTTTCGATCCCAGTCCCAAAGTAAGTGTGTTTTTTCATCTGTATTTTGTGTATCATTGTGTGTCAGCAAATTGATGCGAATAAATTACAATTTATTTCATTACCTTGTTTTGCTCAATGAATGATCCCGGTAAAAAGGTGTAAATAACCTGGTCTTGAAGAGATGGAATGCTGCTTGGTTCTGGCAATTCCCTCTGGAGCTTGGCAAGCTCCAGCTGTTGCCAAAGGCCTGCAGCATATCTCGTTTCTGAAGCTGCTAGCCCTTCAATTTCTGCTGCATATCCCACAGGATATATCACTTCTGCAGCTGCTTGCCTTTCTCTTCCTGCAGCACATCTCGCTGTGACGTGTTCTGAAGCTTGTCTTTCTCTCTCAGCCTCACGCTCTTGGGACTGGGTGATGAGCTGCAACTGCATTGCATCAGTTGTAGCTAAATGTGTCCGAATCGTAATTACTCTCCCCAGAGCATGCACCAGTTCATTCAGAGCCCAAAACATTACTTATTAAATGTTTTAATATATATATATATAAATACAGTGCTTAGGTTACAGAAAAGGTATTACAAAATAACATACAGTTACAATAAAAGGCAGAACAGCTTCTTAAAAAAAAGGGGGAAAACCTATACTTTACCAAATGTCATAGATTTTCCCCAGAGTGGTCACTGGTAAGAGACAATGAAATATTCTGTATCTGGTCTCAAATACACCTCTGTAGACATCTAAACTTCATAATTTGTACTCAGTCTTAAATACATTCTTTTCCATTGAACACAGCCTAAACCCAGCCCCTGTCGTAAATTAGCTGTGAGATTGACAGTTTTACGACAGAGCAAAACACCTCCCACCAAATGACGTTTACCTAACGCCTGCAATATCTAATATATACTCATAACGTTACCTCTGTACGTCTTACACAAATGTGAGACACATCAATACATCCAAGCACTCACTGCGGACGCAATAAGACTAAATGTGAATAGCGTAATCATAAAGTTAAAATAAATATTAATATCTGTCTCTTAGTAGCTGCTAGACCTGACGTGTCTGTAATCATTATGTGCGACTCGGTTCCACGGATACACACGTGTATGCAAATGTTCAGCAAAAGGACGTCACATGATATTCTCATATTATTAATAAGGTCACTCTTGGTTTGATACCTTCTGTAGCCACGCCCCTGACCATCCATACACCCCCTGCCGGGAAATGATTTGAAGCTCGGACTCCTGTGTACAGAAAGTTGTCACAGGGGCTATATTTTACACCCACGTCTCCAGACACTGCCCTTATCTCGACTCTACCAGCCATATACTATACACCAGGCCTGCAAAAAGGTGTTAACATACAATAAACTCACTCTTTGTACTTTTCACACCCAACTTCAATCAAGGCCTTTTAAACCCCCCCACAGATTCCTGACAAGACAGGCCACACATTTTGTGTTTTAAACTCAAACTGTAGCTCATTAACCCCTTAAGCAGCAGAGGGATTAAAATACCTAATATCTCATGACACACAACAAGGCAGATCCATATATCCCAGGAATCTCAGTATGTTCAGTTTTCTCTCTCCCATTTCAGGTCTGGAAGGGATTTTGCCACCGTTGGGTAAGACAGGTGTAATGTGAGCCATGTTATGGGAAGTTAGCGCGAGGATTTGCTAACGTAACACGGCTTTACGCATGCGCTAATAAGGGAACGGACAGCTGGGTGTTTGCATATAATTAGCTTTGTGGACATACGTTAACCTCAGGGAAAGTAACATTCGTTAATGATTTTACATCCCGTTAGTAGCACTAACTTAATAGAGCTCTGGATCTGGTCCTTGGATGCGGGTTACCAGGGACACATGATGTGCAGAGACGCAGAGCGCGATACATCCCATTATAGAATACACACAAAGCAGCAAATCAGACGGCTCATTTTTCTTTCTGGTAATTGATTTTTTAACCCCCCGGACCACAGAATCGTTATATTTTGAGCTGTGGGGCTCCTGGTTTCTTTACATACAGGTTTTGATGGCAAACCACTGGCCAATAGGAAGCTGCTATTGGATGATGGCGAATGGCCGCGCAAGTGTGCCACGTTGTGTGTCCTGTGCAATACATACTATTACACTCACACGGTTACACTTGTGACTTTCACCAGGTACCAAATATACATACTTGTACTACATACTTAGGCTAGGTCCCCAGTGCCTGCTGCATAGCGCGCGCTGCAGGGACAAGAAATACCCCTCAATGGGGCCGGGCCCAAGAGCTCCCTTCGCCGCCGCGTTGCACGACCAGTTTTTCCTGAAGGCAGTCAGTACTGGTGACGAGCGCAGTGGCCACGCCCCCCAGCGGTCTAGCCAGAGAGGGTGAACCTGCCGGGTGACGTCATGGCCACCTGTCTTTCACCCTGCAGCTCACCGCAGACCGGGGATCACAGCTGTACGTGCCGCCAGCCTGGCAGGCACGCGTGCAGCGCCTACACCGGGACCGTAGCCTTATCTACATACACATGCTACATACTTACTGCACACTCTGTGCGAGACAGTCACAGGCACCACATGTGCAATATAGTAAGAAAGGTGTTTCCCGGGTGAGACTAATTCCTTAGTCCATTACCAGTTGGAACTGCGACCCGGCAGAGAAGGTGTTATAAGGATGAATGCCTTCAGGTTCCTGGATGTCCAATGTACCTCGGTACACTGCTGTCCTTCACCGGTGGAGACTTGCAGTCGTCCATCCCTCCCCCCGCCAGGGAATGGGTTAATGCAGATTGATTCCCAACCTCCTAATTTGTGCCTGGTTTTCTCCTTTCAACAAGCGGGAGGCGGAGGAGATAAGATGTTGCGGTCGGCGAAGCCTTGTTTAGAGTCGCCCCAGATAAGTCTCAGAGGCAGGTTACAAAGCGCGGGTCCCTGCAGACAGTCTCCCATTCACAGCCTTGAAGGGCACAAGAAGAGGTTTGATGCTTCAATGTTGCTGTAGGAAACTATCACGGAACAAAGAGTCTGGAGAAACAATAGAGGAGGAAACAATGTTGCAAATGTCACTGTGAATCTGTGTGTGAATTGTCCTCTGTGAGTCACCTCCATGAATGGCCGTTATCAGTGTGAGCTCTGGATATCAATGTCCACATGTATCCAACCAACAGGAAAGGTTATTGTTCAAATTAATGGCAGATAAGGTGCATTATGTCGCCTGATATTTAAGATACCGTTTATTAGACTTTATTTTTTATAGATTTTTATTTGCAAAAAGTTGTAACTTTCTTTCCTTTTTACACATTTTGATGAATGCTCAGCTTTTTCTCCACTCTTGTCTGGAAGTGTTTCAGGGGAATATTCTGGGGCAAGCTGTGAAGTTCAAGACAGAAACTAGAACGAGGTAAATTTTCTAACTCTTCTCCGTCTCCTAATTAGTGAGTAAGTTACATTAGATGTGGACACACTTGGACAGTACAATCAATAATATGTGTGATGTGTCAGGAACTCACCGAGCCCCTTAAAATGCACAACTATTTAGTGCTAAGAACACAGTTATTCTCTGTGACAGAATTAATAAAAGGGTTCTGTATATATATACACCTCGCCCTTTCCGTATCTGTGCTTCAGACATAAAAGTAACATTAAGGAAGAGGAGTCCCTGCTCCGAGGAGCTTAAAGTCTAATTGGTAGGTAGGGAGAACGTACGTACATACATACATATATATATATATATACATATATATATATATATAACATATATGACATATATGACATACATACATTCATACATATACACACACATACATATGTATATTTAAAAGGAAATATACCAAAAAGCAATGGCCCCATTCTGCGGAGGCTGTATTGTCCCTGGGCTTGACAGCGTTCAGAAAGGAGGCATGAAGACAGAGGGTGCTAGGAATACCCGAGGGTAAAAAAGGCTGTAATTCAAACCTAAACCTGGCTACCTACAGCTGCCGGACTCTCCAGTGAAGCAGAACTGCATGAACTGGAAGGGGAACATGTACATTGTTGAAGTAAGAAGAAAAGATGAAGACCTCATTGAGCTCAAAAGTGGTCACCTATTCTATTACAGTGGTACAGAAAGCGGAATAATCAGTGGAGTAGGTTTCATCGTTAACAAGAGATGGGGAAACAACCTACACACGCGGCTAAACTTATTCTCTGGCGGCCTGCACCGCGGGTAAATTTAAAACCCCGTGCAGACGCGCCCGCTTTTTTTTCCTGGCGCCGCAGGTGCTTCCCATTGTTCAGCGCATTAGCGCTGAATGGGGAAACGGGCCACGCGGGGCCGCAAGATGCGGCTGACGCGCGGCCAAGTTCGGCGCCAGCCGAAAAAAGCCCCGTAAAATTACGGGTAAATGTAAGACTTAAGCTGGCCGCAGCAGTACAGTAGCAGAATATGAAAGTTCATCAGAAAGTGCAGCAAGAATGACAGAGATACAGGCATCAAATAATCCAAGTGTATGCTCCAACATCCAGTCACACCAACAATGAAGTGGAGACTTCTACCATGAAATCAGCTAACTTATCAGGAAATTGTCACCTCAAGATCGTTATGGGAGTGTGGACGGACGTTCACAGAGGTACACAATTAGGAGGCTTTATAACGTGAAATTATAATAGGCTTTATTCTGCCTGTTCCTTTTCATCAGGAAAATTATCCAAACACAGGGGGGGAACAAAGCTTCCATTCACTTGGGAGTAATTCTAGTGAAAACACTATGCAACCAATTCACATCTCCCTAGTCAAGCATTTCTCCCCAGCCCCAAACATAGCATGAAAATAAGCAGATATAAGCAGTCTCTTAATAATGAAAGTCTTATCTGTTTATCAGCTGTAGAGTAAGCTTTTCTGCTCTCCTGGAACCGCACTGAGCGTGCACAGAAAATCAGCATCCAGGTTTAGAAGTCTTATTTGGGCCTTGTGTCTTGAAAGCAGCTCTGCTAACTTTGGCAGAGCTCAAAACAAGTGTGTCTCCAAGTTCAGCTCAGGTGTCAGCTAAAGAGTTCTCACTTCCTGTTTCAAAAGACAAGCTTTATAAGCCATCTAATTCAGGCAGGTGGTGTTTAGTAATTAACTACAAGAGGTTAACCACCACACTGCTGGATTAAAGACACATTACTGAACAGGGATAAGTCCCCTGTTACAGGAAGATTTCAATGCATAAGCACAAGTTGATCAGTATGATTACAGTAACAGGAATAACAGTTTGGTAGAATTTGCCGAATGTGAAAACTACTACATCATGAATTAATTCTTCAAGAAGAATCCAAATAGAAAATGGGCATGGAATGGACTCAGTGGAATAAAAAATGAAAAGACCATTTCCTCGCTAACAAGCAAAATGAGCCTGAAGATGGCACCATACTGCATAGTACAATGTCAAAAAGATGGAGACACACAAGTATGATTCCAAAAACTGCAGAAGTTTACTTCATGCTGTAGCAGACAAAACATAAAATTTTGGAGACACAGCCCAGTGACACGGGGGGCATTATCTGAGGAAGGGTGCAATTGCCTCCTGCTCCAAACCGAAGCAGTAACCCAAGTTAAGGTCTTTCCTGGGGTTTTGTGGGTACTATCGAAAATTTGTTGATAACTTCTCAGCCATATTACAGCCTATGACACATGCAACTTCTACTCTTTCTGGTGTCAACCCCTTTAACTTCATACCCATCCCCTGCCACCCTCCCTCCTCTATCCCTTTCTCCTGCGCCCTTTGGAATGCATGCTCCCTTTGTAACAAGTTCCTCTCTGTGCATGACTTCTTTTTCTCTCTCTGCTCATCTTTGCTATAACAGAGACTTGTCTCACTCAGTTTGACTCTGCTCTGGAAGCTGCCCTCTCTTATGGTGGCCTTTCTTTCTCCCACACTCCACGCCCTGATGGCAGGGGTAGCGTCATGGGGATCCTCTTTTCATCTATTTGCCATTACCAAACCCTTCCTATTCCTCCCTCTTTTTCCTCTCCTTTGATGCTCACACTGCCCAGCTCTCCTTCCTGTCCACGTGGCGGTCATCTGTCACCCACCGACCTCGACTCATTCCCCTTCTGTATTTCTCTCTCACTTTGAATCCTGGCTCTCCTTCTTTCTCTCCTCTGACTCTCCTGTTCTTCTCCTCGGGGACTTTAACTGTCATATTGATGACCCCTCTCGCCCTTGGGCTTCCCCCTTTCTCTCTCTAACCTCTTCTTTTGGCCTTCAACAATGGACTGCAGCCAGCACCCACAAGGATGGCCACTACCTAGACCTGGTCTTCACTAAAAACTTTTCTCTCTCTAATTTCTCCATTTCCCCTTTTCCTCTCTCCGACCATCATCTGCTCGCATTTTCTCTCATTTCTCTCCTTCACCTCCATGTAGCCCTCATTTCTTCAGCTCTATTATCTCACCAACTTTTGATTCCACTTTACGCTCCTCCCTCTCGTCTCTCAGGTCTGCTCCAGACCCTGACAACCTGGTCAGAAACTACAACTTTGCTATATTCTCCTCTCTTGATCTACATGCTCTGCTTTCTCTCTGCCGTTCTCGCCCTTCTACCCCCGACCCTGGCTAAATTGCCACACACAGATGCTGTTTTCCTGCACGCGTTCCCCTGAACGTCTCTGTAGGAAATCTCACACTCTCGCAGACTTCCTTCACTACACATTTATGCTGTCCTGTTTCAACTCTGCCCTCTCTCAAGCTAAAACAAACCTACTTTTCTTCACTAATCAATACACACAAGTTTAACCCACGACGACTCTTCTCCGTCTTTGACTCCCTACTCGGACAACCCTCTGCTGACTGTTTTTTTCCCTCCATCTCACCTCAGGACTTTTCTAACTATTTCAAGGAAAATGTGGAATCCATACTGTAAGTCAAGACATCCCCTCTGTATCCTCCTCACATCCTACACCTCTTCCTAACTCTCCTCCTGCCTTCCTCAACTCTTTTTCCGCTGTCACAGAGGAGGATGTATCGTTGCTGATCTGCAATTCCCCCTCTACCACCCACCCTCTTGACCCAATTCCCTCCCATCTCCTAAAACCTCGTGCTCCTACTATAATCCCTACATTCACATGTGTTTAACTCCTCCCTCTACTCTGGTATCTTTTCCTCCTCCTTCAAACATGCAACAGTTATACCATTACTCAAAAAAAGCAAGCTTCACCTTTCCTGTCTCTCTAAGAATTGCCTGTCTCCCTCCTGCCTTTTGCCTATAAATTCCTTGAACGTCTTGTATTCTATCACTTGCTCCATTTTCTCACCACCTATTCTCTCCTAGACCCTCTACAAGCTGGCTTCTGCACTGCTCACTGCACTGAAACAGCCCTCACTAAAATAACTAATGACCTCCATGCTTCCAAAAACAAAGGTCATTACACTATGCTCATATTACTCAACCTCTCTACAATATTTGATATTGTGGACCCCTCTTCTCCTTCACATTCTCCATACTCTTGGCATTCGTAACAAAGCTCTATCCTGGATCTCCTCTTACCTCTCCCATCGTACTTTCAGTTTCTCTTTTGCTAACACATCCTCCTCCCATATTGATCTCTCTGTGTGGGTACCCCAGAGCACTGACCTGGGACCTCTTCTCTTTATACACTCTCGGTGACCTAATCACATTTCTTGGGTTCAAATATCACCTCTATGCTGACAACACACACATTTATTTTTCAGCCCCTGACCTTTCACCCGCTGTACAAACCAAAGTTTCTGAACGTCTCTCTGCTATTTCATCCTGGATGGCCCTCCGCCGACTTAAACTTAACATGTCAAAAACGGAGCTCCTCATATTTCCTCCCAAACCTAGCCCTAATTACCTTCTTCTACATTACTGTTAGAAGTACTATCATTCACCCAATAGCAAAAGCACGCTGCCTAGGGGTCGCACTCGACTCCTCTCTCACATTCAAAAGTTAGCTAAATCCTGTTGTTTTTCTCCATAATATTACAAAGATACGCCCTTTCCGTATCTGTGCTTCAGACATAAAAGTAACATTAAGGAAGAGGAGTCCCTGCTCCGAGGAGCTTTCAAACTAATTGGTAGGTATGGAGAACGTACAGAGACAGTAGAAGGGCATTCTGGTAAGTGCATCTGCAGGGCCCAAGCTTGAAGTATCTTGTCTAGAATTATCCACAGTGCTACTCATATGCTTCTTTAAGCAAGTGTGTCTTAAGGTGGGTCTTAAAGGTGGATAGAGAGGGTACTAGTCGGGTATTGAGGGGAAGGGCATTCCAGAGGTGTGGGGCAGTCAGCGAAAAAGGTTTAAGGCGGGAGAAGGCTTTAGATACAAAGGGGGTAGAAAGAAGACATCCTTGAGAAGAACGCAAGAGTCGGGATGGTGCATAACGAGAAATTAGGGCTGATATGTAAGGAGCGGCAGAAGAGTGTAAAGCTTTAAAAGTGAGGAGGAGAATTGAGTGCGAGATGCGGTATTTGATCGGAAGCCAGAACAGGGATTTCAAGAGGGGAGACGCAGAGACAGATTTAGGAAAGAGCAGAGCGATTCTGGCAGCAGCGTTAAGGATAGATTGTAAGGGAGACAGGAAGGCCCGACAGCAGGAGGTTACAGTTATCAAGACGGGAGAGAATGAGGGCCTGAGTCAGAGTTTTAGCAGTCGAGCAACAGAGGAACGGGCGTATCTTTGTGATATAGCAGAGGAGAAAGCGAGAGGTTTTAGAAACATTTTGAATGTGAGAGAGGAGTCGAGTGTGACCCCTAAGCAGTGTGCTTGGGCTACTGGGTGAATGATTGTACTTCCAACAGTAATGTGGAAGGAGGTAGTAGGGCCAGGTTTGGGAGGAAGTATAAGGAGTTCTGTTTTTGCCATGTTTAGTTTAAAGCGGCGGACGGCCATCCAGGATGATATAGCTGTAACGGACGTGCTCGCCACAAACCGGGAACGGACCACAGGGCTGAGGTGGGGATGTGAATACACCGACCTTAGACCACGAAGCCGGTTCTGGATTGCACAGTCCGTAGTCAATCGTAGCCGGTTCAGGGTTGAAGAAGGCAGGGTAATCTGGGGTCAGAGTTAGAGACGATAGAGTAATCGATATCCAGGCTAGGGTTCGGCAACAGGTAGGCTGGTGCGAAGCGCTTCAGCGTAGCAGCTGAAGCGTGGGAATGGCCTCTGCGCGAAGAGCGGGAGCAACCCATGGTGAAGGTCTCTGCAAGGAGAGAATGCAGGCTGGCCTAGGACCCTGGCAGGGTAGCACTGGGAGATCAGCGCTTCAGCACAGGAACCAGGAAGCAGACCTCTGCCAGGAGGGAATGCAGCAGGTCTCAGAACAAGGCAAGGCTAAGGCAGGAGTGTTTGTGGCACACACAGTTACATCCAAGTGAATCTTGGTTTATGCTCAGCAATGAGGGAAAGGGAGAGCCCAGTATAAGGCCGTGCGTATAGTGCCCGTGACGGGCGACGCGACGGCGACCAAAAACAAATGCATTGCTGCTGCCGTGTGCACTTATAGTAAGCGCGACGGCGACAATGCGACAGAGTGACGTCACGTTGTGCATTTTGGAAGCTGATTTTTCAAGGGCTGTCGCCTCATGTGACAGCCCCTGAACCGATCAAATGCCAGTAAGCCTGCGACGCCGCCGCAAAGTGAAATATAACTTTCGCTAGCAGCGACGGGTGACATCACCCATCCCGTGGCATCGCCCGTTGCGTGCGTTTTTATATCTCTCTGCCTGTTATTATATCTCTCTGCGTGTTATTATATCGCTCTGCGTGTTATTATATCGCTGCATGTTATTATATCTCTCTGCGTGTTATTATTTCTCTCTGCGTGTTATTATATCTCTGCGCGTTATTATATCTCTGCGCGTTATTATATCTTTGCGCATTATTATATCTCTACATGTTATTATATATTTCTGCGTGTTATTATATGTTTCTGCGTGTTATTATATATTTATGTGAGTTATTATATCTCTCTGCGTGTTATTATATCTCTCTGCGTGTTATTATATCTCTCTGCGTGTTATTATATCTCTGTGTATTATTATATCTCTCTGCTTGTTATTATATCGCTCTGTGTGTTATTATATCTCTCTGCGTGTTATTATATCTCTGCTTGTTATTATATCACTCTGTGTTATTATATCTCTCTGCGTGTTATTATATCTGTGTGTTATTATATCTGTCTGCGTGTTATTATATCTCTCTGCGTGTTATATCTCTGTGCGTGTTATTATATCTCTGCGTGTTATTATATCTCTCTGCGTGTTATATCTCTGTGCCTGTTATTATATCGCTCTGCGTGTTATTATATCTCTGCATATTATATTGCACCCCATGTTATTATATCTCTGTGTCTTATTATACTACTCTCCATGTTATTATATCGCTCTGCATATTGTTATATTGCTCAGCAGTACAGATGTGTGAATGTGTCAAAATGTATATATGTAGATAGATAGATAGATAAATATACGTTACCGTTTCCATGAAATAATCAGCCCTGAGGAAGGTCCATTGTTTGGGACCGAAACGTTGGAATTTGTGCTTTGTTTAATCAATAATTATTTATTTTACTTCACTTACAGTACCTGAGCGCTGTCTGATGATTTCGTGGAAACAGTATCGTACATTTGTCTTTACTATATGGGATATGCACCAACATTGATTGAATGACTATTGGAGTGCTGGCTGCTTTGTTTCGTCTATGTATGAACTGTATATATACAGTTGTGCGAAAAAGAAAGTATACCCTCTTTGAATTCTATGGTTTTACATATCAGGACACAATAACAATCATCTGTTCCTTAGCAGGTCTTAAAATTAGGCAAATACAACCTCAGATGAACAACAACACATGACATATTACACCGTGTCATGATCTATTTAACAAAAATAAAGCCAAAATGGAGAAGCCATGTGTGAAAAACTAAGTATACCTGTATACCTGGCTATTCAAAGCTGAAGCAATGAGGATGGGTTTTACCATACTTAGTTAAGTTATGGTGAGTCACTTAACTAAGTCACTATGACTTTCTAGGTATGTCACTTTTTTTACTCACCATAACTTAACTAAGTATGGTAAAACCCATCCTCATTGCTTCAGCTTTGCATAGCCAGTGTAACCAACCCCACACTGATGAGACCCATTAAGGTCGAAACAGCTGTCTGTGTGTGGGTTTACTGGCTATGCATCTTAACCCTGGCTGTCCTTAAAGCTGTGACCATGCAGCAAGCTTAAGCCTATAGGGAACCATGTTTAAAATGGTTTTGAAGTAAAAAGTGTGCTCATTTGCATGTCATTTCCCAGAATCCCTTGCTGCAGTGCAAGTGCTGTGTGCTGGGTGATAATGGTGAAAGGCGGGGTTGCAGACCTGCCTAAGACATGCAAATGAGCATACAGGAATATTTCCATTTGCTATGTGCTTTGCTGTGGAGGGTTTTTGTCACTTTTTTTACTCAACATAACTTAACTATATATATATATCTCATCAGAAACTTGCACTTTATTCACACAGCACCAGCCACCTCTACACTGATAATATACATAATACAGAGCAGAATAATAACAATAAATGCATGAAACCTAAAAGTAATGTTCAATTGGGTTTATAAAGTCCCTGCTCCGAAGAGCTTACAATCTAAATGCTGTGTGGGGAGAGATACAGAGACACATATGTGCGCATATCACAACATACGGTATATAGATCTCTGTTACAAACCTGGGATAAGGGAGCCTGGGGGTCTTCTCTGGGACCCTGCATTTACCAGACACAAGACTTCTCTCTTGGTCCCTCGGGGAATGGGAACCCCCTGAAGTGCGCAGGTTTGCTTGTTTCCAGTGTTATGTTTGTGCCGCAGTTAGAACGATGGCAAGAGCTCAATGCATTGCAGCCCTGCGGCACTGAACTGGTTAATGCACCCTAACCCGGGTGCCAAATTAATTATTTTGCAGGACACCCCCGCCCCCTGCAGCAAAATGGTTCCTAGGGAGCAATTAACCTAATAAATATGCAGATCAGGCTAATTGATCCGGACTTCGGCTGCTTGTGAAGCAGAGAATACGAAATACTAAAATAAATATCTCTGTTCCCGCTGGGGGGAGAGAGAGAGGAGGGTGGGAGGAGGAGGGGGGGGATAGAGGAGAGAGGGAGTGGGAGGGGGGAGAGAGGAGGGGAGAGGGGGACGGAGCGGGAGAGAGGGATGCGGGGGAAAGAGGGATGGGGGGAAAGAGGGATGGGGGGGAAAGAGGGATGGGGGGGAAAGAGGGTTGGGGGGAAAGAGGGATGGGGGAAGAGAGAGGAGATTGGGAGAGTGGAAGGGGGGATAGAGAAGGAGGGGAGAGGGGGACGGAGCGGGAGAGAGAGAGGGAGGGGGGGAGAGAGGGAGGGGGGGAGAGAGGGAGGGGGGGAGAGAGGGAGGGGGGGAGAGAGGGAGGGGGGGAGAGAGGGAGGGGGGGAGAGTGGGGGGAGAGGGACGGAGCGGGAAAGAAAGGGAGGGGGGAAGAGAGGAGAGAGGGACGGAGTGGGAGAGTGTGGAAGGGGGGAGAGAGAAGGAGGGGAGAGGGGGAAGGAGCAGGAGAGAGAGAGTGGGGGGGAAAGAGAGAGAGGGGGAAGAGAGGAGAGAGGGACGGTCGGAGAGAGTAGAAGGGGGGGTGAGAGGAGGGAAGAGGGGGACGGAGTGGAAGAGAGGGAGGTGGGAGAGAGGAAGGGGGGGAAGAGAGGGAGGGGGAAGGGAAGAGAGAGGGAGGAAGGAAGGAGCGAGAGGGACGGAACGGGAGGGAGAGGGGGAAGAGGGAGAGCAGGGGAAGAGAGAGGGAGGGAGGGGGGAAGAGAGAAAACAGAGGGGAGAGAGGGGCGGTAGGGGAGAGGGGGGCGGAATGGGAGGAAGAGGGGGGATAGAGATGGAGAGGGGGAGGAGAAGGGAAGAGAGGGAGGGAGGGAGGGGGGGAGGGGAGTGAAGGAACAGAAGAGAGGGACGGAATGGGAGAGGGGGGAAGAGAAGGAGAGGGGGAGAGAGGGGAGGGAGAGGTAGGGAGGGGGGGAGAGAGCGGGGAGACAAGGAAGGGGAAGGAGGGATGGAGGGGAGAGAGCGACGGAAGGGGAGAGGGAGGGAGGGGGGAGGGAGGGGGGGAGAGTGGGAGAGGGGGAAGATAAGGGAGGGTGGGAGAGGGAAGGAGGGCAGAGAGGGACGGGAGAAAAAGGGGGAGGGGAAGAGAGGGAGGGGATATAGAGACACGGAGTGAGAGAGAGGGAGGGGAAGGTGGAGCGGGAGAGAAGGAGTAAGATGGAGGGAGAAGAGAGAGAGAGAAAGCAGAAATGAGAGAAGGGGAGAGAGGGACGGGCTGGGGGAAAAACAGAGGGGTGGGGAGGAGTGAGAGAGAAGGAGGGGAAGAGGGAGAGGGGGGAGAGAGCGGCTGAGAGAGAAGGAGGGGAAGAGAGCGCGGAAGAGGGAGGAGGGAGAGGCTAAGAGAGGAGGGGGTGAGAGAGAAGGAGAGGGTGAGAGGCAGAGAGAGAAGGAGGGGATGAGAGAGAAGGAGGGGAAGAGAGCGGGAGGGGTAGAGAGGGGAGAGAGGGAGGGGGAGATGGCTATCTCGTCAAATTAAAGGAAATTGAAATCTGATTAATTAAGGCTCACACAGATTTGCATTAGAAAGGGAAAGTCCCACAGCTCAGAGTGCGGCTGTAAATCAAAGTGTGAGCTGGAGAGCTCGGGGAGGAGCCGAGGATGAAAGAGCAGTGAGGGATATTGTCAACAGAACTGTCAGGCACATCCCTTCCCCGGGGATCCCACACACACACACACACATACACACACGGGCCGGACACACACACACACATACACACACACACACGGGCCGGACACACACACACACATCCACACACACACACGGGCCGGACACACACACACACATACACACACACACACACACGGGCCGGACACACACACACACATACACACACGGGACTCGACACACACACCGCAAAGTCACAACTTCACCAAATCACTTCTCCTCCCCGGGGATACGACACACACACACACACACACGCGGGACCCGACACACACACGCGGGACCCGACACACACACCGCAAAGTCACAACTTCACCAAATCACTTCCCCTCCCCGGGAATAAGACACACACACTGGACCCGACACACACGCACACACGCATACATGGGACCCGACACATGCGTGCACACACACACAGCAAAGTCACAACTTCACCAAATCACTTCCCCTCCCCGGGGATACGACACACACACACGCGCGGGACCCGACACACACACCGCAAAGTCACAACTTCACCAAATCACTTCCCCTCCCCGGGGATACGACACATGCACACACACACCCCGACACACATGTGCTCGCACACACACACGGGACCCGACACACACACGGACCCGACACACAAACACATGCACACACGGGATCCGATGCACACGCACATGGGACCCGACACACACACGCGCGCACACACACACAGCAAAATCACACCTTCACCAAATCAATTCCCCACCTTGGGACCTGACACACACACACACACACACAAGTTCACCAAATCACTTCCCCTCCCCGGGGATCCAACCGACACACACACCGCAAAGTCATAACTTCACCAAATCACTTCCTCTCCCTGGGACCCCACACACACACACACACACACACACACACACACACAAACACACACACAAAGTGTCACAACTTCACTGAACCTTGTGAAGCTCATTTGCAGGTTGTGCGGTATTTGGCGGTTTGTGCTTTCTGATGCGCTCTGTCCGGAGAACAAATACTTCACTAATGTGCAAGAATCCTTTTTCTTATTTACTATAAAATAGCAAAGATTCTTACATGGTGGCAGTCTGCTTAAAATAGCCCCCTTCAGCCATCTGCAAAGACAGACCCCGAGATAACTATACAGTATAGTGTTGTGGCTTTGAGTTCTGATGTTGCTAACATTGTGTGTTGTGTATATCTTTATTTATATAGCGCCATCTATGTACACAGCGCGTCACGGCAGTAATACACAGGACATACAGTAATATAACCCATAATGGGAATTATCTCTTCAGGCATAAAAGTAACATAAGGAGAAGGAGTCCCTGCCCCGAAGAGCTTACAATCTAAGTGTGTATGTCTAATAGCAGAGATAACATAGCCAGGGATTAGTGGCTTGTGTGGAGAGCATGATTTCCCCAACTTTAGGCATTTCTGCAGCTTGTCGATGGGAGCACGATACTGATTTCACTTGGTATGCAAGTTACGCTGGGGGGGAGTATACTGTAGGGAGCAATAAGAAATACAATGTAGATAAAGTCTCAGTCCTTCCCAATGTGTCTGATTTGTATCCTGTGGAAAAGGAATGTTTGTTTTTCCTGTGTGGAGCCTCTAATTTCTCAGCTACTGCTTGTTATCTGTGCGGCTAATGACAGCTCCATCACTGCAAAGAACTAAATAAATACATTTATTTTTTGAGCATTGACAAATCTCCTCAAAAGTCATTGAAGGTTGTGAAAACCCCAGTGGATTTGGGGTTAAAGTCACCTGAACATTACACAAATGTTTCTCATATTTGAAGCAGTTTTTTGCTGACTGGTGTTAATACTCTTCTTGATTAATTAACTCATTCATCCAGCACTGAAGGTAAAAGAGAAAACATTCTCAACACATATAATAGATGGCGTGTGATTTTCTTGTCTTTAACAGCGTGTTTTACTTATCTGCAGCTCTGTGATTACATCCAAACCCAGACATGCCTGGAAGTCTCCCAAACACAGCAGCGAATGCTCACACAGCAGTAATTGTCATTGTCAGGCGGGAGCTGTGTCCTCCCTGTGCAGTTAGTAATAAAGCAATATCACAGGGAAAAGTACTGAAAAAGAGGGGCCGCGAATGTACTTTCTAATTATACTGTAGTGAGACATTTTATACGCAGCGTTTCATCAAGGTATCAATTACTGTCAAAACATGAGGAAAGTAATATAGGGCTTTGTGTGGGTAAAAAAGGTTTGTGTTAGTTAAACGAGTATTTATTTAAGGTTTCAACATTAACTATTGCACCAGCAGCAGACAGAGAGGGGCCCAAAATATCTCTGACTCCTTTCCTTCACCAGGCATAAGTCATGCAAGAAACCACCACGAGAGCTGTAAACGTCTCACTCATGGGATTATTTCCTTTGGTAGACCTGCTAATCCAGGATCTGCCCATATACACACCGGCTCTCGCCCACACCTCCCTGCCTCCTCCTCCCTCCCTGCCTCCTCCTCCCTCCCTGCCTCCTCCTCCCTCCCTGCCTCCTCCTAATGGTGTTAACCTATCTCATTTAATACCGACCTACCTTAAACCTTACCTCTTAAATTAAGCATCCCAAAGTCCTGCCCTCGTGGCTATTGTCTCACACCCAGTCACTCCTACCAACCATAGAGGCTAATCACAGCCATCTACTGTGTCACGAGAAACCAGTTCTTACTGTATACCAAGGATCAATATCGCCAGACAGACACGGGAGACCAGGACTAATACCAGGGATCAATATCGCCAGGCACACACAGGAGACCAGGACGAATACCAGGGATCAATATCACGACCAGAACTTATACCAGGGATCGATATCACCAGACAGACACGGGAGACAAGGACTAATACCAGGGATCAATATCGCCAGACGGACACGGGAGATCAGGACTTATACCAGGGATCAATATCGCCAGACAGACACGGGAGATCAGGACTTATACCAGGGATCAATATTGCCAGACAGACACGGGAGACAAGGACTAATACCAGGGATCAATATCGCTAGACAGACACAGGAAACCAGGACTAATACCAGGGATCAATATCACGACCAGGAGTTATACCAGGGATCAATATCGCCAGACAGACACGGGAGACCAGGACTAATACCAGGGATCGATATCACCAGACAGACAAGGAAGACCAGGACTAATACCAGGGATCAATATCGCCAGGCAGTCACGGAGACCAGGACTTATACCAGGGATCAATATCGCCAGACGGACATGGGAGACCAGGACTAATACCAGGGATCAATATCGCCAGAAGGACACGGGAGACCAGGACTAATACCAGGGATCAATATCGCCAGACAGACACGGGAGACCAGGACTAATACCAGGGATCAATATCGCCAGGCAGACACTGGAGACCTGGAGTTATACCAGGGATCAATATCGCCAGACAGACACGAGAGACCAGGACTAATACCAGGGATCAATATCGCCAGACAGACATGGGAGACCAGGACTAATACCAGGGACCAATATCGCGAGACAGACACGGGAGACCAGGACTAATACCAGGGATCAATATCACCAGACAGAAACACGAGACTTTATCAAATTAATTTATTGGAAAAGTATATCCACAACAGTACAAATACACAGACAACACACACACTTAACTTGGGTAACTGGGAGCACCCTATAACCTAGGCACGGGACCCCCATCAGGAAGTTTTCCCCGTTCTGCTCCCACCCTGTGCTGAAACAATTACCGCTTCAGCAGCCCCAGACCAACTGATACTCAGGGGCTTAGAACGCTGAGACCTGCAACTGCCACTAATTGATTGGCTGTAACTGGCTGGGATTGGCTGTCTGTAAATGGCTGGGATTGGCTGGTTGTAACTGGCTGGGATTGGCTGTCTGTAACTGGCTGGGATTGGCTGGCTGTAACTGGCTGGCTGGGACTGGCTGACTGTAACTGGCTGGGATTGGCTGGCTGTAACTGGCTGGGATTGGCTGTCTGTAACTGGCTGGGATTGACTGGCTGTAAATGGCTGGGATTGGCTGGTTGTAACTGGCTGGGATTGGCTGTCTGTAACTGGCTGGGATTGGCTGGCTGTAAATGGCTGGGATTGGCTGGCTGTAAATGGCTGGGATTGGCTGGCTGTAACTGCCTGGCTGGGACTGGCTGACTGTAACTGGCTGGGATTGGCTGGCTGTAACTGGCTGGGATTGGCTGGCTGGGATTGGCTGGCTGTAACTGGCGAGCTGGCTGGGACTGGCTGACTGTAACTGGCTGGGACTGGCTTACTGTAACTGGCTGGGACTGGCTGACTATAATTGGCTGGGACTGGCTGACTGTAACTGGCTGGGATTGGCTGGCTGTAACTGGCTGGGATTGGCTGGCTGTAACTGGCTGGGATTGGCTGGCTGTCAATGGCTGGGATTGGCTGGTTGTAACTGGCTGGGATTGACTGTCTGTAACTGGCTGGGATTGGCTGGCTGTAAATGGCTGGGATTGGCTGGCTGTAAATGGCTGGGATTGGCTGGCTGTAACTGGCTGGCTGGGACTGGCTGACTGTAACTGGCTGGGATTGGCTGGCTGTAACTGGCTGGGATTGGCTGGCTGGGATTGGCTGGCTGTAACTGGCGAGCTGGCTGGGACTGGCTGACTATAATTGGCTGGGACTGGCTGACTGTAACTGGCTGGGACTGGCTGGTATTCCCTTAGCCATAGAAATAACAGGGTCTCCCTCCTCCCCTTCATACCTCATGCAGGAGGAAACACTAACGGGGCCTATGCACTAAGCGTTCATTAAACAATACCCAATGTAATCAAAACAATCACCAAATAAACAACAATAAACAAGTAAACACAACAACATTACTAGCAATCAATTAAGCAAATACCAAATAAACACCAGAATTAACAATTAAAACACCAAAAAAATCAATAAATAAAAGAAAACACAATTATTAAAAAGCAAAAGACCAAAAATAAACCACAATTAAAAAGCAAACAAAAAAGTAATAGAAATAAACCATTGAAAACGCCACAAAAATGTAATTTATTAAAAATCAAAACAAAGAACAAAAATACATTTAAAAGAAATAAAAGCAAGCATTTGCCAAAAAAAAGCATTGCTTGTCACTGTATGTATGTATAGCCCTAAAGGGGCATAAATAAATACATTGGCAATCAAAAGCAATAAAAAATACAATGAAAAAACCTGTAAAATAAAAATAACATACATTCAATGTTCTTTCTTACCTTTCGATGTCTTCGCCCTCCAATTCCCGTGGTCTCAGCAAGCTCTCGAACAAATTCACGATCCAAAACAGCAACAGGCCTCAGGTAAAGTCCAAAGTCCTTTTCTTCTTTCTTTTCTTCTTTCTTTTCTTATTTCTTCTTTCTTTATCTTCATCTATTAATTATAATCCATTTGGCTCATCTTCTTCTTCTTCCTGACTGGGGAAGGGGACACTGACTGGGGAGGGGGACACTGGTGGGGACACTGATTGGGGAAGGGGACACTGACTGGGGGAGGGGGACACTGGCGGGGGACACTGATTGGGGAAGGGGACACTGACTGGGGGAGGGGGACACTGGCAGGGACACACTGGGGAAGGGGACACTGACTGGGGAGGGGGACACACTGACTGGGGAAGGGGACACTGACTGGTGAAGGGGACACTGACTTTCTGTACCACATTTCTTTATTTAAAGCTGAAATATATACTGTATTTTAGTTGAGATAATTTATGTTTTTTTTATTAGGTTTCTGTCTCCTTTTTCCCTTGCAAAATCCCCACTACTCGCACTGGCTGTCTCGCACTGGCTGTCTCGCACTGGCTGTCTCGCACTGGCTGTCTCGCACAGACACTGAAGCGATAACACAGGGAAACGTGGCACGCCATTGCATGCGGCATCGACGCATGTTCAATATGTTTGAAATTTCCAATGTTTTACCTGGAACAAAAATGAGTTTTACGGCTGATAAATATCTTCTGTGGAGTCTGTTCTAGGTAACAGTACCGCAGAGACCGGGGGATGCAGTGCTGATTAAGCCTGGTCCTAACCAGAGAGGGCCATGGTGCCCATATCCCCCCCCCCCACCTTGGATCAGCATACTGTAAATAATCAAACCAACCATACCTTAATCCATCAGCTGATCAGGGTGGCGTCGTTATTAGACGGACTCACTTGTGACGGTTTTCCCTGGTCCATGGGTCCTTGGTGTGGTTCTGTTGTATGGATGAAGATAAGAACAAGTGAAAAACAGAGCACTACTCATGGAACAAGTGAAGAAAAAGATGAGTGCATATTCCATAAAAATTATTATTTATTGGTCATATAAGCAAAAAAAGCGAAGGTGTCGCCACACCAACGTGTTTCCCGCCGTAGCGCTTTATCAAGGTATAAAGGTTTTTATTCAATTGTTGTGTATTTTTGGTGCATGCTTTTTTGAATTGTTGTGTATTTTTGGTGCTTGTTTTTTGAATTGGTTGCCCATTGACTGCCATAGTGGCAAACCATGCTCATATTATATGGGCACGGTGTACCACTGTGCCAGTCTATAGTTAAAGGGTGGGGTAGTTTCCCCGGGGAGGGTGGTTAGGCGTTAGGTGGGTAGCGGGGGAGGGGGGTTAACCCCTTAATTACTATAGCGGTTACTAACCGTGAAGATGATAAAAGGGTTAATGGCCATTAGTTTGTTTTTTGATTGTTTTGTTTTTTGATTGTAGTGTTTCTGCCCACAGAGGACATGGACACGGAGGACAGTGTCGAGGGCAGCCTTCACCCTGGCAAGGGTAAGTAGAACTTTAATTTACTTTATGCTGGCTGGATAATGTTTTATTTTGATTGGGCAAATGAGCTATTATCCAGATCTGCCTAGGGGTCCAGATCAAGCACGCTGCCTCAGTGTCACACTCGACTCCTCTCTCACATTCTCCTCTCACATTCAAAACGTATATAAAACCTGTCGCTTTTTCCTCTGCAATATTACAAAGATACGCCCTTTCCTCTGTTGACCCTCATTCTTTCCCGTCTTGATTACTGTAACCTCCTGCTGTCCGGCCTTCCTGCCTCTCACCTGTCTCCCCTACATTCTATCCTAAATGCTGTTGCCAGAATCACGCTACTCTTTCCGAAATCTGTCTCAGCGTCTCCCCTGCTGAAATCACTCTCTTGGCTTTATATCAAATCCCGCATCTCACACTCCATTCTCCTCCTCACTTTTAAAGCTTTACACTCTTCTGCCCCTCCTCACATCTCAGCCCTAATTTCTCACTATGCAGCATCCCGACTCTTGTGTTCTGCTCAAGGATGTCTTCTCTCTACCCCATTTGTATCTAAAGCCCTCTCCCGCCTTAAACCTTTTTCACTGACTGCCCCACACCTCTGGAATGCCGTTCCCCTCAATACCCGACTAGCACCCTCTCTATCCACCTTTAAGACACACCGTAAGACACACTTGCTTAAAGAAGCATATGAGTAGCACTGTGGCTCATACTATACGCATGATACATAAAGCTTGGCCCCCTGCAGACGCACTTACCAGAACACCCTCCTACTGTCTCCGTACGTTCTTCCTACCTACCAATTAGATTGTAAGCTCTTCTGAGCAGGGACTCCTCTTAAATGTTACTTTATGTCTGAAGCACTTATTCCCATGATCTTTTATTTGTATGTTTTGTTATTTAAATTATTGTCATGTGTATTACTACTGTAAAGCGCTATGTACATTAATGGCGCTATATAAATAAAGGCATACATAAATACATACATACATCTGGATAATACAGTAGTAATTTTGCCCATTATTTTACTGTATGTGTTGAGAGGGGTTGTTGGGGGTAGTGGAGGTGGGTAGTAGGATTGTAGTATTTTAATGTTTCTTGGGGTAGATGGATTGGGTGAAGGGGGTAGTTTCCCCAAGGGTGGGTGGTTTGGCCTCTCCGGTGGGCAGCGGGAGTGGTTAACCCCTTCATTACCATAGCCATTATCTCCGCTATAGTAGTGAAGGGGTTCAGCTCCGGAGACCCCCTGCTCCCGTACACTAGTATTAAAATGTAAATAAAAGCAGTGCGATCGCCTGTGAGAGCTGTGCAGGGAGAGGCTTCTCTCTCTTTGCAGATGTCTATGCAGCTCTTACAGAGTGCGGCCAGATCGCACGGGGGAGAACTTTGAGAGAGGCTGAGATACCATCGCTGCTGTCCCGAGCGGTATTGGCATTTTCCTACTTCACGGTTTGTAACTTGTGGAAATGGTTTCATATTCTTTCTGAATACCGTGATAATACAGGTGACAAACCGTTCGGTGGGAACATGCCAAACCGTTCGAGATGGCAGCAATTTTATCTAAGATACTAGAAAATGCCCTAGAATTTGCTCTTCCTTCTGCCATAGAAGAGAAGAACTGAACCATTGAATTTACAATCTTTACAGATACGGAGGTACCGTATTATATGATTACCATCGTTCATTCTCTGCGAAAGCCACCACTGCTCGTTCCAAATTCAATGCGAGACAGTAACAGAGATAAGAGGCTCATGCGAGTAACAGATAGATAAGTGGCTCATGCAGGTAACATAGTAACACAGAGATAAGAGGCTCATACAGGTAACATAGTAACACAGAGATAAGAGGCTCATACAGGTAACATAGTAACAGAGAGATAAGAGGCTCATGCAGGTAACATAGTAACACAGAGATAAGAGGCTCATGCGAGTAACAGTAACACAGAGATGAGGCTCATGCAGGTAACATAGTAACACAGAGATAAGAGGTTCATGCAAGTAACAGAGAGATAAGAGGCTCATGCCAGTAACATAGTAACAGATAGATAAGAGGCTCATACAGGTAACATAGTAACAGAGAGATAAGAGGCTCATGCGAGTAACAGTAACACAGAGATGAGGCTCATGCAGGTAACATAGTAACACAGAGATAAGAGGTTCATGCGAGTAACAGAGAGATAAGAGGCTCAGGCCAGTAACATAGTAACAGATAGATAAGAGGCTCATACATGTAACATAGTAACAGAGAGATGAGGCTCATGCTGGTAACATAGTAACAGAGATAAGATGCTCATGCATGTAATATATTAACAGAGAGATAAGAGGCTCATGCAGGTAACATAGTAACACAGAGATAAGAGGTTCATGCGAGTAACAGAGAGATAAGAGGCTCATGCCGGTAACATAACAGAGATAAGAGGCTCATACCAGTAACATAGTAACAGAGAGATAAGAGGCTCATACAGGTAACATAGTAACACAGAGATAAGAGGTTCATGTGAGTAACAGAGAGGTAAGAGGCTCATGCCAGTAACATAGTAACAGATAGATAAGAGGCTCATACAGGTAACATAGTAACAGAGAGATAAGAGGCTCATGCAGGTAACATAGTAACAGAGAGATAAGAGGCTCATGCTGGTAACATAGTAACAGAGATAAGATGCTCATGGAGGTAACATAGTAACAGAGATAAGAGGGATACAGAATATATTGAGCCCACTCATCACAAGATAATATAATATGCAAGCAGAGACAAGGGAGACTTATGACTGATCTAGTCTCCTGTGAAGGTAACATAGTAACAGAGGGATATAGGACTGATCTAGTCTCCTGTGAAGGTAGCATAGTAACAGAGAGATAAGGGGTATACAGGACTGATCTAGTCTCCTGTGAAGGTAGCATAGTAACAGAGAGATAAGAGGGATATAGGACTGATCTAGTCTCCTGTGAAGGTAACGTAGTAACACAGTCAGAGATGAGGGATATAGGACTGATTGAGTGTTTTACTTGTCTGTTACATAGTATTATGGAGTCAGCATGAGCCTGACTTCTTACTGAAAGGACTTGTGTTGCTTTGCTGTATTACTTGTGTGTCTCTCCTGTGCATCCCTCTCACCCTGTGCAATAAGCCTCTGCCTTTGCCTTGCTAATGTAGCCGGCTAATTGAACTCATCAGCCAAAATCAACCGAGGAGCTCGGAGAGAAAAAAGCGGAGAGAGAAAAGCCAGCGAGTCTGAGAAGAGAGAGATGATTTGTGCTTCCATTGTAATTGTCAGTGATTTTAATGAGGTTCAGGAAAAGGTTCTTGTTAACTCTTTGCTGGCAGAGGGTCTGTCTCAATAAGGTATATTCTGTGTATACTGTGTATTCTGTGCTGCTAATGTACACACTGCTCTACAATTCAATTCTAGTAAACAAAGGCCTGCAGTATATACAGTATACGCAGTATAGTAGCATAGTGTATATAGTATATGCAGTATAGTACCACAGTGTATATAGTATATGCAGTATAGTACTGTATATAGTATATGCAGTATATATCACGTGCTGTAGGTATGTGCCCGGTATGGCCATAAAGAATAACAACTTAATACACTGGCGACACACTTTATTCGAGCTCGGCTAGTCCCACGAATTCGGGTATACCCGGGTGTATTGAGGTTTGTGACTGTTTTCTGCCCGAGTGCATTGAGGTATTTTCCAGGCAGGGATTGAAGCATTTTATTCCCGCTGGCTGCAATACTGCACAGTATATATATATATACTGCATTACAATTCATGAATTTATGCCATCTGGTAGACACGCGAAGCATTGCAGCCTATTAAATCCTAATCATTATCATTTAACAGATCAGCCGCCCGTCAGCCAGGCATGAACCCAGGCTGGGAAGGCAAACGCAACGGGGCTTGTCAGAGGTGAGGAGCGGCGCATTCCAGGTATCTGCCAGGTACATACTGGGTATTTGCTCGAATAAAGTGTGTCGGTGCAGTATGGAGAGCGAACACACAGTGCTTATGTAATATACAAAGAGGCGTTTTAAAAACAATTTATCATGTGGCTGCTTTAAAGGTGGAGCAAGTATTCAGAAGCAGAGGAGAATCATTCTTATGGATACATCAATAAGCAGCAGAACAAGCACTTTGCCGGAGATTGGGGAGGAGGGAATCGTACATTACAAGGGTTAAGGAAAAGCGGCCCCAGGGGGCTCTCAAAGTGACTTTTCTGTAGCAGCATTAGATCACTTTTATCTTGATTGACAAGGAGAAAGCTGCCAATCCCCAGTGCGGTCTGTTGTTTCCCGTGTGTATGTGTGTGTGGGTGTGTATATATATATATATATATATATATATATATATCGGGGTGCAGAGAGATAAAGCAGGCACGTCTGTGCAGCAGGATTTGCAATCTTCCTTCCTTTTGTGCTGTGTAGCTTTCAGTTCTTTGCTCCCAGCGAGATGATCTGCTCAGAGAGCCAGGCCCAGCTGAATATTAATAATTCATACATCTACACAGGCTCCTGTTATCAGCAGAAAACTGCGAACAATCCTGATTACTGTGTAATAACTCCCACAACCTGCACTATAAAGCCATTTATCCTTCATCTAAGAACCGGCTAAATTGGGATCTTTTCTTTGATAAATCGGACGCAGTTTTTGCCGCATTTCCCGGTTTTAGCCTTGGATTTGGTATTCACCTGACAACCTGCTGCATTTCACTGATAAACCTGGTGCTGTTTTCCAGGGTTTGCTGGCTCCGACTTGACTAGCACGAAACGTGAATAAAACGGCACCGATTTCTCCCTATAAAGTGACAGTCAGATGTAGCAGGTCAAAGAAAAAGCAACCTGCACTTTATCCTATTAACCTCGAAAGAGAAAATGGCATCTTAATTGCAGTCACAAGTCTGTGATTTGGTAGCAGATATAAAAGGGAAATATCACATTTAAATGCACAATGATGTCTACAAAAAAGATAGATCCCTGAACCGTTAAGGGCTCTAACAGAAGAATATGTTACTTCTGTTCCCCAGGAAAGGAAACAGGGGCGGGGGAGTTAATAGGGGGGAGAGAATTGGGGGGGGGGGGGGGTTAATGTGGGAATAGATAGTTTGGAGGAGAGTTAATGGGTGGAGAGAGTTAATAGGGGGGAGAGTGTTGGGGGGGGGAGTTAATGGTGGAGAGAGTTAATAGGGGGGAGAGAGTTGGGGGGGTTAATAGGGGGAGAGAGTTAGAGGGGGAATTAATGGGGGGAGAGTTATGGGTGGGGAGAGAGTTAATGGGGGGTGGGGAGAGAGTTAATGGGTGGAGAGAGTTAATAGGGGGGAGAGAGTTGGGGGGGAGTTAATGGTGGAGAGAGTTAATAGGGGGGAGAGAGTTGGGGGGAGAGAATTGGGGGGGTTAATGGGGGGGAGATAGTTTGGGGGAGAGTTAATGGGTGGAGAGAGTTAATAGTGGGGAGAGAGTTGGGGGGGGGGAGTTAATGGTGAAGAGAGTTAATAGGGGGAGAGAGTTAGAGGGGGAGTTAATGGGGGGAGAGTTATGGATGGGGAGAGAGTTAATGGGGGGTGGGGAGAGAGTTAATGGGGCGGGGGTGGACAAGCTGTAGTGGGGCGTTTTCTGACCAGCCTAAGTGCACAGATAGAAGCCCCACAGAGCAGAACAGGGGGTTCCTTAAAGAGGCTCAGGCTCCCTAACCCTGGAATAAGAAGCGAGCTGGAGAAGCGCGGAGCGTTTCCAACTTGTCACAACCCGCAGAGGACGATGAATAATGTATCGCTTGCCCATCTCTCGCTCACAGAGCAGAGAAACAGCATTAAACAAGAACTTCAATGTATATTTCATGCCTGACCCTGCCAGAGCTTCACTGGGCAGTGGAGGATCCATTATACATGGCGCAGACACTGTCTGCAGGCTGCTCAGGTAATCATTAACCTCCCCACTGCTGTAGGGCTGGGCATGACACGGGAGATCCCTCCCCAGGCTCAGGTTGGATGTTTGGGAATAATATTATACAAAGCAGATAAGGGAACATGTTTCCATGTCTGCTATCCTGTTGCTGTACAATGAAAGGGCAGAGGTTAATGCTGTATGTGTATATATATAATATATACACACACACACAAAGCGGGGGAGGGGGCTGGATGTGTCATTGGCAGCATCTCTTTTTATTGAAAGACCTCTCAATTCTGCACTAATGAAGTCTGGGTATCTGACCTGCAGTGTGAGGAGCGTGTTCAGGAGACTTCACGTGTTAATCTCACCCAAGTCCCTTCTTGTGATGCCATTTCAAGCAGCTGTCACATTTCTTTAGGACTTTGTCTTGTCACAAATGGCCGTATTGATGTTAAATTGACACAGACGGGATTCTTAGATGGGGCAAAAATGTTCATTTGTGCCAATTTGTACCTGAAATATCGGTATAAATCGTGTTAATGTTGTTTTACATTTAGAGGGGAAGCCTGTAGCAGTTGTGTGTGTGTATAGATGTGTATATGTAGCCCCCTGTAAACAGCACGGGCTACTAAGTCTTCCTACTACTGTGGTAAGCCCTGTTAAAGGCAGGCCCCAGTAGTAATCATGGGTTTTCCCCCTTGCAAAGCCCTGCCTGCGTGATTAATACAAGCCTGTCTCTGCTGCCGGCCTGTGCAGAGGGGAGGTCTTGTTGATGTCATGAGGGGCGGGGCTGACCAAACTTAGTAGCGGTTCCTGTGTGCTCTGTGTCAGTTCAGTGTGGGTTGTTCAGGAGTTGAGAGTGAGAGGAGAGAGTCTGGCGTGAGTTGTCCAGGAGGTCCGATGAGAGGTTGGAGTGCTGGCTGGACAGTCAGATAGTAAGAGAGAGTAGTTAGGTTCCTGAGGAGTAGGGCCTAGTAGTTCAGAGGTGGATCCATGCCTCTCACCCTGCTTAGGGGGCGAGGGAAGAGCTAGCCCCACCCGTAGCGCCCTTGGCTGCGGGTGGAGGCAGGGAGAAAGATACCCTTCAGACCATCCTGAGGAGAACGATCTGGTGGGAGAGGAGGAGAAGGCATATCGTGTATCTGTATTGCTGTGCTGCTATTACTGCCCTGCCGACAGTGAGTACAATAAAGACTGTGTTGCTTTCAACATTGTGCCGTGTGATTCTGGAGTGTTCACCCCGGGACCAAGGGGGTTCTTCTATAAGGGTCTCTTCCCACATCCCTGGGAATTATAGAAGATGGAGGTGCTGCACCATTAAGACCACATGGAGGCCAATACCTCAGAAGCCTGGTCCTGTCTCCCCCATAATATCGCAGGAAGCTCAGGCCCCCCTCTTCCAAACAGGTATGCACCACCCACAACCATGTAATCTGCCCTCACGCACCCTAGATACATCAGTTGAGTCTAGGGGGGGGAACAAGGGTTACATTTGGAGGTGCTGCTGAGATATGGATGCCAGGACAGGTCAGGCTTATAGCAAGGCGGAACAGGCAGAGTGAGATGCACTCTCCGTGCAGGTGCTGGAGGAGGAAGGGTGTGATTGCACAAACCGGGGGTAGTCAGGGGAGCGTAGCCTCTCGCACAGTACGCCCTGGGCGCCCTTAGGAGGTAGCGGTTCAAGGGGTGAAGTAGCTAGAGCTGCCCGAGTCCCTTGCGGCAGGTAGCATGAGGCAACTGGGGGGGTCATAGCGGTAACCAATCCGGGGACCATGGCCCAGGGCCCGCGTTACGAGTGGCCAACAGTAGGAGATGCCCGTACCGATGGAGTTGCCGGTACCTAGCTATCACCCACACGGACGCACCACAGAGCACTTGCACGTAGACACCGAGAGTACAGTGCATAGGAGGAGAGGAGTTCCGCTGAGCCTGGGGTAGAAGCCACCTCATTTTAGTGGGCCACAGACAGTATGAAGATGCAGAGTTCACATTTGGAGGGAAAGCATGGTTTAGGTACGAGATACCCATTAGACATAGAGAGTAGGGCACAGGCACATTTGGAGAGAGTATCCAAGATGGCGGCCATCCCTACATGTGCTCCGCGGAGCAGGAGAGGCAAGCTAAAATGGCGGTTCCCGCCAAGCCTGGAGCAAGCACGTGAGAATTGCAAAAGGACTGTGAGACAGTTGTGGCGGGAAATGTGCAAGAGTCTGGCGCCAAACCCAGATTTCTTGCAAGAGGAGAGGAGCGGCGCGAAAGCCGCAAGTCCACCCACCTGTGCCGTGATTGGTCAGAAGGCCAGACCACATCACTTTGAAGGAGAGAAAGCCCCGCCTCTGGATTCCACCAGAGGGAAGAGGCCCCAGGAGAGCCAATCAAGAGAGTCCTCCCCAGCAAAGGGAGGGACAGGAAGTGAGAGCGAGGAGCTTCATTTCTTTCTGACAGTCACAGAGAGCGGAGCTGAGCTATTGAACTGTTCCAATCCTACGAGAACTATGTCAAAGATGAACACTACCATGGTCCAAGTACCAGGCGGCCTGCTGGTGGTCCAGATAGCCGATCAGGAGTACCTGCGGTGCCTGTGCGCTCATTGCGGAGTGCCAGGCGAGGTACCCAGCACCAAGGCCCGATGCTCCTTGTGTGGTACCTACTACTTCTGGCCTACGGAGCCAGAACCGATGACCGAGACCCCTCGGGGTGCCTCTCCGGGAACGATATCGGAGGTGGCGGAGAGCAGCGAGAGAACGGCCCTGGTTCCCCATTACAAACGAGCGGGACGAACCCAGGCCCAAACGGCTGTCGAGCCGAAAGAATTGTCCAAGGAGAAGAGCGTGACCGCAGTGGAGGTACCGGAGCCCGCCAGCTGTGTATCTATACCCACTGGCTGTATCGCCGAAGATTCCGGTGATTCCCGAGCGGAGGAGCCGATCATAATTTCATCCGAAGAAGAGGTTGGTGTCTCATCGGTGGCGATGCACCTACCGGCGAACCACCCCAGCAGCATCAAGGAGGAGCAGCCGAGCGCGGACCTCGTCCGACAGCGAGCGCTGGTGCGGCCGGAGGCCCGGAGCAATCCCACAGCCATGATGACTCCCAGTGCGGAGGAGATGGCGATCGAAGCGACCCTCGAGGGGCCTGATCTCATAAAAGAGCAGCGGAGCGGTAAGGAGACTCCACCACCCCCTTATCTCCGCCAGGAGGAGACCGTAACCACGGAGGACGAGAAGGAGAGGCTTGAGGCTTACTTGTTCGGCCGTGTACCGGATGCTCCGCCAACGCCCATGCCGTTCCTCAACGTACTTCCGGTGCGTGACCACGGGGCGGATGGCGATTCTGCGGGCACACCTGATGACATTGTTTCCGGGTCCCCCGGAAAGAGAAGGCCGAGATCTTTGTTTTCCTCCCGAAGCATCGATACAGCCATTGCCCTGGCTACCCTACGGAGCCGAGGTCCATCAAGAGAGGCGCGCAGCTTGGTGGAGCGCGAGTCAAAGAAAGCCTTCATGGGTCGCGGAATTGTCCGCTTGCTGGACACTGATCTGGACATTGCCCCAGCCGCAGTCCCTAGCTCCACTGCCCCGGCCACTGCCCCTGCCCCGTCACGAGTGATACCACTAGGACCTACCAGGGATAAGTTGTGTAAATTCCCCACCTACTCCACAGACTTGCGGGATTGGGAACTGAGTGATGAGGGATCGGATGGGGAGATACCGTATTCAAGCATAATACCTGTGCCTAACCCTGTACATTTTGTCCTACAGCTAGAGGGAGAGCCCGTGGGTCATATACTCCAGCAGAGGCTGGGCCTTCCAGACCAGTGGTGCATAAGATGAATCCAACAAGGTACATAAATGCTAAGGGAAGGAGAGATTGCTCGCGATCTACTGATGCGGGTACGTCAGGTGTATCGTCTCAGGTAGAGTCAGAGGTAGAACGCACAAGTCATTCCGCAGAATCTGAACACCGTGACAAGTGGTGGGCACCCTTATTCACCGGTTACCACGAAGGGATGGACCGTACACGGTTCCTTCTTATAAAGAATAATGTTGTTGATCATTGGTGGGCGGCTGGGTCTTTCACTCAACAGGAGGTGGAGGATGAATTAGACCATAGGTACAAGGAGATAGAACAAAGCTCATTGTACCATGCGGCCAAAGTATTTTGTATGACGAGATAGCTCCAGAAGAGCCTGTGTTTTGGGTACTGCCCAGCAGGGTGGGTCGCCGAACACTCACCAAATTAAGTAGGGCTGATGGAGCCATCGTGGCCAGATACCGCCAGTCACACGGTTATGAGTACCCTTATGTGCCTGAGCCTATCATGCGGGAGATTGAAGAGAACAGAGACAGTTGGTTAAGGGAGGCGGTCCAAGAGTACTTACGAACAAAGTTTGGTAAGGCCGGTTATCACAATGAAGACAAAATTAGCGAGCTAGTGCGCATATGGAGTATACGGAGATGCATCTACATGCATAGTGAGTTACCGACCGGAACATGGGTCAGTTCAGTCGTTTTCTGTAACGATCACTGATCACAATGGCAGGAAAATACGAAAGCCAGATTGTAATAGGGGACTTATCCCTGTTCACAAATGTGCCTCTAATCCAGCAGTGTGGTAGTTAATGGCTGGTAGCAAATTAACTAACACCACCTGCCTGATTAGAGGTGGTAGAAAAAGCCTGCCTTTGAGACAGGAAGTGACTCCTTAGCTCTGAATGAGAGCTGAACTTTGGAGAGAACACACATCTCTGGAGCTGACCGGTCTTGAGCTCTGCCCAGCATAGCTGATTGCAAGACACTAAATAAGACTTCTAAACCTGGATGCTGATTTTCTGTGCACGCACGGGTGTGGTTCCAGGAGAGCAGAGAAGCTTACTCTACAGCAGCTAACAGATAAGACTTTCATTCTAAAGAGACTTCTTATATCTGCATATGTCATGTTATGTGTTTGGGGCTGGGAGACCTGCTTAACTAGGAGTTGTGAATTGCATGGGATTTCACTAGAAATACTCCCAAGGGAATTAAGCTTTGTTTCCCCCCCCTGTGTTTGGATGATTTCCTGATGAAAAGGAAAAGGCACAAAAAAGCCTTATTATAATTTCACCTTATAAAAGCCTCCAATTGTGTACCTCTGTGAACGTCCGTCTACATTTGGTGTCCGAGGTGGGACATGAGGTGTCTTTGAAGTTAAAAAAAACCTCATGCAGCAGAGATCAGAGTTAAAGGGATACACACTGCACTGAAACTTACAAAAACCCAGAAGAGACTTCTGAAGTAGCAAAACCTTATTTTGCCTATAACAAAGTGTAATATGGTCATTGAAATAGGGGTTTTGCCTTCCAGCCACAGTCAGGGTTCAAGAAGTGAGTCAGCCCTTAAAAATGGATAGGTGTTTGTTGTTTTCAAAAGTTTCGCTGAAGCAGTGAATACAGATGGTGACCCACGAGTGGTACTGATTTTGCAAATAAAGGTTGCCACACCGCATAGGGCTACCAGCTGTGAATGGAGTATATGCAGAAAAGTGTGAAAATTGATACAAGACTGTGCTGACGCAGGGGAATTTTTAGCAAACAAATGCTGAGTGTTGAGTCACCCTGCCGGGAATGAAAGAATGTTTTTTTTTCTGCAAGTAAAAAAGTCTGCCTATATATATCTTGGGAGCAAAAAACAGACACCCAAAGTGTGAAGTGTGAATGCCATACTACCCAAAGATGAGACTGAAAATTACTGAACTCAGGCAGAAAACCAAATTCTGTTGCTGAAGCGGAGAGATTGCACCTAGCAAATAAATGGTATAGAGCAAATAGACTTTTTTTACCTAGCAACTTCACATCTTGTATACCTGATAAAAGAAAATGCATGCACAGCACTGCTGATATTGAAAAAAAAAAAAAAAATTCCCAAGAAAGAAAAGTCTACAGAGATGCCTGTGAGAGCTACGACCTCTACAAGCAAAATATGCCCATCTGTAGGACTACCACAATTGGGGGTTCTAGCAAATACAGTGGCAACAGCTGCAATAGTGCCTCCTGAGGTCAGGAAGAAAATTACATCTGATAGCCTAAAAATGGAGGACAAGATGCAGCGTTCCTGTAATGAACCCTACCCCACGGAAGAGTGGCCCTTCCAGTCCAATAAAGAGGAAGACCTCTCTTACGGGGAACTTGTACCGAGTCACACCCACAAAACACCCCAAGAATGGTGGGGGTGCCTGAACTCGGCACGAACAGAAAAGACCGCTCCCTTTGATGACGAATATGATCAGCAGGAGACAGAGCGGGAGCAGCAGATCACCCAATATTTCTGTCAGCTAAAGCAACTGCAAGAAAAGCCTGGCGTATATAATGAAGCTGCTAAAGTATCAAATAAAGAAGGAGACCCCAGTATTCCAGATGGGACGGAGTCATCCAAAACAAAGAAGCGGAAAAAGAAAAAGAAAAGCGGTTCTTCACTTACCGTGGAAGGAACAGACACGTCCGCAGATCCTGTGGAGAAAAAGGGGGACCGAGTTGCCCTGCAGCCTAGAGAAAAAGGAGAATTCGTCCCGCGGGTAACCGAATATCCAGA
Source organism: Ascaphus truei (assembly GCF_040206685.1). Taxonomy (NCBI): domain Eukaryota; kingdom Metazoa; phylum Chordata; class Amphibia; order Anura; family Ascaphidae; genus Ascaphus; species Ascaphus truei. Next base: position 50,520,124 of record NC_134488.1, on the reverse strand, counting down.
GGGCCCAAGGCAGAAGTCGTGTACCCCAAAGAAGTGTCTGTCCGGTGTCAACAGTGAGGAACCCTCAACCAACCATCCCAGGGAAGTGGAGCCGGAACCAGTGAGTGACGATCCCTTGACCAGCCCTGAAGATGCCCTGAAAAATGCCAGGCATGACTGTGATCTGCTCTGTAAAGAATTGGAAAGGGAGAGAGAAAATAATGCTGAGCTACAGAAGACTGTGCTCGCAATTTACTCTGCGGCCAAGACCGAATTGGAGGATCTCAAGACTGAGCTAGATACTGCAAAGGCTACTATCTCCGCCATGGATGAAAAGCAGAGCCAATCTGATAAAATGGTGGCTACGCTAAAGCGGAAGTATGAGGAGGCACTGAAGCAGATGACAGTCTTCCAGCAAGAGGATCACACTCTTCGTATAGAGCTGAATGCCTCACAACAGGAGGTCAACAGTGTCCGGATAGAAGTGGACGTATCTCAGAAAGAGGTTCAGACACTCCGCAGAGCACTTGATGCCTCACATCATGAGACCAATAGCTGCCGCACAGACCTGGAAGTTTCCAGAAAGGAACTACACAGTCTCACTGAGGAGCTGGACATTGCCAAAGAAACTATTGGTAATCTTGATACAGATCTCAAAGTCTCTCAGAAGGAGCTTCAGACCCTCAACCTAGAGAAGGAAGTCTCACGCCAGGAGAGTGTCATTCTCAAAGCAGATGTGCGTAAATGGAAGGAGGACTGCAAAGAAGCCCTGAAGTATACAGAGACTGAAAAAAGAGAAAATTCAAGATTAAAAAGAGAAAACTTCAAACTGAAAGAAGAAAATTTTCAGTTGACAGAAGAAGTCAAGGAAAAGTTTGAAGCAGAGCACCGACTTCAGAACCAACTGTAAGGTCTGCGTACACACCTCCAGTATGCTGAGGAGAAGCAGCAAACGCTCCAGGAAGAAAAACTGCAGGCTGCTAAAGAGGTACAAGCGCTGCAGGAACGTCTGAATAACAAGTACGTCCCCACAGAGCAGTATGAGGAGCTAAAGGCCACGCTGCATGTCTTCAGAGCATCATTGGAAGCGGAGCTTCGATTCCAGGTGACTCTGTATGAGAGGGAACGTGAGAAGGCTCAGAAACTGGAGCAAGAGCTGGAGAGACAGAGAGACTGTTCCATTCCCTTGAGTCAGTACACCAAGGAGAAAACAGACGCAGCGGCAACCTTGACGACAAAAATTACAGAGCTCCAGAATATGAAGGAGACTCTGATACAGACTCAGAGGAAGCAAAGTGCGCAGATAGATTCCCTGAGAAGAGACTTGCAAGACGCACTCAAACAGGTTGAAACTCTGCAGGCCAGTAACTTACAGATTCCTCCAATACGGAAAAAGATATTGGCTCTGCCCAAGCACCAGTATCCCACAGTAACTAATGCCCGTGAGGACAAGGGTAGAGTGAGAGTTGGGGACTCCCCGCAACTTCAAAACAAAATTACGAAGTTTGAGCCACCTAAGAAAGCACTAGCCAAACCTACAGCTGCCCAACAGGCAACAAACAGAGGTATGAGTGCAGAATCTAAGCCAGAAGAATCCTTAGCTGAGGAAGCTGAAAAAATAGGACGTTCTCTGGAAAAGGAGGTGGCGGTGCAACTCAGTCCTAAAGAAGCTGAACTGGCGACTCCGTGGTGTGGAGAAACTGCAGAAAGACCGCTTCAAGAGCAGAAAACTCTAAGGGCTAGTCCTAACTGCTCTACAACTATTGCCATACACTTTGTCTACAAAAAGAGGAGTGCCCGACGCAACAGACATCTCATGACCGCGCATGCGATAAAAAGACTTTAAGTGGAAAAAGTCCTCCTCGAGCGACTGAGGAGTGCTGATCTCAAGCACCTTCGGGAGGAGACAAAAATAAACTGGAGAAAGGGCTCCAATCCCAGCGGGACAGAGGGTTCTCTTCCTCCATCCACTCTCATTCAAGTCACAGAAAGATCTCGAATGAGAGTGGAAGGATGGGCTTTGGCCGTGGTAAGCCCGAGCTTCCCACAAACAGGGGAAGTATGTAACAGGGGACTTATCCCTGTTCACAAATGTGCCTCTAATCCAGCAGTGTGGTGGTTAACGGCTGGTAGCAAATTAACTAACACCACCTGCCTGATTAGAGGTGGTAGAAAAAGCCTGCCTTTGAGACAGGAAGTGACTCCTTAGCTCTGAATGAGAGCTGAACTTTGGAGAGAACACACATCTCTGGAGCTGACCGGTCTTGAGCTCTGCCCAGCATAGCTGATTGCAAGACACCAAATAAGACTTCTAAACCTGGATGATGATTTTCTGTGCACGCACGGGTGCGGTTCCAGGAGAGCAGAGAAACTTACTCTACAGCAGCTAACAGATAAGACTTTCATTCTAAAGAGACTTCTTATGTCATGCTATGTGTTTGGGGCTGGGAGACCTGCTTAACTAGGAGTTGTGAATTGCATGGGATTTCACTAGAAATACTCCCAAGGGAATTAAGCTTTGTTCCCCCCCCTCCCCCCCCCCTGTGTTTGGATGATTTCCTGATGAAAAGGAAAAGGTACAATAAAGCCTTATTATAATTTCACCTTATAAAAGCCTCCAATTGTGTACCTCTGTGAACGTCCGTCTACACAGATCCTAAGCATTATTATTAGTTCTCCATGTTAGGAGTAACTGGATTCAGTGTGTACTAATTACTACCTCAAGATGTTATGACCATGTGTGTGTATAACCTGTGTTTGTTCCCCAGGTTGTTCACTGCAGGATGGTACTGCCGAGCGAGGTCCAAGTGGGGACCATTGGATTCCACCATAGGGAGAGTGTAGCCCCCTGTAAACAGCACGGGCTACTAAATCTTCCTATTACTGTGGTAAGCCCTGTTAAAGGCAGGCCCCAGTAGTAATCATGGGTTTTCCCCCTTGCAAAGCCCTGCCTGCGTGATTAATACAAGCCTGTCTCTGCTGCCGGTCTGTGCAGAGGGGAGGTCTTGTTGATGTCATGAGGGGCGGGGCTGACCAACCTTAGTAGCGGTTCCTGTGTGCTCTGTCAGTTCAGTGTGGGTTGTTCAGGAGTTGAGAGTGAGAGGAGAGAGTCTGGCGTGAGTTGTCCAGGAGGTCCGATGAGAGTTTGGAGTGTCTGGCTGGACAGTCAGATAGTAAGAGAGAGAGAGTAGTTAGGTCCCGTGAGGTGTAGGGCCTAGTAGTTCAGAGGTGGATCCATGCCTCTCACCCTGCTTAGGGTGTGAGGGAAGAGCTAGCCCCACCCGTAGCGCCCTTGGCTGCGGGTGGAGGCAGGGAGAAAGATACCCTTCAGACCATCCTGAGGAGAACGATCTGGTGGGAGAGGAGGAGGAGGCATATCGTGTATCTGTATTGCTGTGCAGCTATTACTGCTCTGCCGACAGTGAGTACAATAAAGACTCTGTTGCTTTCAACATTGTGCCATGTGATTCTGGAGGGTTCACCCCGGGACCAAGGGGGTTCTTCTATAAGGGTCTCTTCCCACATCCCTGGGAATTATAGGAGATGGAGGCGCTGCACCATTAAGACCACATGGAGGCCAATACCTCAGAAGCCTGGTCCTATCTCCCCCATAACATCGCGGGAAGCTCAGGCCCTCCTGTTCCAAACAGGTATGCACCACCCACAACCATGTAATCTGCCCTCACGCACCCTAGATACATCAGTTGAGTCTAGGGGGGGGGAACAAGGGTTACATATATATAATATTGTGCTGACTCTTTGCTCCCTTTACTCCCCTTACAACCGCACCCCAAAACACTGGCAAGAAGAGCAAAAAATTATACAATTGCACAATGTGACACAAAGTTAAAAAGATACAATATGCACCTGTTATTGGAGAAATGGCCTAGTTTGTAACACCTGATACATCTTCTAGTTTCTAGTTCCCCCATACTCCCATTCGCTCACATAGATCTGGTATATGTGTATCTTACATACATACTGTGTGTCACGGTAACTTATGACAAGATATAATATACACCAAATAACTGGGTTGAACTGAACGAGGCTTAGATATAATAAAGTATATTTATTCCTTAGATAGGTGAACACAACAAGATAGTACAATTAACAAACAAGAAGGTAACACTTACTTAGGGGTTGGAATGAAGAAGTATCAAATAGCAATTCTCCAGCAATCAGGTATCAATCAAGATGTAACAAGAAGACAAAGACTGTAGGGTTGACAACAGTTTAGATATCTTTGCAACCCTATTCTTATCCTTGAGTGCAGACTATTGGAGAACAATTTTCTGCACCCAATCTCAAACGTGGGAACATTGTTAACCCATGCCCCCCAGCTAGATGGCACATGCGTACTGGGACCCTGAGGGTCTCATTTCTGTAGCCCCACACCCAAATCAAGGGGCCGGGCAGTCTGCCAGATGGGGTATCTGGCAGGATATTCTTTGTTTGTAGGTGTGAGTTATAGCACCTACAAACCACTCCAGCTTCACGCTTCTCCGCCCTCATGTAAATAGTTAGAGTGGCTGAGTCTTTGATCAGGGGCCTGGTTCTTAGACATTGGGTTGCCCCCCTGATCATTTGCATTCCTTAGTGTGCAGGAATCTTCGCGGGCTTTTGTCCCCGCTTTGAAATACAGTATGATTTTTAATATACAACCATATCAAAATACCCGGTTCTGTTGGGTCCAGCGGGTCGAAACGGCCCAGTTCTTAATGCCGGAACTGACTCGCCATAGTGACCAAGTTTCAGCCCGCTGCGACCTACAGAACCGGAGATATACAAATACAAGATAAACTGTTTATTTCTTTATTACAAATTTCTCCGCTGTAAAATAAATCTCAGTTTTTCACTTATTCCCCATTGAAAACAACGGGCTCCGCCGCCATAGACTTTCAATGGTGAACTTCCGCCATTGGCGTCTATGGGAGTCTGCCGCCATAAACTTACAATGGGGCACCGCCGCCGTTGAAGCCTATGGGATTTCTCCGCCATAGCCGGTCAATGGGAAACGGCCGCCATTGAAGTCTATGGGAAAAACTCATGAACTTTTATGGTGGTCCATACTCCATCGGGTTGGTCGGAGAGGGTCGGGAATGGATCTGCGGTCATGCCGGAACAGTGACAGCAGGCACCCCAAACGCCGGCACGCTGGACCCTCCAGAACCGGAGATATGGGCTTATGGTTTTCAGGGTTTCGGACTTAGCCGTTTTCTCGTGCTGCTTCTTCCGTCGCCATTGAAACCTATGGCGCGACCTGCTCAGCCAGCACGACCCTTTCTGGGGGTCCTGGATTCTTGGACCCGGAGGTGGTCAGGTGAGGGGAGGCCTAGGAGCTAGGGGCAAAAATTATTTTACTCCTGGGTGCCCTAGAACCTAAGATTCCCACGCCACTTGTCGTTGAACTTGGCCTAATAGTGATCAAACTCTTTTTCAGACAAAGTATCCGCTTTGCGGTTTGGACGGCTGCCAACCTATTCCTGGAGATCGCCGTCGAGGAATCTCCATTGAAGTCAATGGGCCCATTGACTTACAATGGGAAACCGCCGCTCCTCCTCTCGGATGCCACCTGCTGGTCTTCGAGGGAAAGAGGTCCAAAACAGCTAGATCTGCCATTGAAATGAATGGAGCTCCAATGGTGACCTATGGGACTCTGCAAAATGGTGCCTGAAAAGGCGGGAACATTAAACAAAGAGCTATTATCACTTTCTACCCATAAATCCTTGTCCTCCCGGATTGATCCAAGTGTGTGTGTGGTACAGACACTTACATGGTGGAAATACATTACAACAGGGGAACATACATTTTCATGTTATAGCAAGGTGACAACCACATTCCTGGACCGCAGTCCAGTTAACCCCTTGCCTCCCTGGTGAGGTCAGGGGGTGGCCATATGGGGTGCAACCCCTTTAATACCGGGCCAATCCTCTCTCCCTCTACACTGTGATAGAGGCACTACAATATCGCTATCTGCTGGAGTACTGCAGCTAGTGTGCTTTCCAGTGTGCAAGAGGTTAAATTCTTCTGTAGGAGATTTCTGCACCTGCCACTAATTAAGCAGGCTGGACTTCTGTATCAACAGGGAGTTAAAAGGCAGGAAACGGCCTGAACACATTGATATTGTTTTCACCAAAGAGGGGGAGATACTTTTTCCCCAGCCAAGAGGATGCTGGTTGGCACAGTTTCCCAGGCCTGCTGGTCGCACCCAGGAAGAACAAGCCTGCAGAAGAGTGAAGGCCATGAGACTGCTGTGGGAGCAGTGTTGTCCTGTCCAGGTGATTTGATCCAGAGGATTTTTTGGGGATTCATGGGACCGAGTCACCAATAAAACAGATAAGGAATTTGACAGTGTCATATTTAGCATATCTGTAAATCGGCTGTGTTTTGTGCTGGTAACAAGTTTAGTTGGCTAGCCAAGTAGAGAGGGAGCTGCTGTGTAGTCAGTCTCCTAAGAGGAGTAGGTGTTAGTTGTATGCTTTGTTTTCTTTACTTTCTTTATTGTTTTGTTTACCCCCTATAAATAAAACCCCTGTTCAACTAAATCTAGAGTTTCCAGCCTTGAATATGGGATTAAAAACCCCGCAACATGACAGAGGCATCACAATACATACACGCACATACACACGAGCTTCTTGTTCCTTACACTCCCAGTCTCTCACATAGATCATGTGTATTCATACATACGAGCTTCTTGTTCCCTACACTCCCATTCACTCACTTCCATCTGCAGGTGAAGGACTCCTAACAGTTCCCAGAATCTCCTTAACTTCCTTTGGGACCCGAGCTTTTAGCCACGGTGCTCCCACTCTCTGGAACAGTCTGTCTCGTACAGTTCGAGAGACCAACCCTCTGTGAATCTATAAAAACAGGCCCAGAACCTACCTGTTTACACAGGTATTTAATTACGACCCACAACCAGGCCGGCATTTAATCGCTACAGTACCGTTCCCATCCTGTATTGTATCTTTCCTTGTGTTTAGTTTCTTGACTTTAACTTGAAATGTTTTCTTACTTTGTCTAACCGTGAAGCGCTGAGCCCCATTGGGAGAAAAGCGCTCTATAAATAAAGTTATTATTATTATTACCTTCCCCTAGAATTGACTGAATGTTATGTGGGGTCTCTTAGTGTGCGAGGGGGCTTTGCCTTAATGGTTTGCTATTCACGTCAGTTACTGTGCGCAGTATTATAATGGAGATATAATATTATAGCCATATAATTGCATGGATTCCATCCAGAATGTGATAATATCTGCGCGACACAAATAATAACTTTTACAGTATATAGCGCTTTTCTCCCAATGGTTCTTCACGGCGACGTTCCTGCATTTGAACCCTGAGCAAATAGAAATTCTGCGTCCGGAAGAAAACGTTCCTGTTTAGCACAGGGTTCCCTGCACATCACTGCCACGTCTTCTTACCACGGGACACCCACGTGCCTCCGCACCGCGTGGATCCGGGCACAGCCGGGTGCGTCGTGTATCAGTAATAGGAAAGAAAATCACAGTACACGGCCGGGAAAACACGAAACCTCTTTGGGAGGCTTTTTCACCTAAGCAGAGATTACAGATTCCCGCTCCGTGCCTCATTATTTACTATGACGGCGGCTTGATGTGAGATCCAGCCGCGCCGCGTGTCAGCGGTAAACCTCCGGCGAAGCTTTGATCCTTGAAGCCTCCTCCGTGGCTCAGTGCCGATCTCATTCCTCTCTCTTCGCGGCTCTGTGTTTGCATCAGACACAGAGTGTGAGACCTGCACGTACTGGTAATCACTTCCTCTCCGCAGATAAATGTGACAGCGCAGCGCCTAGCACCTTCATCTCGTGGTCTCTACCCATCCCATACAAATATAATATATATACAGCGCGGCTGCTCCTGCTGAATATAATATATACAGCGCAGCGCCTAGCACCTTCATCTCGTGTTCTCTACCCATCCAATACAAATATAAAATATATACAGCGCGGCTGCTCCCGCTGAATATAATATATATATACAGCGCCTCTGCTCCCGCTGAATATAATATATATATACAGCACGTCTGCTCCCGCTGAATATAATATATATATACAGCGCCTCTGCTCCCGCTGAATATAATATATATATACAGCACGTCTGCTCCCGCTGAATATAATATATATACTGTATACAGCACGTCTGCTCCCGCTGAATATAATATATATATACAGCGCCTCTGCTCCCGCTGAATATAATATATATACAGCGCGTCTGCTCCCGCTGAATATAATATATATACAGCGTGTTTGCTCCCGCTAAATATAATATGTATACAGCGCCTCTGCTCCCGCTTAATATAATATATCCTTTCCCGCCGAATATAATATACAGTTAGGTCCGGAAAAAATTGGACACAGATTCAAGTTTTGTTATTTCGGCTGTGTACCAAAATAAATGTAAGTTACAGTCAAATAATGAATATGGGCTTAAAGTGCAGTCTATCAGCTTTAATTTGAGGGTATTCACATCCAAATTGGAGGAAGGGTTTAGGAATTACATCTCTTTAATATGTAGCCCCCTCTTTTTCAAAGGACCAAAAGTAATTGGACAATTGTCTCAAAAGCTGTTTCATGGACAGGTGTGGGCTATTCCTTCGTTATTTCATCATCAGTTAAGCAGGTAAAAGGTCTGGAGTTGATTCCAGGTGTGGCATTCGCATTTGGAAGCTGTTGCTGTGAACCCACAACATGCGGTCAAAGGCGCTCTCAATGCAAGTGAAACAGGGCATCCTTAGGCTGCAAAAAAAAAAAGAAAATTCGTCAGTTTGGTACATTCTGAGAAAAAAAGAACGCACTGGTGAGCTCTGCAACACAAAAAGGCCTGACGTCCACGGAAGACAACAGTGGTGGATGATCGTAGGATCCTTCCCCTGGTAAAGAAAAACCCCTTCACAACATCCAGCCAAGTGAAGAACACTCTCCGGGAGGTAGGCATATTATCCAAGTCTACCATAAAGAGAAGACTTCACGAGAGCAAATACAGAGGGTACACCACAAGGTGCAAACCATTCGTAAGCCTCAAGAATAGAAAGCCAGATTAGACTTTTCCAAACAGTATCTAAAATAGCCAGCCCAGTTCTGGAACAGCATTCTTTGGACAGATGAAACTAAGATCAACCTGTACCAGAATTATGGGAAGAAAAAAGTATGGAGAAGGCGTGGAACGGCTCATGATCCGAAGCATACCACATCATCTGTAAAACATGGTGGAGGCAGTGTGATGGCATGGGCATGCATGGCTTACAATGGCACTGGGTAACTAGTGTTTATTGATGATGTGACAGAAGACAGAAGCAGCCGGATGAATTCTGAAGTGTATAGAAATATATTGTCTGCTCAGATTCAGCCAAATTCAGCTAAGTTGATTGGACGGCGCTTCACTTTACAGATGGACAATGACCCAAAACATACTGCAAAAGCAACCCAGGAGTTTTTTAAGGCAAAGAAGTGAATATTCTGCAATGGCCGAGTCAATCACCTGATCTCAATCTGATCGAGCATGCATTTCACTTGCTGAAGACAAAACTTAAGGCAGAAAGACCCACGAACAAACAACAACTGAAGACAGCTGCAGTAAAGGTCTGGCATAGCATCACAAAGGAGGAAACCCAGCGTTTGGTGATGTCCATGCGTTCCAGACTTCAAGCAGTCATTGCCTGCAAAGGATTCTCGACAAAGTATTAAAAATGAACATTTTATTTACGATTGTGTTAATTTGTCCAATTACATTTGAGCCCCTGAAATAAGGGGACTGTGTATGAAAATGGTTGCAATTCCTAAATGTTTCATATGATATTTTTGTTCAACCCCTTGAATTAAAGCTGAAATTCTGCATCTCAGTTTCATTTCAAATCCATTGTGGTTTCGTACAGAGACAAAATTATGAAAATTGTGTCAGTGTCCAATTATTTCCGGACCTAACTGTATATACAGCGCCTCTTTTCCCGCTGAATATAATATATATACAGAGCGTCTGCTCCCGCTTAATATATATATATATAAATATATATATATATATATATATATATATATATATACAGTGCGTCTGCATCTGCTTAATATAATATATATATACAGCGCGTCTCCTCCCGCTTAATATAATATATACACAGCGCCTCTGCTCCCATTTAATATAATATATATACAGTGCGTCTGCTCCTGCTAAATATAATATATATATATATATATATATGTATATATATATATATATATATATATATATATATATATATACAGCGCCTCTTCTCCCGCTAAATATAATATACATATATATGTATATATATATATATATATATATATATATATATATATATATATATATATATATATATATATATATATATATATATATACAGGTGCAATTCTGGTGTCAGACAATCTGCATTGTATTTTGCTCTGTATTGCAGCACTTTTGTCCACGTTGTGACTTTGTATTTTCTATTCTGTGGTCTGCTTGTCACATTGAGCAGTTCTAGGTCTGTAAGGAAGGGGTTACATGCCATGCCAGGTCTCTGCATTAATATGATCGATCCATCTCATCTGACCCTCTGTCCTTCTCTCCAGAAATCAAACCCATCACATCAAAAGCCTGTTTATTTCCAGAAAACAGACCTTCTTGCATGAATTGAATAATTGAGAACTGAGCTGTGCGGCCGCGGCTTCACGAGGATTTAATGCCGCCGCTGGCAGCATTAAAGGGAAAAATGACAAATTGATCGGTGGTCCCCTGGCCGTCTGTTTGGGGATAACTGATGGTGTCCCGCTGCCAGCTGCAAGGTTCGCACGCTGCTCATGGGCAGATGCCAGCCCAGATTACTTTTGGGGCCACTATTGAAATTCGTGCAGCGTGTAAACTCTGTTCTGTCCCGTGTGAGATCTATTCTGTACTATGCCAGCTCCATCCTGTGTCCCATCCCGTGCCAGCTCCATCCCGTCCCATCCTGTGCCAGCTCTGTCCCATCCCGTGCCAGCTCCGTCCCGTCCCATCCTGTGCCAGCTCTGTCCCGTGTCCCATCCCATGCCAGCTCTGTCCCGTGTCCCATCCCATGCCAGCTCCGTCCTGTGTCCCATCCCGTGCCAGCTCCGTCCTGTGTCCCATCCCGTGCCAGCTCCATTCCATCCCTTCCCATGCTAGCTCTGTCCCGTGTCCCATCCCATGCCAGCTCCGTCCCGTATCCCATCCCGTGTCAGCTCCATCCCATGTCCCATCTCATCCCATGTCAGCTCCATCCAGTGTCCCATCTCATCCCATGTCAGCTCCATCCCATGTCCCATCTCATCCCATGTCAGCTCCATCCTGTGTCCCATCCCGTGACAGCTCTGTCCCGTGTCCCACCCCACCCCGTGCCAGTTCCATCCCGTCCCATCCTGTGCCAGCTCCGTCCCGTGTCCCATCCCATGCAAGCTCTGTCCCGTGTCCCATTCTGTGCCAGCTCTGTCCCATCCCGTGCCAGCTCTGTCCCGTGTCCCATCCCATGCCAGCTCTGTCCTGTGTCCCATCCCTTGCCAGCTCTGTCCCGTGTCCCATCCCATGCCAGCTCTGTCCCGTGTCCCATCCCGTGTCAGCTCCATCCCATGTCCCATCTCATCCCATGTCCCATCTCATCCCATGTCAGCTCCATCCAGTGTCCCATCCCGTCCCATGCCAGTTCTGTTCCGTGTCCCATCCCGTCCCATGCCAGTTCTGTTCCGTGTCCCATCTCAGCTCTATCCTACCCTGTGCCAGCTCCGTCCCGTGTCCCATCCTATGCCGGCTCCATCCCGTATCCCATCTTGTGTCAGTTCCGTCCCGTGTCCAAACCCATCCCGTGTCAGTTCTGTCCCGTGTCCAATCCCATCCATGTCAGCTCTGTCCTGTGTCCCATCCGTGTCAGCTCTGTCCTGTGTCCCATCCGTGTCAGCTCTGTCCTGTGTCCCATCCGTGTCAGCTATGTCCTGTGTCCCATCCGTGTCAGCTCTGTCCTGTGTCCCATCCGTGTCAGCTCTGTCCCGTGTCCCATCTCAACCTGTGCCAGCTCTGTCCTGTCAGCTCCGTCCTGTGCCAGCTCCATCCCATCCCCAGAGCTGACACAGTTACATTTATATTATCCCTGTGATATACCCGCAGAGCATCGCATACATTTATATTATCCCTGTGATATACCCGCAGAGCATCGCATACGTTTATATTATCCCTGTGGTATACCCGCAGAGCATCGCATACGTTTATATTATCCCTGTGATATACCCGCAGAGCATCGCATACGTTTATATTATCCCTGTGATATACCCGCAGAGCATCGCATACGTTTATATTATCCCCGTGATGCACCCGCAGAGCATCGCATACGTTTATATTATCCCTGTGGTGTACCCGCAGAGCATCGCATACGTTTATATTATCCCCGTGGTGTACCCGCAGAGCATCGCATACGTTTATATTATCCCAGTGGTATACCTGCAGAGCATCGCATACGTTTATATTATCCCCGTGGTATACCTGCAGAGCATCGCATACGTTTATATTATCCCCATGGTATACCTGCAGAGCATCGCATACGTTTATATTATCCCTGTGGTATACCCGCAGAGCATCGCATACGTTTATATTATCCCTGTGGTATATCCGCAGAGCATCGCATACATTTATATTATCCCTGTGATATACCCGCAGAGCATCGCATACGTTTATATTATCCCTGTGATATACCCGCAGAGCATCGCATACGTTTATATTACCCCTGTGCTATAACCGCAGAGCATCGCATACGTTTATATTATCCCTGTGGTATACCCGCAGAGCATCGCATACGTTTATATTATCCCTGTGGAATATTTGCTGAGCGTTGTGCCTACATTCAATTACATAAATGTGATCTTGCTGCAGAGCATTACTGCAACATGCCACTACATGATAACGGTGATATATCCGCAGGGTGTCGCTTCTGCTCGTCCATAGCATTCATGGATTCCCAATAAGGAGACGAGATTATCTGCCCAGCGGGAGCACCGGGTTAGCAGAGAATTACACATCATGTGTGAAATCCTCATCTCATCCTCAAATAGCAGCACTAAAGCACATATCTACTAAGTGGTACGTTTCAATAAGAGACCTTACGCCCAATTCAGATCAATTCAAGTAGATAGACTGTAAGGTGTCTTAGGAAATAGTAGTGCTTAGTACATATGGCAGTTACGTGGGGTGTCAAGGACATAGACGTGGCTGTTACTCAGGATTCCACAAAGACCATCCCCCCTTTCAGGGTGGAGCAGACAGCACCCAGCACTTGAGGCAGCTGGCCAGCCTCAGTGAGGGTGTGTGCTTCCAGTACGAGGCTCAGTATACAGTAAGTAATGATCGGGTGTCCACTTCAGGCACAAGTGTAATTTAACAAGAGGGGATACTGGTGAGCCTCAGAGGGATGAGCCCGTGGCTCATTAGCTATCCCAATAAAGGGGTGACAAAAATTGCTCAGGTCCAGCGTTACCAAGGGATTCTTGATCCCTTTTGAAGAGGTGGATGGATCTCCTTGCAAAAAAAATCTGGGATCTCTTAATGGATAATGGAGCATAATGGGGTCAGTACGTGTAAATTCAACAAGGAGCTGGGTACGGAAGCCCTTTATGTGGCCGCTGTGGGAAAGTCTTAATTTTTCTCCACTTGTGGTAGTGTCAAGGGAGGCAGAGACTTTCCAAGTGAATAGCTCTTCCCTGAGGGGTTGTCAGTCAATAATGGGATGAACAGTGATCTGTGCCGCATCCAGTATGCTTTGTAACTGGGCCTAGGAGATTATTCGGTCCTGCTGGGTTAGGCGCATCTTTCGTGTCCGCAGGTTCTGTTGAGAGGTACTAGGAGTAACTTGGGCTGGGAAGACCCAGTAATCACAATGAACCAGTTACTGTCAGTAAACGACACCACTTCCTTCACACACTCCGAGAGCAGGATCTTCCTCGGTGAACCTCCTCCAGTCTGTGTTATTAGGAGAAGCCATTGGATTCCTGCCAGACTCCGAGTGAGGAGATCATTTAAAGGTCACTGGTTGTACTAAAATATTGATAAGGTATTTGCAGCGTTCGAAGCTTTAGAGCTGTTCTCTGCTCGTTCCCTTTGAAATTATGGAGCTACATGAACATTGTCTGTGAGTTATTGTATGGGAGACTCGCGCTCAGCTCCGGGTGCAGATTGTAATGCAGGATTGTAGCAGTCGATGCATTTCACATTTTCTTCCTAATGTTCTGCTTCGGAATCGGAGACTAATGAACAGATTAGAACATGCACCTCTCTGGGTACCAGGACGCTGCTTAAATACAGAGCAGGAACACACAATGTCCTTGTAACAGGGGAGTAATCCATGTTCAAGTAATGTGCCTTTAATCTAGCAGTGTGGTGGTTAACTGCTGGTAGTCAATTAATAAACACCACCTGCCTGATTTAGATTGCTTACAAAAGCCTGTCTGTTGAGACAGGAAGTGACTCCTTAGCTCACTTGTGAGCTGACCTTTGGAGACAGAGCAGGGGTTCTTGAGTCTCCCAGGAGTGACTGACCAAGAGAACACAGATCTCTGGAGCTGACCATGTCTTGAGCTCTGCCAGAAGACACAGCAGAGCTGATTTCAAGACACAGGGAAAACTACTAAACCTGAAGCTGACACACCCTGAGGGAAGGGAGCTGAACCAGGAACTGAGAAGATTTTCCCTCCAAGAAACAGATAAGACTTTCATTCTTAAGAGACTTCTTATATCTGCTTATTTCATGCTATGTGTTTGGGGCTGGGAGAAATGCTTGACTAAGGGTGATGTGAATTAATTGCATAGTGTTTCACTAGAAATACTCCCAAGTGAATAGAAGCTTTGTCCCCCGCCCCCCTGTGTTTGGATGGATTTCCTGATGAAAAGGAAAAGGCACAATAAAGCCTTATTATAATTTCACCTAATAAAAGTCTCCAATTGTGTACCTCTGTGAACGTCCGTGTACAGTCCTATTACATCCCTCCATACTGAGTGAGCCCACACAGATACCAAGTGTGCAAAAATACTGCACGGGATAACTATTAAACATGTTTTATATGTATCTGATGTCATGTAGAGAACTACATGGGGAGTTCAATAGAAGACACACACACCATAAACACAAGTGAACAGATTAAAGAATCGTTGCTCATGAACAGGAAAGAAACCGTAAACACAAGAACCGTGGTAAAGGAAATCAGAGAGAATACCAAAGGTACAAGTTTAGTCTTGGTAGTGATTACGGGAGGGCTCAGTCTGTATACAGTGTATAAATGATATGTTGGCAGTGACTTGGGAGAGAAGTGGTAAGTATCCATCATGCACGGGGGAGAGAGGCAGGCCTGCAGCAGCTGGGGAGAGCCAGGCCTGGCACGGGAGAGAAAGACAGGCCGGCAGCAGCGGGGGAGAGAGGTAGGCCTGCAGCAGCGGCGGAGCGAGGTAGGCCTGCAGCAGCGGGGGAGAGAGGTAGGCCTGTAGCAGCGGGGGAGAGAGGCAGGCCTGCAGCAGCAGGGAAGAGAGGCAGGCCTGCAGCAGCAGGGAAGAGAGGCAGGCCTGCAGCAGCGGGGGAGAGAGGCAGGCCTGCAGCAGCGGGGGAGAGAGGCAGGCCTGCAGCAGCGGGGGAGAGAGGCAAGCCTGCAGCAGCGGGGGAGAGAGGCAGGCCTGCAGCAGCGGGGGAGAGAGGCAGGCCTGCAGCAGCGGGGGAGAGAGGCAGGCCTGCAGCAGCGGGGGAGAGAGGTACAGTAGGCCTGCAGCAGCAGGGAAGAGAGGCAGGCCTGCAGCAGCAGGGAAGAGAGGCAGGCCTGCAGCAGCGGGGGAGAGAGGCAGGCCTGCAGCAGCGGGGGAGAGAGGCAGGCCTGCAGCAGCGGGGAGAGAGGTACAATAGGCCTGCAGCAGCTGGGGAGAGAGGCAAGCCTGCAGCAGCAGGGAAGAGAGGCACAGTAGGCCTGCAGCAGCGGGGGAGAGCCAGGGCCTGACAGCAACAAGAGTTTGGCCCGACATCTGGCCGGGTCCAACTCCAGCGCTGGCTGGCCGAGCCCACCGCAGCCGCCGGGCCCGGGACATTTATCCCTGCTTGCCCCCTGTCAGCGGCCCTGTCTGGGAGATCATTGGGGAGACTTCACCCAGCATGAGGAGACCAGGGCTGATAGTATACATATAAGGTAGGGTTTGAGGGAACCAGTCCCAGAATCAGGGCTCAATTGCACCATAACATCAGTGTGTTAATGTTCATAAAAAGAAGTCACCCATTAGGGAATGAGCTATGATAAGAGCTATGTGAGACTTGCTATACACCTGTAACTTTTAGACTCCCGTCAGTAAAACAGTGCAACGGTGTCTATGAGGTGGTGACAGACCTATATATATACCATAATGGTCATGCCTTCCCTCCCAATAAAACAACCTGCATGAATAACATGACACTTGGAGTAAACAGGTAAGTACTCACAATACAGCTGCTCATCCCTGGGTGGTGCGTGCCTCACGCCAGCAAAGTAGGTAAGGTAGATGTCCCATGGGGTCCAAAAACGGAGCACAGCAGTATCAAAGAGTGGGGCCACAGACCAGAAAAAACATTAAAAATCATTTATTGGATGACAAGTGAGGGGTACTCTTTGATACTGCTGTGCTCCGTTTTTGGACCCCATGGGACATCTACCTTAGTATACATATAAGATGGTATACATCTACATTTCAATATAAATATCAGTCTCATTTTTAAATGTGAGGCTAAAAAAGTGTGTACATGTCTTGTTTATTTGGGCTGTGCCTGTGCTGCACGCTCAGGAGTATTTCTGAGAGTCACTTCCAGGCCGGGCAAAGAAACTGTCTTTCTGGAGAAGTCGGAGCTCAAGGGGACTACTTCCCAGTCTCTGAAAAATGTTAACTAATGCTAATTAATGCTAATTAAAACCAAGATATGCCAAGGTTAAAAATAAAACAGAAATAAAATTACACTTAGCGAAAAAAGATAGCTGAACTCTGGTCACAGTAGTAAAAGCAGCAATATCTTTATGTGCGCGTGTATATGGGGGGCCCTGCACGTGTATCAGGGGGGGGCCCTGCGTGTATCGGGGGGGGGGGGGCCTGCGTGTGTATCAGGGGGGGGCCTGCGCGTGTATCAGGGGGGGGGCCTGTGTGTATCGGAGGGGGGCCTGCGCGTGTATCAGGGGGGGACCTGCGCGTGTATCAGGGGGGGCCCCTGCGTGTATCGGAGGGGGGCCTGCGCATGTATCAGGGGGCCCCCTGAGTGTATCGGGGGGGGCCTGGGCGTGTATCAGGGGGGGGGCCTGTGTGTGTATCAGGGGGGGGCCCCTTCGCGTGTATCGGGGGGGCCTGCGCATGTATCGGGGGGTAGGGCCTGTGCGTGTATCGGGGGTGGGGCCTGCGCGTGTATCGGGGGTGGGGCCTGCGCGTGTATACCAGGGGAGGACCACGCGCTTGTATACCAGGGGAGGTGTAAGAGACATGTGGAGAGATACGACCAGGGAGACATGCTCGGGGGAAATTAAACAGTGGCTTTTATTCAGCCCGTGACTAAGTGATACAGTTTAATGCACAAAGAAATAAAACATCCTATCTCTGTGTAAGGGATATCTCACTTCCCCGGTCCCTATCTGCAGGGCTGGGGGGGATAAGCCCCTTACCCACTTATCCCTGTGTAAGGCATAACTCACTACCCCAGTCCCTATCTGCAGGGCTGGGAGGATAAGCCCCTTACCCACTTATCCCTGTGTAAGGGATAACTCGCTTCCCCAGTCCCTATCTGCAGGGCTGGAGGATAAGCCCCTTACCCACTTATCCCTGTGTAAGGCATAACTCACTACCCCAGTCCCTATCTGCAGGGCTGGGAGGATAAGCCCCTTACCCACTTATCCCTGTGTAAGGGATAACTCGCTTCCCCAGTCCCTATCTGCAGGGCTGGGAGGATAAGCCCCTTACCCACTTATCCCTGTGTAAGGCATAACTCACTACCCCAGTCCCTATCTGCAGGGCTGGGAGGATAAGCCCCTTACCCACTTATCCCTGTGTAAGGCATAACTCACTACCCCAGTCCCTATCTGCAGGGCTGGGAGGATAAGCCCCTTAACCACTTATCCCTGTGTAAGGGATAACTCGCTTCCCCAGTCCCTATCTGCAGGGCTGGGGCGATAAGCCCTCACCATCCTAAGCCCCCAAAGTCCAAAAGCGTTGGCTCAAAGCAGGTGGCCCTTCATGTCAGTCTCTGGGCCTGGATGGGTGTCCATTGAGGGGCCAGCCTCTAGCAGGTTCCCAGGTTCTCGGCACCATGGTCTGGTCCTTGGTGTCTTGATGTCAGCACACAGTCCTACTGTGCTCAAGACACCATCTCCTTTAGCAACACAGCTGTGACTGTGCTCAGGAGTCTCTCGCACTTCCCAGCAGGAGGCTTCTTAACCTGTCTGATTAGCCAGGTGGAGACTGGTTAATTGACTTTGGCTGCAATTAACCAGCTCCCTGCTGGATTATTCATACCACTAGAGGCTTATCAGCAGGGTCCTGTGTGTGTATATCAGGGGGGCCCTGTGTGTATACACTGGCGACACACTTTATTCGAGCTCGGCTAGTCCCACGAATTCGGGTATACCCGGGTGTATTGAGGTTTGTGACTGTTTTCTGCCCGAGTGCATTGAGGTATTTTCCGGCAGGGATTGAAGCATTTTATTCCCGTTGGCTGCAATACTGCACAGTACATATATATATACTGCATTACAATTCATGAATTTATGCCATCTGGTAGACACGCGAAGCATTGCAGCCTATTAAATCCTAATCATTATCATTTAACAGATCAGCCGCCCATCAGCCAGGCATTAACCCAGGCTGGGAAGGCAAATGCAACGGGGCTTGTCAGAGGTGAGGAGCGGCGCATTCCAGGTATCTGCCAGGTACATACCGGGTATTTGCTCGAATAAAGTGTGTCGGTGCAGTATATAAGGGGGGCCCTGCGTGTGTATATCAGGGGTAGTCTGAGTGCGGTGGTCTAGGCTTTGGGCATCTCTGCCCCCCTTTTTCTCCGTGGGATCTGCGGACGTCTCTGTCCCTTCCATGGTAAGTGGAGAACCTCGGTTTTTTTTCCGCCTTTTTGTCCCATCAGGAATACTGGGGTCCCCTTCTTTATTTGAAACTTCAGCAGCTTCCCTGTATCCGCCAGGCTTTTCTTGCAGTTGCGTTAGCCGGCAGGAATATTCAGCGATCTGCTGCTCCCGCGCTCTCTGCTGCCGATCACATGCGTCATCATAGAGATACAGAATACAATATTATATAATACATCATAGAGTGCTGACTTTTTCGTGCTTACGGAGTTCAGGCACCTCCACCATCCTAGGGGTGTTGTGTGGATGTGACTCGTTTCGGGGCCCACATAAAAGATATCTTGATCCTCATCCATATTTGTAAGACCGAAAGGGCCACTCTTCCGTGGAGTCGGGTTCATTACAGGAGCGCCACATTTTGCCCTCCATTTTGGCAGTATTAGGTGTATTCTTCCCCCGACCTCGGGAGGCGCTATTGCAGCTGTTTTCACAGTATTCACTAGAGCCCCATCTGGTAGTCCTACAGGTGGGCAGACTTTGCTTGCAGAGTTGTTAGTGCTCACAGGCGTCTCTGTAGACTTTTTCTTCTTTTGTAGGTTCTGAAACATCAGCCGTACTGTGCACACATTCTTTCTCATCTGTGCTCCTGGATGTGCAATAGCTAAGAAAAACTTCTGTACCTTCCTTGTGACCACAGCGCATTGCTTGCTGCTGCAGTTCCTATGACGTTGAAGCAAAATATTCCTCTGGCTGCTGCCCTTTTTCTAGGGCCACATAGGCATCATCCTCATCATTAGAATAGAGCCTGAAGGGACACTGCTCTATGTGGCCGGGCTCTTTATACCAGGAATACATTTTCTTCTCCCTTCTTCGTAGTCTGTACTTCACTTCTGCTGGTCGGCCATTTTAAAAACCCACTGGGTTTTTTCTTCTTCCCAAGTGGTGGGGTAGACTCTGGTCACAGCATCAGTCCTTTGTGCGGGTCACCATCTGTCGCAGTCCCTTAATCAGACGGTGGCGTTGTGGCTTTCTTCAGTGCGTGTTGCTTTCCTGCCTTGATGTGTAGCCCTTTAATTCTGGTCACTTCTGCAGCACGTGATTCTTTGTTTTGTTGCTCAGGCTGTTTGCAGGAACTGTATGCAGGCAAGAGCACAAAAAATTCCCGGGCAGTCTCCGGGGCCCTTTTGAAATTCAGGGGCCACCTCTCATCCAACTTCAAACACCATTGTGAGAGACATGTGGTATGACCAGGGAGACAGTTTTTCCAGAATAATACAATAATCACATGCAGAGCAATGTAAAATTACACAAAGCAGTGGCACTGTGCTTGTCTTGAGGATGGCACAATTCTTTGTAATGTACTTTCTAGCCTGCATGTGATCTGGAAACAGCAGAAAGATGTTTTGGTCCCTGTACACCTATACTGCTGTATAGCTATACACCTGTACAGCTATATATACCTGTACACCTGTATAGCTATATATACCTGTACCTTCACTCTGAAATGCAAAGTCTGCAGACAACCTGCGGGTGTCTCAGTCTCTGGATCTGTAAGGAATCGGGGAGCGCATCCCCCGCTGCGCACTCCCTCCTTACCTGCTGCCTCGCACAATCCCGCGGTTCACACAGCGCGCGCTCACGGAGGAACTTTGTGGACGTCGTGGAGTCTGGCTCTGCCCCCCGGTTACGGCGTGTTTTAGCATTGCGTGGCGCACACACGTGACATGTGCACCGCTCCCCAGCTGTGCGTCAACACTCCTATCTACTTCCATCACTCCCACCTGTCTCCTGCATCTCCTAGCCTATCCCTGCCTCCGCTGAGGCTGCACCTTCACTCCTCCCCCTGCCTCATTGGTCGCTCTTCCCCATATATGCTCAGCTGTGCCACTGGCACATTGGCTGAGCATAGTTCCTGGTAGCGTTGTTCTCCCACTTCCTGGTTCCTTGCCTTGCCTCGTGTTCCCTTATCTTGCTTTACAGATTGATCTCCTGTGTACCGACTCGGCTTTACCCTTGGACTTCGCACCTCTGGGTTACTGACCTCAGCTTACCTCTGACCTTCCGCATCTCTCCAACCCTAACAATGGCACTCGGACTCCTACGATCCTACTGGCTTTAACCCCTGACCACGGCACTCGGACTTCTACTATTCTTCCGGCTCCTACCCCTGATCTCGGCAAGTATCTAGACCACTCTCACCTGTCCAATCCCGACCCGACTGCCTCGACCATCCACTCTCCAGACGTGACCCCGGGGCAGTGGGTGGCGTTTCTACCCATCTCAGTACCGGGTCCCGCCTTGTTTGTGGTGAGCACAGCATTACAGTATCCTGAAGATGAAATGAAGTCTTTGCTATGGAAAGTGAAACTAACAGCTTTGTGGCACGTGCCCCAGGAGCTGTTGTTAGGCCCCGAGAGGTGTTGTTAGGCCCTGGGAGGTGTTGTTAGGCCCCGGGAGGTGTTGTTAGGCCCTGGGAGGTGTTGTTAGGCCCTCGGGAGGTGTTGTTAGGCCCCGAGAGGTGTTGTTAGGCCCGAGAGGTGTTGTTAGGCCCCCAGGGGGATGATGGTCAGGGTTAACCCCTTGTATGCTATGCAATACCTTGTTAGCCACAGTAATAGGTGGGTAGTGTTAGATTAGTCCCTTTACATTAGTAGCCGCATGCGTGGAAGAGGTTAATGTTTTCTGCCATAGGGTTTGTAATAACTGATTGTAGAAGTATTTTACATTGCATTACTAGCGGTAATTACCTGCTGTTTCCTGGGGAGTTAGTGTGTATTTATCGTACTCCTTACTCATCGCACCCGTTCATTTTGAATGCGTCATTTCGTTGTTACCGGTGTGATATTAAGTCCTATTTAGTGCAGTTTAGTGAATCTGTGTGCGGTGCGGGAGGCTTTGTACATAGCAGGGAATCGCCCAATGCTATTTCCACGTGTGTTTCTTTCTAAACTCTTTGATTGATACAACCAATGAAAACACGTTATTTACAATTAAACCCAATCTTTGCACTGTTCCGGCTGCATCCTTTTTTCCCAAATGACCCTTTTATTGAAGTGGGAACATACTTGGGACGCCCTGTCCTGTACATTACATCAGAAGGTCAGTCGCGGCTTCTTTATGCAGCGTTTAGGATGTGATCACACAGACGTGATAAACAGCACGGAGCACGATGTGATCACACAGACGTGATAAACAGCACAGAGCAGGATGTGATCACACAGACATGATAAACAGCACGGAGCAGGATGTGATCACACAGAAGTGATAAACAGCACGGAGCAGGATGTGATCACACAGACGTGATAAACAGCACGGAGCAGGATGTGATCACACAGACGTGATAAACAGCACAGAGCAGGATGTGATCACACAGACGTTATGAACAGCACGGAGCAGGATGTGATCACACAGACGTGATAAACAGCACAGAGCAGGATGTGATCACACAGACGTTATGAACAGCACGGAGCAGGATGTGATCACACAGACGTGATAAACAGCACGGAGCAGGATGTGATCACACAGAAGTGATAAACAGCACGGAGCAGGATGTGATCACACAGACGTGATAAACAGCACGGAGCAGGATGTGATCACACAGACGTTATGAACAGCACGGAGCAGGATGTGATCACACAGACGTGATAAACAGCACAGAGCAGGATGTGATCACACAGACGTTATGAACAGCACGGAGCAGGATGTGATCACACAGACGTGATAAACAGCACGGAGCAGGATGTGATCACACAGACGTGATAAACAGCACGGAGCAGGATGTGATCACACAGACGTGATAAACAGCACGGAGCAGGATGTGATCACACACAGACATGTGATAAACAGCACAGAGCAGGATGTGATCACACAGGCGTGATAAAGGCTTTATGCGCCCCCCCCTCCTTTGTAACGCTAAACCAAATAACGTCACACCACACAAGGTTGGAAGAAAAGGTCACAGCTTTATTTTAACACCCGCTGTTAAAATCAACCAGCCTGCCCGCCAGCCCAGCATGATCCATGAGAAATGGGGGGGAGATCCTTGCCCAGCGGCCGGCAATTGGCCGCACTCCCTACCCTCACCCGTAGCATGCGAATGGGGATGAGATCCTTGCCCAGCGGCCAGCAATTGGCTGCGCTCCCTCCCCCCGCCTAAAGCACTGTAAAATGGGAGGAGGGGATCCTTATCAGCCAATGTTGGGCTGCATTTCCTCCCCCTCCCCCCCTAGGGTCAGCTTAGGCCCAGCCCTAAAGCTAGCGCCCAGCCTTTTACCAGTGTTGATTGGACATAGGCCGGCCCGGCCCTACAGCCGGCGCCTCCAGCCTGCCGAGCTGTTCTAGGGGCTCCAGCTGACAGGCGGACCCTAAAGTCCTCGCCTGTTCTCCATCTCCTGAGCTTGGCTGGTGTGGCAGCTCCGCTGTGACGAGTAGACAAACTGTTCCTGTGTGATACAAAACCATGTTAATATAACACTCCAAACAGTTTAATACAATAGCAAAACATTCTTTTTCCGTTAGCTCTGACTCTTCCCCCTAGGGACCCTCTCTTTATACCCTCTTACCTCCTCCCCCTACATGGGAGGGGGGTTAGCCGACTCCCAAGCTCACGCCAATCAGGACGTCGCAGCCCTTAAGGAGCCTACGACCCCATGCTGGGACCTCTGTCTCATCATAAATAGCACGGAGCAGGATGTGATCACACAGACGTGATAAACAGCACGGAGCAGGATGTGATCACACGGACATGATAAAAAGCACGGACAGGATGTGATCACACAGACGTGATAAGAAGCACGGAGCAGGATGTGATCACACACAGACATGTGATAAACAGCACGGACAGGATGTGATCACACAGACAGATTTACCTTGTCTCAGGGTGCTGGGCGATAGAAAAGATGGGCGCCAGGAGTTTTTATAGTTCCCAGGCTTGGGGACACTGCAGTCACAGTTACAATAAGAGTGACAGGGCTGTACCTTGTTGCATTCATACTGTTATCACTCGATACATCTTTCTTCCCTGGGTGTCTTCTGTTAACCCGGGAGGTGTATACACTTTTTACTGATATGAATACATGTATTAGACCAGACCCCCCTTGCTAAGCATTATCCATGTGATTATGCAATTCCAGACCACTTTCTGAGATCCAGTCCTGTTAGGTGGAGGTTATTCTTACACTCCTTTCCAGACAGATTACTGCTTCTTTCTCAGGGGCTGTAAACTCTGTATATAGAGATCAGCTTGGAGGGCTGATCCCAGAACCCTATTTATGCTATGTGGCATGTCTGCATTCCCTCTCTGGGACATGCATATCTCTGTTGTCCTTGTTATATGGATCTTAAGTTAAAGTACTGTCCCTAACTAAAACGCAATAAACAGCGAGGCCTAATCTCTACTTTACTAGGGGATGGGGCAGACACTTTCCCCCAGATTCTACTCCCTGAGGCTCCTACTGTCCTCATCCTCTGGAACCTTACCTTCCAAAATATTCCCTCTGACTCATACCCCGTACCATGAGGTTCCATCTGTCATCACAGGGTGGAGCTTATCATCCACTGCCAACTGTTAACTCCTTAGATTACCTCATTAACCAACAACAGGAAGGGGGAGGGGGTTCATGTGTATATATATATATATGAATAAATGAGGCAGCATGCAGTAGTGCCGGGCATATATTGGAAGCCACGGGCACACGTATATTGGAAGCCACGGGCAGACGTATATTGGAAGTACGTGCACACGTATATTAGAAGCCATGGGCACAGTTTGCTACGACAAGTTCGAGACTAGCCTATTTAATGCTGCAGTTGCGCTGGCTTTTTACTTGGCTCTTAGGGTAGGGAAGGTAGCTTCTCCCGTAAAATCTCACCCTGGGGGGTTGGCAGGGGGTGGGGGACATGGTGTGCGGCAGGAACTATGTAAAACTGATGCTACGGAGGTACAAGATTGACCAATTAGGGAATGGCCAAGTTATCATTCTTGGTCCCGTATCTCCGGTTAAGCTATGCGCAGTGCGCCAGTGATAACAGACAAGTTCAGTGGCAGAGGGGGCTTATTTAACCCACAAATCAGGGCTGCGTTTGTCCCGTTTCCAATGTGCGGGCATGATTTTCTAAAACTGCTTGGAGAGAGCCGGTGTCGATGCGAAGTGTTTTGGACGCATTAATTTCACATCGGGGTCGGAACCGAGGCGGTAAGGTTGGGATTGAATAGCGATGCCATGAAGCGGATAGGATGTTGGCATTCAGATAGGTATAAATTATATGTTTGGCCGGTGGAAAAGGGGAACCGGGTACGGAATGGTTTCTGTTGAATTGTTATTTTTAGCCCCTAGGTGTCGGCAGATCTGGATCACAGAGGATTCACTAGTCTTCTGGGCCAGTCGCCGGGCGAAACAGTGACTTTACGGCTGTTGGCTTGGGTTTCCCCCAGACCGGGCCTGTATTACGTGGGTGGGCAGTAGAGGTTTGCGCTGGATGCAGGTCTTGCCTGATTTATTAATACAGCACCGGTTACGTTGCCGCCCGAATGTGTTGGTAGTCCGTGCGGGAGGGAACGCATTGTGTTATAGAAGCGCTCAGTGGAACTTTTGTGGGAAATGAAAAGGGACGTGGCGAGCATTTTGGTGGCGTTTCCCAAAGTATTGTTAATTTGGTTTTAAGTCAATTCACTGTTGTGGTGGCGTGGGACCCCGGGGCAATTGAGAAGTGCAGGATAAACTAGCCATGGGTAAATTTGTGAAGGCAACACAGAAAGAATGTGCTTAGTAGCGCTATTCTCTATACAAACTATAACAGATATGCAACAATAAGCAGAGATTAAGGATATATTGGGGCAGCCAGGAAAACAGGTGTGAACAACACCAGACGGAATGCAGAAAAAACAAATACAAACCAGCGCCCACAGAATAAAATAATGTCCAATAGGTCCAATGGGGGAAAAGTCCAGTGAGTCCAATTGCTTGTGGAAATTCCAATCAGTGAATCCGTTATATGTGGACAGATAAAAAGATTATCATAGTGTATACTGTAAAACAACTACATGGAACATAAATAACAAATAAGGACAAACAACATAAACAACATATAACACAGAAGCTGAAAAAATAAACTATTTATTAAAACAAAGGAGCCTGGGTTAAAACCCAAAACCCTACTTACAGCAGGGCCGGAAGAGTGAGCGTCTGAGACCAAACAGGGGTGATAGCCAAGTGCAGACCGAGTCCTCCGACAACGCTCTAATGAAGAGAGCGGTGCCTCACAGCTCCCTCCGATTCAAGGGGACTCCCAAGATGGATGCAGGGATGTGGAGCCAGACAGCTACTCAGCTACGCTGCCGAGTGAAGGGGACCTCTCGCACGATGACGTCACTTCCCGTATTGGTGGTCGGAAACGCAACACAGGATCCAGCTAACTTCAAAGGCGCCGTGACCTCTGACCCTACGCGTTTCGTGATTACATCACTTCCTCAGGGGATAATTAGGTGGAGGTGAAGCAGCAATAAATACACCTCTCTCGGCACTGGTGGACCAGTTTGTGATCATAGTCCATGTTGCAGGGTACATGCAACCACACGCGGGTTTTCTTGATAAGGCTTATTTATTGATGAGTTATCCATTAACCTCTTCAGTACTGGAACTCCAGCTCTGCCTAATAAATCTCCAGCTAAGTGCAGCCATCTATATATTGGTAAATCCCATCCTAATTCTAACTATACACCCCATTCTTCCCACACACCCCATATTCCCCCCCCCCTGCGCACCCCCATACATCCAGTCACCCCTGCGCACCCCATACTTTCTGACCCCCCTACGCACCCCATACTTCCCGCCCCCCTGTGACCCCATACTTCCAATCTACCCTGCGCACACCCATACTTCCCATACCACCTGCACACTCCATACATCCCGACCCCCTGCGCACACCCTATACTTCCCACCCCCCCTGCGCACCCCCATACTTCCTAACCCCCCTGTGCACCCCATACATCCCGCCCCCCTACACACTCCATACTCCCCCCCTGCGCACCACATACTTCCCGCCTCCCACGTACCCCATACTTCCTGCCCCCCTGCGCACCCCATACTTCCTGCGCACCCCATACATCCAGCCCCCCCTGCGTACCACATACTTCCCACACACCCCATATTTCAAACCCCCGCTCCCCCACACACACCACGTTAAAGACCCGTAGCTCCTCTGATGGCTCTCCAGGCTTTGGATAAAAGCACTCAGTGTTTGTGCAGCCGCGGGACTCCCCAGTGGCCGAGTATTTGCGCTTCACTGGAGCTGAACGAAACTGTTTACCGCTCATGTTGCCAATTTCCCTTCAAGATGCTCGGAGAGTAATTGAAGGAATCCGCATCGTCTGATGCAAAAAGTTGCTGAGTTGAGAAATCGATGTGTTTGTCTGCAGGATATTCCGCTTCCCAGGGGTCCTGTGTCTGCCTGGATCCTCGCTGGGGTTTACTGTACAATAAACAGCATGTTACGCAAACAAACAGCGAAAGCTTGTGTGGGAAACACAGCAGAGCAGGAGACTGATCGTCAGGAAGCCACGCGCCGGCAGCAGCCACGCGCCGTACTGCAGCCACGTGCCGGGCAGCAGCCACGCGCCGTACTGCAGCCACACGCCGGGCAGCAGCCACGTGCCGGACAGCAGCCACGCGCCGTACTGCAGCCACGTGCCGGACAGCAGCTATGCGCTGGGTAATCTCTCACAAAATCACAAAACCGGGCGACGGGGTCTCACACAATCACAAAACGGGGCGACCGGGCAACGGGGTATCTCACACAATCACAAAACGGGGCGACCGGGCAACGGGGTATCTCACACAATCACAAAACAGGGTAACTGGGCAACAGGGTCTCTCACACAATCACAAAACGAGACGACCGGGCAACGGGGTCTCACACAATCACAAAACAGGGTAACTGGGCAACGGGGTCTCACACAATCACAAACGGGGCAACAGGGCAATGGGGTCTCACACACAATCACAAAATGGGGCGACCGGGCAACGGGGTCTCACACAATCACAAACGGGGCAAAAGGGCAACAGGGTCTCTCACACAATCACAAAACGAGACGACTGGGCAACGGGGTCTCACACACAATCACAAACGGGGCAACAGGGCAATGGGGTCTCTCACACAATCACAAACGGGGCAACAGGGCAATGGGGTCTCTCACACAATCACAAAATGGGGCAACAGGGCAATGGGGTCTCACACAATCACAAAATGGGGCAACAGGGCAATGGGGTCTCACACAATCACAAAATGGGGTGACGAGGAGACAGGGTCCCTCACACAATCAAAAAACGGGGCGACAGGGTCTCACACAAATGGGGCGATGGGGTCTCACACAATCACAAAACGGGGTGACTGGGCAATGAGGTCTCTCACACAATCACAAAACCGGGCGACAGGGTCTCACATAATCACAAAACCGGGCGACCAGGCGACGGGGTCTCTCACACAATCACAAAACGGGGCGACCGGGTAACGGGGTCTCTCACACAATCACAAAACGGGGCGACTGTCTGACGGGGTCTCTCACACAATCACAAAACAGGGCGACTGGCTGACGGGGTCTCTCACACAATCACAAAACAGGGCGACGGGGTCTCACACACACTCACAAAATGGGGCGACGGGTTTTCCTAGCACTTCTGTATGGCTTTGAAACAAAAATTGAACCACACAGAGCGAGGAGCGAGTTCCTGGCAAAACTAGTGAGCTTTAAGATGACAAGCCCGCTCCCTCCCCCCTCGCCCGAGCTCTCCCCCCCCAAACACCCAGCACCCTCCCATCTCTCACTTCATAACGTACTGACACCCAGTACCCTCCCACCTCTCACTCCTTAATGTACAGACACCCAGCACCCTCCACCCTCTCACTCCTTAACGTACTGACACCCAGCACCCTCCACCCTCTCACTCCTTAACGTACTGACACCCAGCACCCTCCCACCTCTCACTCCATGTACTGACACCCAGCACCCTCCCACCTCTCACTCCTTAACGTACTGACACCCAGCACCCTCCCACCTCTCACTCCTTAACGTACTGACACCCAGCACCCTCCCACCTCTCACTCCATGTACTGACACCCAGCACCCTCCCACCTCTCACTCCTTAACGTACTGACACCCAGCACCCTCCCACCTCTCACTCCATGTACTGACACCCAGCACCCTCCCACCTCTCACTCCTTAACGTACTGACACCCAGCACCCTCCCACCTCTCACTCCATGTACTGACACCCAGCACCCTCCCACCTCTCACTCCTTAACGTACTGACACCCAGCACCCTCCCACCTCTCACTCCTTAACGTACTGACACCCAGCACCCTCCACCCTCTCACTCCTTAACGTACTGACACCCAGCACCCTCCCACCTCTCACTCCATGTACTGACACCCAGCACCCTCCCACCTCTCACTCCTTAACGTACTGACACCCAGCACCCTCCCACCTCTCACTCCTTAACGTACTGACACCCAGCACCCTCCCACCTCTCACTCCATGTACTGACACCCAGCACCCTCCCACCTCTCACTCCTTAACGTACTGACACCCAGCACCCTCCCACCTCTCACTCCATGTACTGACACCCAGCACCCTCCCACCTCTCACTCCTTAACGTACTGACACCCAGCACCCTCCCACCTCTCACTCCATGTACTGACACCCAGCACCCTCCCACCTCTCACTCCTTAACGTACTGACACCCAGCACCCTCCCACCTCTCACTCCTTAACGTACTGGCACCCAGCACCCTCCACCCTCTCACTCCTTAACGTACTGACACCCAGCACCCTCCCACCTCTCACTCCATGTACTGACACCCAGCACCCTCCCACCTCTCACTCCTTAACATACTGACACCAAGCACCCTCCCACCTCTCACTCCTTAACATACTGACACCCAGCACCCTCCCACCTCACACTCCTTAACATACTGACACCCAGCACCCTCCCACCTCACACTCCTTAACGTACTTACACCCTCCACCCTCTCACTCCTTAACGTACTGACACCCAGCACCCTCCCACCTCTCACTCCATGTACTGACACCCAGCACCCTCCCACCTCTCACTCCTTAACATACTGACACCCAGCACCCTCCCACCTCTCACTCCTTAACGTACTGACACCCAGCACCCTCCCACCTCTCACTCCTTAACGTACTGACACCCAGCACCCTCCCACCTCTCACTCCATGTACTGACACCCAGCACCCTCCCACCTCTCACTCCTTAACGTACTGACACCCAGCACCCTCCCACCTCTCACTCCATGTACTGACACCCAGCACCCTCCCACCTCTCACTCCTTAACGTACTGACACCCAGCACCCTCCCACCTCTCACTCCATGTACTGACACCCAGCACCCTCCCACCTCTCACTCCTTAACGTACTGACACCCAGCACCCTCCCACCTCTCACTCCTTAACGTACTGACACCCAGCACCCTCCACCCTCTCACTCCTTAACGTACTGACACCCAGCACCCTCCCACCTCTCACTCCATGTACTGACACCCAGCACCCTCCCACCTCTCACTCCTTAACATACTGACACCAAGCACCCTCCCACCTCTCACTCCTTAACATACTGACACCCAGCACCCTCCCACCTCACACTCCTTAACATACTGACACCCAGCACCCTCCCACCTCACACTCCTTAACGTACTTACACCCAGCACCCTCCACCCTCTCACTCCTTAACGTACTGACACCCAGCACCCTCCCACCTCTCACTCCATGTACTGACACCCAGCACCCTCCCACCTCTCACTCCTTAACATACTGACACCCAGCACCCTCCCACCTCTCACTCCTTAACATACTGACACCCAGCACCCTCCCACCTCACACTCCTTAACATACTGACACCCAGCACCCTCCCACCTCTAACTCCTTAATGTACTGACACCCAGCACCCTCCCACCTCTCACTCCTTAACGTACTGACACCCAGCACCCTCCCACCTCTCACTCCATGTACTGACACCCAGCACCCTCCCACCTCTCACTCCTTAACGTACTGACACCCAGCACCCTCCCACCTCTCACTCCATGTACTGACACCCAGCACCCTCCCACTTCTCACTCCTTAACGTACTGACACCCAGCACCCTCCCACCTCTTACTCCTTAACGTACTGACACCCAGCACCCTCCCACCTCTCACTCCATGTACTGACACCCAGCACCCTCCCACCTCTCACTCCTTAACGTACTGACACCCAGCACCCTCCCACCTCTCACTCCTTAACGTACTGACATCCAGCACCCTCCACCCTCTCACTCCTTAACGTACTGACACCCAGCACCCTCCCACCTCTCACTCCATGTACTGACACCCAGCACCCTCCCACCTCTCACTCCTTAACATACTGACACCCAGCACCCTCCCACCTCTCACTCCTTAACATACTGACACCCAGCACCCTCCCACCTCACACTCCTTAACATACTGACACCCAGCACCCTCCCACCTCACACTCCTTAACGTACTTACACCCAGCACCCTCCACCCTCTCACTCCTTAACGTACTGACACCCAGCACCCTCCCACCTCTCACTCCATGTACTGACACCCAGCACCCTCCCACCTCTCACTCCTTAACATACTGACACCCAGCACCCTCCCACCTCACACTCCTTAACATACTGACACCCAGCACCCTCCCACCTCTAACTCCTTAATGTACTGACACCCAGCACCCTCCCACCTCTCACTCCTTAACGTACTGACACCCAGCACCCTCCCACCTCTCACTCCTTAATGTACTGACACCCAGCACCCTCCCACCTCTCACTCCTTAATGTACTGACACCCAGCACCCTCCCACCTCACACTCCTTAATGTACTGACACCCAGCACCCTCCCACCTCACACTCCTTAATGTACTGACACCCAGCACCCTCCCACCTCTCACTCCTTAATGTACTGACACCCAGCACCCTCCCACCTCTCACTCCTTAATGTACTGACACCCAGCACCCTCCCACCTCTCACTCCTTAATGTACTGACACCCAGCACCCTCCCACCTCTCACTCCTTAATGTACTGACACCCAGCACCCTCCCACCTCACACTCCTTAATGTACTGACACCCAGCACCCTCCCACCTCTCACTCCTTAATGTACTGACACCTAGCACCCTCCCACCTCTCACTCCTTAATGTACTGACACCCAGCACCCTTCCACCTCTCACTCCTTAATGTACTGACACCCAGCACCCTCCCACCTCTCACTCCTTAATGTACTGACACCTAGCACCCTCCCACCTCTCACTCCTTAATGTACTGACACCCAGCACCCTCCCACCTCTCACTCCTTAATGTACTGACACCCAGCACCCTCCCACCTCTCACTCCTTAATGTACTGACACCCAGCACCCTCCCACCTCTCACTCCTTAATGTACTGACACCCAGCACCCTCCCACCTCTCACTCCTTAACGTACTGACACCCAGCACCCTCCCACCTCTCACTCCTTAATGTACTGACACCTAGCACCCTCCCACCTCTCACTCCTTAATGTACTGACACCCAGCACCCTCCCAGCTCACACTCCTTAACATACTGATACCCAGCACCCTTTCACCTCTCACTCCTTAATGTACTGACACCCAGCACCCTCCCACCTCACACTCCTTAATGTACTGACACCCAGCACCCTCCCACCTCTCACTCCTTAATGTACTGACACCCAGCACCCTCCCACCTCTCACTCCTTAATGTACTGACACCCAGCACCCTCCCACCTCTCACTCCTTAATGTACTGACACCCAGCACCCTCGCACCTCTAACTCCTTAATGTACTGACACCCAGCACCCTCCACCCTCTCACTCCTTAACATACTGACACCCAGCACCCTCCCACCTCTCACTCCTTAACGTACTGACACCTAGCACCCTCCCACCTCACACTCCTTAATGTACTGACACCCAGCACCCTCCCACCTCACACTCCTTAACGTACTGACACCCAGCACCCTCCCACCTCTCACTCCTTAATGTACTGACACCCAGCACCCTCCCACCTCTCACTCCTTAATGTACTGACACCCAGCACCCTTTCACCTCTCACTCCTTAATGTACTGACACCCAGCACCCTCCCACCTCTCACTCCTTAATGTACTGACACCTAGCACCCTCCCACCTCTCACTCCTTAATGTACTGACACCCAGCACCCTCCCACCTCTCACTCCTTAATGTACTGACACCCAGCACCCTCCCACCTCTCACTCCTTAATGTACTGACACCCAGCACCCTCCCACCTCTCACTCCTTAATGTACTGACACCCAGCACCCTCCCACCTCTCACTCCTTAACGTACTGACACCCAGCACCCTCCCACCTCTCACTCCTTAATGTACTGACACCTAGCACCCTCCCACCTCTCACTCCTTAATGTACTGACACCCAGCACCCTCCCAGCTCACACTCCTTAACATACTGATACCCAGCACCCTCCCACCTCTCACTCCTTAATGTACTGACACCCAGCACCCTCCCACCTCACACTCCTTAATGTACTGACACCCAGCACCCTCCCACCTCTCACTCCTTCATGTACTGACACCCAGCACCCTCCCACCTCTCACTCCTTAATGTACTGACACCCAGCACCCTCCCACCTCTCACTCCTTAATGTACTGACACCCAGCACCCTCCCACCTCACACTCCTTAATGTACTGACACCCAGCACCCTCCCACCTCACACTCCTTAATGTACTGACACCTAGCACCCTCCCACCTCTCACTCCTTCATGTACTGACACCCAGCACCCTCCCACCTCTCACTCCTTAACGTACTGACACCCAGCACCCTCCCACCTCTCACTCCTTAACGTACTGACACCCAGCACCCTCCCACCTCTCACTCCATGTACTGACACCCAGCACCCTCCCACCTCTCACTCCTTAACGTACTGACACCCAGCACCCTCCCACCTCTCACTCCTTAATGTACTGACACCCAGCACCCTCCCACCTCTCACTCCTTAATGTACTGACACCCAGCACCCTCCCACCTCTCACTCCTTAACGTACTGACACCCAGCACCCTCCCACCTCTCACTCCTTAATGTACTGACACCTAGCACCCTCCCACCTCTCACTCCTTAATGTACTGACACCCAGCACCCTCCCAGCTCACACTCCTTAACATACTGATACCCAGCACCCTCCCACCTCTCACTCCTTAATGTACTGACACCCAGCACCCTCCCACCTCACACTCCTTAATGTACTGACACCCAGCACCCTCCCACCTCTCACTCCTTAATGTACTGACACCCAGCACCCTCCCACCTCACACTCCTTAATGTACTGACACCCAGCACCCTCCCACCTCTCACTCCTTAATGTACTGACACCCAGCACCCTTTCACCTCTCACTCCTTAAAGTACTGATACCCAGCACCCTCCCACCTCTCACTCCTTAATGTACTGACACCCAGCACCCTTTCACCTCTCACTCCTTAATGTACTGACACCCAGCACCCTTTCACCTCTCACTCCTTAAAGTACTGATACCTAGCACCCTCCCACCTCTCACTCCTTAATGTACTGACACCCAGCACCCTTTCACCTCTCACTCCTTAAAGTACTGATACCCAGCACCCTCCCACCTCTCACTCCTTAATGTACTGACACCCAGCACCCTCCCACCTCTCACTCCTTAAGGTACTGACACCCAGCACCCTCCCCTCTCACTCCTTAATGTACTGACACCCAGCACCCTCCCAACTCTCACTCCTTAAGGTACCTGGGGACATCTTATAACGCCAAGCAGATACATTAGGAATGTAGTAAACAGCATATTCATTTAATCTACCAAATAATCAGATTATCCTATCACTGGGGAGAAGAATGATTAGAATTTTATTGCCTGGAAGTAAAGTTTATGGAAAGATATAAAAATGATTTTATGAAAGTCATAAACCAAGAGGATGCCGTGTATATACAGTACACCGAGACAACTGATATCTCCCCCTGCAGGGTGACACAGAGACCCACCCCCTGCAGAGTGACACCGTGACACAGACCCTCTCCCTGCAGGGTGACACAGTGACACAGACAGACCCTCCACCTGCAGGGTGACACCGTGACACAGAGACCCTCACCCCGCTGGGTGACACAGTGACACAGACAGAAGGGAGCAATGAGTCTGTCCCTCCCCCCGTAGGGTGACACAGACAGAAGGAGCTATGAGTCTCTCCCTTGCCTTGCAGGGTGACACAGTGACACAGGAAGAAGGGGGTAGGATGGTCCGTGGTTCACAGCAACTTCAGCAGCCAACGCATGGATGTCTAAAAAAAACTTTATTGATCGCTAGCAGCAAACATCAGGCAACCACTCTAACATGTTTCGTCCAGGCTATGGACTTTTTCAAAGAGTGCTGATAGTGTATGGCAGCCAAATAGATATAGGGAGTGGTGAGTGTATGCCACCAATAGGAACAGGGAACGTATTTAAACCTCACCTGTGGTAAATTAATCATTAAAGTGGATAACTATCTCCACAACAATCCCCATAGCAATGGCTGCACAACAAGGTATTTACAACATACACATGAGAAATCTTAAAAACAAAACAGAACATATAATGGATAAATTTAAAAACACAACTACTGATGTTTTAAGTTACCAGCATCATTATTATTATATAAAGCTATATCAATTAATGGAAGTATACAGATGTATAACAAAGGATTTCATATATCTAGTACTTATAAAGCATTTTCAGTATCAAGATTCACCTTAAAGGGATATAAACATTTTATCAATTTATTCACATAATTCATATCCATGGATACAGTGGCAACCGCATGACAGACGGTAACATCATATGTCACCTCCCAGATCACAATGTAATTGGGTGAACACTGTGAACCCACCCCAAAACTTAGCCATTACCCCATCAGAAAGTGTTTCAGTTCCCACTCCTGATTGATGCCGGCCGGATGGAGTGTGTTCAGAGTGTACACCCAATACATTTCCTGTTTATTTAATACCCCCTCTCTATGGCCTCCTCTAGCGTTACAAGGGATATGTTCAATTGCCATATAGGAAAAGTTAGCTATTCCCCCTTTAGGGCATCTGGAGAAGTGTCTGGGGACTGGATGAGATACATCATTCTTTTTAATAAGCCTGACATGCTCGGCAATGCGGGTCTTGACTGGCCGAATGGTTCGTCCCACATACAATTTTTTGCAACCACATCTCAAAAGATAAATGGTATAGGATGTATTACAATTCAAAAATTCTTTAATAAAATATTTTTTTCCATTGATGTCAGTTTGGACAAATTTTGTACTATGAACATATTTACACATGGAACAATTTCCACATGCAAAAAAGCCTTTAGGAATACTACCAATTCTTTTAAGATCAGTTTTAGTTTGAAAGTGACTTGGCGAGAGGTGCGATGCTAGTGTCTTAGCCCTACGGAATGAAAATTTTGGTCCCTTCAAGGTAAACTCAGCAATATCCTTATCAAGGGACAGGGTGTGCCAATGTTTATGCACAATGTCGCATATAAGCTTGGATTGGCGACTATAAGTGGTGATGAATAATGGACTCATATCACTATACTTGCTCTTAGATTGTATGTACCCTTTATGATGTTTGTCTTTTTTCTTTTGATCAAGGATTCCAGGGCGATCCAAAGTCATAGCGTACTCGTATGCTGTCTGGATATCTGTATATTTGTAACCCCTGGCTTGGAATCTCTCAAATAATGCTTGTGACTGCAAAGAGAAATTCTCATCATCAGAACATATCCGTCTCAACCTTACAAATTGGGCTCTCGGAATACTTTTGATTAAAGATTGTGGATGACAACTTTTGGCTGACAGTAGTGTGTTCCGGGAGTTTGGCTTGCGAAATATGTCAGTTTGGATTAGCATGTCATGGTCTATGTAAAGGAGCAGGTCCAGATAGTTAATGCAATTTATATTTTGTTCATAAGTGAATTTAATATTAACATTATTGATATTAAGTGTATTTATAAATGCTACAAGTGATGATTCATCGCCGTCCCATATAATAATGAGATCGTCGATGAATCTTTTATAGTAAATAATTTGTGAGCGATAAGAATTATTACTGTGATATATGTATTGTGCTTCCCATAACCCCATGAATAAGTTTGCATATGATGGTGCAAAACTTGTGCCCATTGCAGTGCCTAATAATTGTAAATAAAAACGTGAATCAAATAAGAAATAATTGTGAGTTAATAAAAATTTAATAGATTCTAATAGAAAAGTGCAAAGTGAAGTGGACAGATGTGATAATTGTAAAAAGTGCGTGATAGCTAATAACCCGTGATCGTGATTAATGATGGAATACAGAGAGATCACGTCAAGGGTGACCCATCTGTATTCCTTTTTCCAGACCAGATCCTTTACATCTACCATGAGGTCCGTGGAATCCTTAATGAATGACGGTAATGCCAGTACCAATGGTTTGAGATAAGAGTCCACATACCGCGATAACCCATCTCCCAAAGATCCAATACCTGCCACTATAGGACGACCAGGAGGGTCGACCAGTGACTTATGGATCTTTGGGAGATGGTGGAATACCGGAATCACGGGATGTGGACTTCTCAAAAATTCAATCTCATGTTTGTCTAATGTACAAAGTATCTTTCCAAATTCAATAATTTCATCTAGTTGACTAATAAAGTCCTGTGTTGGATCCTTTTTAAGAAGTTTATACTGATCCGGATTCCCTAGCTGCCGTAATGCCTCCTGTTTGTATTGTAGGGTGGATAGAACCACAAGGGCTCCACCTTTATCAGCATTTCTAAACATGATGTCTTTGTTATGCTTCAAAGTGTCTAGTTCATGAATCTCTGTGTATGTCAGGTTATTGGCATGCATAGATGAGCAGGAGAAACCTTTAGATAAAATTTGAAGGTCTCTTTCTACCAACCTTTCAAATGCCGTAATGAAAGGCCCCCTATTGGCATTGGGGCAGAAGATAGACTTCTTTTTAAATCCTGAGGAGTGGGTGCCAAAGAAAGGTTGGGAGAAAGCATTGATTTCTTCACCTTGCTGCTCAAGTAATGCGTCCAAATCTGATAATACACAGGTTTCCTGAAAGGTATCAAGAGAAATATTAGTTAATACATCGTTAGTAACAATATTAGGTAGTACATCATCAGTATTGGGTAATACAACATCATTATCAGAGTCAGACAAGTTATTGGTTTGAAAATGTCCTCTTGATATAAAAAACTTTTTTAAGGATAATTTGCGGGTGAACCTTTGGAGGT
The DNA here is from genome assembly GCF_040206685.1 of Ascaphus truei. NCBI lineage: Eukaryota > Metazoa > Chordata > Amphibia > Anura > Ascaphidae > Ascaphus > Ascaphus truei. The sequence continues at coordinate 50,481,768 of NC_134488.1, read as the reverse complement.
CAATCACTGTCTGAAACAAGTGGAAGTCCTGAACCGGGGCAAAACCCAGTCCCTTATTTAGTAGAGATAATTGTGCATGGGAGAGTTCCACTCCTGAGAGATTAATGATGTTATTATCACACTCATCTATGTGTACTTCTTTCTTTTTGGTCTCCCGCGAGTTTCCACGTTTTCTCCGCGATCGTCTGGTTCGCGGCGTGATCGTGTTCCTGTGGATAAAAAAGAAGACGAAGAGGGAGCCTGTTCCTGATTTTTTGATCTGGCCCCATTAGATGTGATAGATGACCTGCTGTCGCTCCTAGATCTCCCATGGTTATCCCGTATACTCTCAGTAGAACCTTCAAAAGATACAGAGTGAGATCTCAATTCACACTCTGAGTAGTCTGACTCTGCACCTGAGTTGTCAGCTGATCTTCCCTTTAAGATAGACTTATTAGGGTTGCTTTTAGACCATCCTTTGGATTGAGGTTTAAACCCCCTTGCTGTATTAGATCCCACATTCTCTCTTGTTTGAGGTTTCTGCCAACAATAAATTTGTCCTTTTATGTAATCTACACGGTCTCGTTCGAACTTGCTGTGTTTTTTGTCACTTATTGTGTCCTCTATGGTCTCAATATTAGTCAGCAGGGTTTTGTCGTTTTTTATAAATTGATCCATTTTAGTAAATGGCTTCAAGTTATTCCTCAAAAGGTTTATTTCCAACATTAATTGCTCCTTTTCTTTTGACTTCTGCTGAATGATTAGTTCCATTAGCTTTAGGGAACATTGGTTTAAAGTATCAGTCCAGTCCTGCTCAAATTGCATATTGGTAAAGCCAAATGTTGGTGTCTTTTTTATTCGCAAACCTCGTGGTATTCTTTTACATCTAATATAGTTGTTCAATGAGGTGATGTCCCACCATAGGCGTATATTCAACACCAACAGTCTTTCTAGCTTTACAAAATAATGTGTGAGGTCTGAAGGCTCCTCACATATAACCTCAGTACTTTCATTAAACAAGTGGGCAGCTTTTTTTGAACGTTTGGCATTGTCCCCGCATGCATTGACATATGTATCCACATTTGTATCCTCTAATTCAACATCAATATCTTCCATGGCAACAAACCAATATAATAGTATTGAAAAAATAAAAAATTATTTATTAATATCTTGTTAAAAACTCTCATGCGTTGGCTGAAGCCTAAGTGCAAAAAACAGTAATCCTTAAATTCTTGAGTAAATAATGTCCTTTATATTTTGGAATTTTCCAGGATAGTCCAAATAAGCATATACAATTTACTTATTCACTTATTCACTTGCCCGTGAGCCATCAGGTAGGAATAGATTGCTAGAGAATTTGGAATTACCCAGTAGAAAGATTACCCAGTGTTACCCAGTGGAAGATATTGATGTTGAATTAGAGGATACAAATGTGGATACATATGTCAATGCATGCGGGGACAATGCCAAACGTTCAAAAAAAGCTGCCCACTTGTTTAATGAAAGTACTGAGGTTATATGTGAGGAGCCTTCAGACCTCACACATTATTTTGTAAAGCTAGAAAGACTGTTGGTGTTGAATATACGCCTATGGTGGGACATCACCTCATTGAACAACTATATTAGATGTAAAAGAATACCACGAGGTTTGCGAATAAAAAAGACACCAACATTTGGCTTTACCAATATGCAATTTGAGCAGGACTGGACTGATACTTTAAACCAATGTTCCCTAAAGCTAATGGAACTAATCATTCAGCAGAAGTCAAAAGAAAAGGAGCAATTAATGTTGGAAATAAACCTTTTGAGGAATAACTTGAAGCCATTTACTAAAATGGATCAATTTATAAAAAACGACAAAACCCTGCTGACTAATATTGAGACCATAGAGGACACAATAAGTGACAAAAAACACAGCAAGTTCGAACGAGACCGTGTAGATTACATAAAAGGACAAATTTATTGTTGGCAGAAACCTCAAACAAGAGAGAATGTGGGATCTAATACAGCAAGGGGGTTTAAACCTCAATCCAAAGGATGGTCTAAAAGCAACCCTAATAAGTCTATCTTAAAGGGAAGATCAGCTGACAACTCAGGTGCAGAGTCAGACTACTCAGAGTGTGAATTGAGATCTCACTCTGTATCTTTTGAAGGTTCTACTGAGAGTATACGGGATAACCATGGGAGATCTAGGAGCGACAGCAGGTCATCTATCACATCTAATGGGGCCAGATCAAAAAATCAGGAACAGGCTCCCTCTTCGTCTTCTTTTTTATCCACAGGAACACGATCACGCCGCGAACCAGACGATCGCGGAGAAAACGTGGAAACTCGCGGGAGACCAAAAAGAAAGAAGTACACATAGATGAGTGTGATAATAACATCATTAATCTCTCAGGAGTGGAACTCTCCCATGCACAATTATCTCTACTAAATAAGGGACTGGGTTTTGCCCCGGTTCAGGACTTCCACTTGTTTCAGACAGTGATTGACCTCCAAAGGTTCACCCGCAAATTATCCTTAAAAAAGTTTTTTATATCAAGAGGACATTTTCAAACCAATAACTTGTCTGACTCTGATAATGATGTTGTATTACCCAATACTGATGATGTACTACCTAATATTGTTACTAACGATGTATTAACTAATATTTCTCTTGATACCTTTCAGGAAACCTGTGTATTATCAGATTTGGACGCATTACTTGAGCAGCAAGGTGAAGAAATCAATGCTTTCTCCCAACCTTTCTTTGGCACCCACTCCTCAGGATTTAAAAAGAAGTCTATCTTCTGCCCCAATGCCAATAGGGGGCCTTTCATTACGGCATTTGAAAGGTTGGTAGAAAGAGACCTTCAAATTTTATCTAAAGGTTTCTCCTGCTCATCTATGCATGCCAATAACCTGACATACACAGAGATTCATGAACTAGACACTTTGAAGCATAACAAAGACATCATGTTTAGAAATGCTGATAAAGGTGGAGCCCTTGTGGTTCTATCCACCCTACAATACAAACAGGAGGCATTACGGCAGCTAGGGAATCCGGATCAGTATAAACTTCTTAAAAAGGATCCAACACAGGACTTTATTAGTCAACTAGATGAAATTATTGAATTTGGAAAGATACTTTGTACATTAGACAAACATGAGATTGAATTTTTGAGAAGTCCACATCCCGTGATTCCGGTATTCCACCATCTCCCAAAGATCCATAAGTCACTGGTCGACCCTCCTGGTCGTCCTATAGTGGCAGGTATTGGATCTTTGGGAGATGGGTTATCGCGGTATGTGGACTCTTATCTCAAACCATTGGTACTGGCATTACCGTCATTCATTAAGGATTCCACGGACCTCATGGTAGATGTAAAGGATCTGGTCTGGAAAAAGGAATACAGATGGGTCACCCTTGACGTGATCTCTCTGTATTCCATCATTAATCACGATCACGGGTTATTAGCTATCACGCACTTTTTACAATTATCACATCTGTCCACTTCACTTTGCACTTTTCTATTAGAATCTATTAAATTTTTATTAACTCACAATTATTTCTTATTTGATTCACGTTTTTATTTACAATTATTAGGCACTGCAATGGGCACAAGTTTTGCACCATCATATGCAAACTTATTCATGGGGTTATGGGAAGCACAATACATATATCACAGTAATAATTCTTATCGCTCACAAATTATTTACTATAAAAGATTCATCGACGATCTCATTATTATATGGGACGGCGATGAATCATCACTTGTAGCATTTATAAATACACTTAATATCAATAATGTTAATATTAAATTCACTTATGAACAAAATATAAATTGCATTAACTATCTGGACCTGCTCCTTTACATAGACCATGACATGCTAATCCAAACTGACATATTTCGCAAGCCAAACTCCCGGAACACACTACTGTCAGCCAAAAGTTGTCATCCACAATCTTTAATCAAAAGTATTCCGAGAGCCCAATTTGTAAGGTTGAGACGGATATGTTCTGATGATGAGAATTTCTCTTTGCAGTCACAAGCATTATTTGAGAGATTCCAAGCCAGGGGTTACAAATATACAGATATCCAGACAGCATACGAGTACGCTATGACTTTGGATCGCCCTGGAATCCTTGATCAAAAGAAAAAAGACAAACATCATAAAGGGTACATACAATCTAAGAGCAAGTATAGTGATATGAGTCCATTATTCATCACCACTTATAGTCGCCAATCCAAGCTTATATGCGACATTGTGCATAAACATTGGCACACCCTGTCCCTTGATAAGGATATTGCTGAGTTTACCTTGAAGGGACCAAAATTTTCATTCCGTAGGGCTAAGACACTAGCATCGCACCTCTCGCCAAGTCACTTTCAAACTAAAACTGATCTTAAAAGAATTGGTAGTATTCCTAAAGGCTTTTTTGCATGTGGAAATTGTTCCATGTGTAAATATGTTCATAGTACAAAATTTGTCCAAACTGACATCAATGGAAAAAAATATTTTATTAAAGAATTTTTGAATTGTAATACATCCTATACCATTTATCTTTTGAGATGTGGTTGCAAAAAATTGTATGTGGGACGAACCATTCGGCCAGTCAAGACCCGCATTGCCGAGCATGTCAGGCTTATTAAAAAGAATGATGTATCTCATCCAGTCCCCAGACACTTCTCCAGATGCCCTAAAGGGGGAATAGCTAACTTTTCCTATATGGCAATTGAACATATCCCTTGTAACGCTAGAGGAGGCCATAGAGAGGGGGTATTAAATTAACAGGAAATGTATTGGGTGTACACTCTGAACACACTCCATCCGGCCGGCATCAATCAGGAGTGGGAACTGAAACACTTTCTGATGGGGTAATGGCTAAGTTTTGGGGTGGGTTCACAGTGTTCACCCAATTACATTGTGATCTGGGAGGTGACATATGATGTTACCGTCTGTCATGCGGTTGCCACTGTATCCATGGATATGAATTATGTGAATAAATTGATAAAATGTTTATATCCCTTTAAGGTGAATCTTGATACTGAAAATGCTTTATAAGTACTAGATATATGAAATCCTTTGTTATACATCTGTATACTTCCATTAATTGATATAGCTTTATATAATAATAATGATGCTGGTAACTTAAAACATCAGTAGTTGTGTTTTTAAATTTATCCATTATATGTTCTGTTTTGTTTTTAAGATTTTTCATGTGTATGTTGTAAATACCTTGTTGTGCAGCCATTGCTATGGGGATTGTTGTGGAGATAGTTATCCACTTTAATGATTAATTTACCACAGGTGAGGTTTAAATACGTTCCCTGTTCCTATTGGTGGCATACACTCACCACTCCCTATATCTATTTGGCTGCCATACACTATCAGCACTCTTTGAAAAAGTCCATAGCCTGGACGAAACATGTTAGAGTGGTTGCCTGATGTTTGCTGCTAGCGATCAATAAAGTTTTTTTAGACATCCATGCGTTGGCTGCTGAAGTTGCTGTGAACCACGGACCATCCTACCCCCTTCTTCCTGTGTCATCATTTCCGGAGGAGCACGCTGACGCCAGCTACACTAGAGGAGGAAGCCGCTGCAGAATTCCCTGCACCAACAGGGACGGCTTTTTCGTGAGTACTCCTAACCTCCACGCGGTATTTCAGGGAGATTATTGAGGTGGTTAGTGCCGGGCTGTGATTTACTTGGGGGCGCCCCCTAGGGAGGTGTCCCCCTGTACCTCTATCCGGCTTACTATTACCCAACTCCCTGTTCTCAATACCGGAGGCTTATTGTTTCATTAATCATTGCTGGGTCTCTCTTCAATCAAGTTGCCAAAAAGTGTGTGCACTACCTGTTAGCAGCCTCGGTATACTGGGTAATTCCAAATTCTCTGACACAGTGACACAGACAGAAGAAAGTTATGAGCCTGTCCCTCTCCCTGCAGGGTGACACAGTGACACAGACAGAAGGGAGCTATGAGTCTGTCCCTCCCCCCGCAGGGTGACACAGTGACACAGGCAGAAGGGAGCTATGAGTCTGTCCCTCCCCCCGCAGGGTGACACAGTGACACAGACAGAAGGGAGCTATGAGTCTGTCCCTCCCCCCGCAGGGTGACACAGTGACACAGACAGAAGGGAGCTTTGAGTCTGTCCCTCCCCCCGCAGGGTGACACAGTGACACAGACAGAAGGGAGCTATGAGTCTGTCCCTCCCCCCGCAGGGTGACACAGTGACACAGACAGAAGGGAGCTATGAATCTGTCCCTCCCCCCACAGGGTGACACAGTGACACAGAGAGAGAGATTATTTCTGCTGTCAGAGTGGATATGCCTTTACACAGGTGTTTGATCTTTGCCGAGCTCCCGCCTCACACCAGTTTGTATGAGTAAATTAGAAGGATTTCAGAAAGTACAAAAGGTATTTTAGACATAAATTGTGTTCCTTGGAGATGTCTGAGTGATAAGCAGAACATCTGTGGTGAGTTAATTATGCAGCGAATCCGAGTGTCATGGCTTGAAGAAATGCACGGGCCTGCTAAATATTTCAACGTTAGCAGATATTAACGGGACGCGAATCACAACACTGACTGGTACCAGAACCTGGCTCCTCCTCCTGGGAAGTCCGGTGCTGACTGGTACCAGAACCAGAGCTCCTCCTCCTGGGAAGTCCGGCACTGACTGGTACCAGAATCTGGGATCCTCTTTCTGGGAAGTCCGGCGCTGACTGGTACCAGAATCTGGGATCCTCCTTCTGGGAAGTCCGGCGCTGACTGGTACCAGAACCTGAGCTCCTCCTCCTGGGAAGTCCGGTGCTGACTGGTACCAGAATCTGGGATCCTCCTCCTGGGAACTCTGGCGCTGACTGGTGCCAGAACCTGGGCTCCTCCTGAGAAGTCTGGCACTGACTGGTACCAGAACCTGGCTCCTCCTCCTGGGAAGTCCGGCAATGAATAGTACCAGAACCTGTGCTCCTCCTCCTGAGAAGTCTGGAGTGCTAACTGATACTCAACTCCCATGTAACCACTCCTTTATAGATCCTCTTACCCTATATGACCCTCCCTATAACTAGGGTGACCATTTGTCCCGATTTTGCCGGGACAGCCCCGGTTTTCTCTGCCCTGTCCCGGTTTTAGGTCTGTCACGAAAATGTCCCGGGTTTTTGTCCCTGGTCCCGGTATTGCGGGGCAGCGGCGGTGAGGAGAATGCGGCGGCCGGTAAGTATTTTCTGTGTGTGTGTATGAATGAATGCTGTATGCTGCCGGGGGATTGAATGAAGGAGAATGCTGGGGGCGGGACTTAGAATGCCGGACGGCCCGCAGGACGCAGGGGATTGGTCGCAGGCAGGTCAGAGGAAGCCGGGGGCGGGGCTTCCGCTTTCTGCAGAGCACACGTGACTGTGTGTCTGCCTTCCCGCTCCTAGCTCCTCTGTCAGCTGCGCGGTGAGTGTCCCCCTTCTGTCCCGTGTCCCAGCCAGGGGGGGGTGCGCCTGCCCTTGTACCTTGTACCTTTGCCCCCCGGCACTCCCACCTTTGCCCCCTGGCGCTCCCACCTTTGCCCCCCGGCGCTCCCACCTTTGCCCCCCGGCACTCCCACCTTTGCCCCCCGGCGCTCCCACCTTTGCCCCCCGGCGCTCCCACCTTTGCCCCCCGGCGCTCCCACATTTGCCTCTCCTGGCACTCCCACATTTGCCTCTCCCGGTGCTCCCACCTTTGCCTCTACCCGACGCTCCCACCTTTGCCCTCCGGCGCTCCCAC